>NW_006436888.1:2806978-2811268 GCF_000325575.1 Pteropus alecto | reverse complement strand
CATCCTCCGGACCTCCAGGTGAGCTCTGAGCAATTCCAGAGCTGAGGGATGGGCAGAGGTGACACTGTGGCCCACCACAATCAGGACTTCGAACAGCCTGTGAAGGGCCCCGCATCTCTCATTCTACTCTGTCTGCAGGTGTCTAATCCCCTCCTGGGGGCTGGCCCCACCCTCCCATCTAGAGTTCCTTTTCCTTGAGGCCCCCAGGCATCTGTGCTTCAGGCAGAGTCTCCCAAGATGGCTAATGAGGGCCGTGGCCCGCTCCTGCCACTACCCCCTGCACAGGCTCCAAGACGGCGGTCCACTCCGCGGCCTCGCAGCCTCTGCTCATACTCCCCCAACAGGGTGCCCAATCCCCTCTGGGACAGGATTGACTGTTAGACCGTGGCTTAGAAGGTAAACCATGGCCAGGTAATCATCGCCAGGTACAGTTAAGAGCTTTTGCTCTTATTTCATGCTTGCCACGGTAGAATGGGGTAGAAACCATTATCTCCACTTTATATGTGAGAGAAAAAACACAGAGAGGTTAAGGAACTTAGCCAAGGTCACACAGCTGACGAACGGTGGAGCCAGAAAGACGCCTCACTGAATCTGACGAGGGGCGAAGGCCAGGGGACCTTCAGCAGAAAGGCAGAGATGCTTAAACGACCGTTCCCCTCCCTAAACACAGAATATTCAGTGTTCTCTTTCTCTCAAAGGAGAAAGAAAAGGCAGAGTGGCGGGTGTCCAGGGTAGGCTTTGCCGAGAAAGTGACATTCGAGTAAAGATCTGGAGCAGGGAGGGCGTGGGGCCCGTGGACCAGTGGGTGTTCCAGGCAGAGCGGCAGCCACTATAAAGATCCTGAGGAAGGAGGGTATCTGCAGGAACCAGGAATGGCAAGGACCCAGGTGGCAGCAGTGAGATGTGGGCGGGGGCGTGTGTTGGGGAGGAGATCGGAGAGGCATGGGGGGCGGGGGGCGTGACATCACGTGGCCCTGAGGGACCGTCGTTAAGGACTTTGCGCTCACCTTTCAGCGAGATGGGAGCCATGGAGAAGAATCAGGGAAGTGACAGGGTCTGACCTGCATTTTAAGGGGACGCCCCCTGCTGAGCCTAAAGGGTTGGGAGGCCAGTTAGGAGGCTACAGTGTGATGTGGACACAGACGTTGGTGACACGGACCAGGAGTGGTGCCTGAAGAATGCAGGAAGCGGCCAGATTCTGGTATTGTGTTGAAGGTAGAGCTGATGTGACTTGTCGATGAACCGGGTGTGGGGAATCAAGGAAGATTCTAGAGTTTGGGGCCGGACAAACTGGAGGCTGAAGTCACCATCGGCTGGGTCCGGGGAGAGCGAGAGGAGTAGGTCGTCACGGACTGGTCGGGGACTCTCTGGGACGCGTCAAGTCGGAGATGTGTTGGACACCCAGTGGAGGTGTGCGGGAGGCTTCGGCTCTGAGGCCAGGCTGGAGGCGGCCGGCTGGGAGGTACCAGCACGTGGCTGGATTTAAAGCGAGGAGACTAGAGAGCCCAGCCAAGAAATGGTGGGGAAGGACCGAGTCCTCTGATGCTGAGAGGTCAGACGTGAGTGGAGGTCAGACGTGAGCGGAGGTCAGCAAAGAGATAGAGCAGCAGATGAGAGGACAAACCAGGAGGGAGGGGACAGGATGAGAGGACAAACCAGGAGGGCAGGCGAAGACGGCGTCACCTGCACCAGTGGACACATTAGAGGGGGCCCACAGGGTCATGGTGTGAGGTTATCGGTGACCTTGAGAAGCACGAAAGTCAGAGGGTGGGATGAGAGCGATGGGGGCATGAGGGGGCATGATCTTTTTATACGTTTTTGCTTTCAAAGGAAGAGAAGTAAGATAGGAAATGGAGAGGGAGGCGGATCGATGTGGCTTCTCTATTGAAGACGAGAGAATCGCACGTGCGTGTGGCGTGGGCAAACCCAGGGACGGGCGCACGCGGGCCAAGTGCAGGGAGCTTGGGCATCCAAGCGGGTTCTTGCAACGATGGGAGGACTCCGTTCCCAAAGCCCCCTGGACCTCCAAACGTGGCAGCCACAGTGGCCGGCTCAAAACAACTACCCAGAGTTGGAGCCAAGCTGAAGAGTGAGTGGCCTTATTCAGGCACAGTCACAACACAGTCATGGCCAGGCTGATGGCAGAGGAGCCCCGTGGGAGAACCAGGCCACTGTGCTCCCGGACACCGGGTCTCGCCTGTGTTGGAAGTGGTATCTGGGGTCCGTCCCCAGCCCTCAGCACCTGCTGCTCTGGGTCAGCGGAAGCTCTGGTCCACTTGAGTCTCCTTGTGTCCTGCTTGGGACGTGGCAGGAGCAACATGAAGTGGCCGTGGACACAGTTCCCGGAGCCCGAGGCAGTTTGGCAAGAACTGCAGTCATTTTGCTGTCGGCTCTGAGAGCACCAGGGCCGACGCTCGGGGCCCTGGGGGATGAGAGCACAAGAGAAACTAGCCTGTCCTGTCCCACCAAGGCGGGGCCAGGGGAGACTCGGGCATGGGACACAAGAAATAGTGGGCACTGCTCAGTGATGGCCACAGAGCAGGTCCCCTCTGTTCCCTAGGCTGTCCACCGTGATGGAGTCATTCATCTGAGAGTCAGCCGGTCAGTATTTACTGAGCATTTACTACGTACCAGGTACTGGGCCGGAAGCTGGGGACACAGTAGTAAACGAGGCGGGCCAATCACTGTCCCCAAGGAGCTTATGTTTTTAGTTGGGGGTGGACATAAAAATAGGGAAGTAAACCCAGTCATCCTTCATTTACCTTTGACCCAGCTGAGGGAAATACTCTGCTCTCACCTGTAAACGTGCAGATTGGGGCTTGTTTGCCACCATCTCATTGATGTGAATGGACTGGTTTTCCCCAGTTGAGAGAATTTCTTCTCGCTCCTTTGGTTCAATAGAGTTGAACTCAGTTCTATGGGACAGTAGTAACTGGCACAGCGTTGACCCAGATCAGGCTCGCCAAACCATCCTCGAACACGCCAGCTCCGATCAGCCAGTGAGGGCATCTGCCTCCGCATCCGAGGCAGAGCTGGCAAACCCGCATTTGCCTCCCGTGCCGTGGCAGACATCCCCAGCCGATCAGGTTCCGCCAGAGCCTGGTTGATTAGTCATGTCTGCGTGGCCACGGGACTGGAAAATTGGAACCTGTGTTCCCGATATTCACCTTTCCCGCCCAGGCAGGTGGGGACGGTCATGCCGCCTAACGCTCTGGGCTGCACGCGGAGGAGCTGTGGGGGTTTGGGAGCGATCACGGGCCTGAACATCAGAGAACCGGGATCCACTGCCAGTTCTGCCCTAGTCGGGCGTGTGCGCCGGTCGACCCGCTTCACCCGGAGAGGAAATAGGGAGTTTCAGTTCGGAAGGCACAGCTGCCCTGGGTCAGACCCCGGGCCACCCAGCCACGTCCGTGGCTGACCAGGCCTGGCTCTGCCGGTGTTCTCAGGTCGCTGCCACCTGTCCAAGTGCTTGGTTGGCTTTTCGTTCTTACCTGAGTGGGTTAAGAGCCTGCTTATTATTATTCTTTGTAAAGTAAGTGGAACTCTAACCTATTCTGAACTCACCTTGCTCAGCTTTCAAACAGGAAGAAACAAAATTAACCAGTGTATGCCCATCCCGGGGCCATTAGTGGGCGTTTAACTTGCTTCCCTGGGCTGGGCCTTCCTCCTCCGTGCCCTGGGCTGCCTCTCCAGGCCCTTTTCTTAGGTTCCAGCCTGTCGGTTGAGTCAGTCTGCATTTTCTGAGGCCCCCTAGGGCCTGATCTCAGGCCTGGGAGCCCTGGGGCGTAAGAAGACAGGAAGAAATGATAACATTTAATGAGCACCTGCTGCATTCGGGTCTTGGGTAATGTCACATAGAACCATAATAGCTGGGGAAACTTGCTCCGAGGAGTTGCAAGCAGTGTCTAAGGCCCTCCAGCTGGCAACAGGCAAAGGCTGGACTGGAACCCAAGGCTCTGCACACATGAAGCTGCCTCTCTGAGGCTCTCTTCTCCCCAAATGCTTAAGGTTTACACCTGCTTATTCACTCAGGATGCGGCAGTCTATTCTGTATAAGGCAGAAATAATTATACTTTTAAGTCCCTGTTCTACAGATGAGGAAACTGAGGCTTAAACTTTGACAGGCAGACTCCAAAGCCAGTGCTTTTAACCCAGCTCTGTTGGGCCTAAGAATCAAGAGACCTGGGCCAACTCACTGTGTGATACTGGAATCCTCCTTCCCTCTCTGGGCCTCAGTTTCCCCATCTGCAAAGGGAAGTTGAGCAGGAAGAACATTTTGGTTGGTTTTTT
>NW_006436888.1:2804318-2806865 GCF_000325575.1 Pteropus alecto | reverse complement strand
TTTTTTTTTCAGAATGGTTTGCTAGGCCCTTCTGGTTCCCACCTGCCCACCCGCTTCTTTCCCAGAATCTGTAGATGCTGAAGGCACAACTGGTCAGGACTATTGGCCAGAAAAGGGAAGAGGGCGCCCCCTGCTGGCAGTGGCTGGGATCGTCACACACAGGCTGAGGTCTGTCCCTCCCCAGCTGTGAGTCCAGGTTTGTCTGGGGTCCATCAGGCTGGAAATTTTTACAGGGGCTGTTAGCCTTGGACCATCCAGAACCAGACTCACAGTCTTCTGGACTCAGACTAGTGGGAAAGTTGACCATGTGGAATGAGACCATCTGCGGCTGGCCGAGGAGCCTACAAGCGAGAAGGGGTGGCTGGTGAAAGATTCTCTAGGAGCTGCACGCACACGCACGCACTTACAGACACGCACACACACACACACACACCCTCCTCCCAGCAGCCGCCGAGCAGTCATGGGGTGTGCACGAGAATGCCTAGCCTCCTTCACTGGAACCCTCCGAAAGCGCCTTGGGGCTGTTCAGCGGCTGCAGGAACAGCGTCTCGCAGTGGCAGTAACCGGACCATCCACTGGTTTTGTGGATCTATGCAGGTTCTGCTGCGCACAACAGTTCACTTTCACCGGCTTAAAGAGAGGGAGCGTGAGAGGTTCAAGGTCAGAGTCAGGGGTACAAGTCTGAAGTCCACTGCTGGAGCCACATGGGTCCCGGTGAGCAAGGTAGCCCATGGAGCCTCCCTTTCCTCCTCCGTAAAGCAGATGCAGCCCCACTCAGAGCACAGGCTCCGAGGACCAGGTGAGGCCAGCCGGGCTGTGACAATTTTGGAGGCAGCAGAGCAGCGGGGTAGCAGGGTGGGTGGGTGCTGGGGCCAGGTGGGTGCTGCCACTCGGTACTTGGCCAGGTTCCTTAATCTCCCTGGTTGCCCACTTCCTCGTCTCTAATGTGGAAACGACTTCATAAGGTGGTTGTAAGAATTAAGTGACAAAAACCCAGAAGGGGCTTAGAACAGTGCCTGGCACATGGGAATCATTTTGCTATCTAGGAAGTTGAGGCCCAGGAATGTCAGTGACTTGCTCAAGGTCTCAGAGCAGGGGCAGAATCCAGAACCTCTGAGCCCAGACCAACGCCCGCCCTGCCTCACTGTGTGGTGTTGGTCACAGCCACGGACGCAGCTGTGGTAGTGAGTGGTGGCGGTGAAATAATCTCCTAGGACCTCAGAAGCCAAAAGGAGCTCACAGAATCCAGCACCCTCATGCCAGGGGGAAACTGAGGCGCAGAGAGGGGAAAGCTGAGCGCCTGGTCCGTCACTCCCCAGCAAGGTTCTCGCTGCGTACGCCGCCTCGGGGGGTGAGGAGGGAGCCCCGTGAAACCCCTGCTCCCCAGGGCCCAGCCCCAGAAGCTCAGAATTCCTCTGTCCTGTTCTCTTCACCTGTCACATGTCAGCTGTGGCCTCCTCGCCTGGGCCTTGGAGATGAGGGTCTGTTTTGCTCAAGGGGAGACTAGTGGGGTCACTGTGTAAAGAGCTTTCTTCTCTCTCTGGTCCCCACCTGCCAGGAGTCACTTTGGCAGAACTTCACCGCGCTGGCACCGCCCCACACTGCCCAATATCTGGGTTACTGGTCTGCCGCGGAAAGGCCCACCTCAGCAGCAGGAAAGTGACGTCTCCAAAGAGGCACCGTCGCTGTGGGGCCGCGGCTGGGCCCCTGGTTCCACCATCCACCTCATATATGCGGCCTCCTCTGAGTTAGAAAAATGAGTCCCTCACCACATCCCCCCCCTCCCACCCACATTCCAAGGAGCCTGCTGGTCTCCTCCCGTGACCCCGCGGGGCCCCCAGGCATGCCATCGCCCGTCACCATGGCAGTGGTTCCACTGGCCTGGCCGCTGGAATGGGACACACCTGGGCAGAGCCGATGGTGGGGAAGGTGAACCAGCTGCTAGGGGACTTCCGGCCGAGGCAGAGGGGACGGTCATGCCTCACAGGCCTCAGCTCGTTCTCAGGTCTGGAGAACGTCAGAACAGGGTTTTGAAGGAGAAATAAAAGCATACTTATGATGAAGGAAGGGAGATAGGGAGCATTCCACCGCGTAATGTTCAGAAATAAAAGCATACTTATGATGAAGGAAGGGAGAAAGGAAGCATTCCACCGTGTAATGTTCCGCGTGCGTGTGCGTGTGTGTGTGTGCGTGTGTGTGCGTGCGTGTGCGTGTGTGTGCGTCCTGAATTATTCTTCGGGGTCTGTCCCGGTAACCTTGTTTTCCTAAGGAGTTACAGTGCCATCGTCCCCCTTGAGGGAGCCACAGTCCGATGGGGGCACCGTAGCACATTGGCGTTTGGGAGCACTCAGGCTCTATGGGGACACACACACCCACACTCCCACCTCGGCCGGTGCAGGGGTCCCCAGATGCTCCCAGGCCCTGCTCCTCCGTGCGGGGTACCTGGAGCGGGTCATGGACGTGTGGCTCCTGAACAGCCGGCCAGCTGCACAGCGGCTTCTTGTTCACGCCATGGTTCCAGGCGCCGTCCCTTCGTTTGTGGGGGCT
>NW_006436888.1:2800204-2804282 GCF_000325575.1 Pteropus alecto | reverse complement strand
ATTCATTCCCAGACGTTCAGCTTTCGTGTTTTCTGTCCTCGGCCCGGCAGCATCCAGCCCAGTTGAGCAGAGCGGGGACCCCAGAGGAGAGTTCGTGTGAAGGAACCATGAAGTGCAAGGCCTTTTGTGGTGGGCTGATGGCACTTCTCACAGCCCAGCTTGATGTGTCGATTTGGAATGCACTGGGCTGCACGTAACGAGAAGTCCACAAACAGTGGGGCTTATTTTTCTCCTATTTTAAGGAATTTTGGCCTAGGTGGTGCCATCAGCGATCCAGGCTCCTCTCGTCTGTCTTTCTGCTCCCCATTTTCAGCTTGTGTCTTCCTCCTTGTGCTTGCAACATGGCTGCTGTGCCTCAGGATGTCACATCCATGTTCCAGCACGAAAATGGAAGGGCAAAAGGCAAGTGTACTGTGACCTTTCTCTATAAAGAAAACAGCAGATTTCTTTGTGGCCTTCTGTGTGCATCTTGGTGGCCGCAACTGTGACACATGCCAAGTCTAGCTACAGGGGAGCTTGGGGAGTTGAGTGTTTTAACTGGGCACAAGCAAAATTGGGGTTCTCTTGGTAAAGAGGAGGGTGAATGGAAACCAGTATCATCCGTGTATGAATGGGTTCGTCGCCTCAAACAGGTCGTCCACCACCCGAAAGGCAGGGGCCGTGTCTTGTTCGTCCCTGTTCCCCTCACAGCAGCAGGCATGGCGCCCGGCACATGGAGTGCTGAACTGAACAGTTTTAGGGGAGCTCTCACTCTGCTCTTAGGGAGGAGCTGCTGATCTGAAGGCAGAGGTCCAGCCCTTGCTCTCAGGGAGCCCCTGGTCAGATGGGGAGGCACAGCCCCCCGCCCCCTACTGAGGCCGCCAGCACGGACGTGTGCACATGTGCAGCCCCGCACTGCTGGACAGAAGGGTGGCACGCAGCTTCTCCGGCATGCGCTCCGAACGTACAAGGATGGAGCAGCGGAGGCCAGCAGGAGGCCGCAACGTCCCCCGCTCCAGGGCCATTTGGCCAAAGTGAGGAGAGGCCCCGCAATGCCTCCCAGAGCTCCAGCTGCCAAGAGCAAAGCCTGGAGTTTGGTTCTCATCCAGGCAGGTCTAGAGGAAGCAAATGGCAGCCCAAGGGGGTTTCATTCCCAGCTGAAGGGCAGAGGTGTGACTCTCCGCGGAGTCCAGGAGGCCTGCTCAGCGGCAGCTTCCCTCCACTGGGGCAGAGGGCCCGCCCGAGGTTCCCCGGGGAAGCCACAGTGGTCACTGTGGTCGAGTCAGCGGCCTCCCTAGGAGCCATCTCCCTGGGCCTCACTTCCCTCCCATTCTCGGGCCCCACTGGTCTGAAACGTCCCGAACACTGAGTTAGGTGCCAGCTCCGCCAGCTCCTGCCTCTGCGGCTTCAGTTGCCTCTTCTGTAAAACGGGATGATGGGTATACCCACCCACGCACCCACCTGTCACAGGAACACAGCTGGGACGGAAGGAGAGAGGGCAAGTGGATGTCTGCTTGCTCAGTGACCGCTGGGCCCCTGTCCTTCCGTAAGATTCCTTCTGACCAGATTCCATCTTAAGGTGTTGGGTTTTCTTAAAATGGTGTTCACTGGTAACGTGGCCACACCATGTTAGGCTGCAGGGCCCCAAACTAGCCCAGCTCTGCCCCCTCTCCCTCCTGCCCCGAACCCAGGGCCCCATGGGGCCACCCCCTGCCTGACAGGGGAGAGAAGCAAATGAGTCCCCCCTCCGTGGGCTCTTCTGCCCTGGCCCTTTGAGGTTCCAGCCCAGCAGGCCTGGAATTCTGGCCACGGTGACCTAAGTTGCTGCTCCGCCAAGCTGGCCATGAAGAGTTCAAGTCCAACTCTGGGAGCCAGGAAGCTCAAAGCTGGAGTTTAAAGAGCCGCCCTAGACCCCAGAACCCCACTGCGTGGGTCTCTGTATGGCTCCTCACACGTGACGACATGGCCCCAGACGATGTGCCTCCGCCCTGCTCTACCCGGGACAGAAGGACGGGGAGGGCAAAGTGCAGGGGGATGGGGGCGCCCCCGCACCAACCCCGGGGGGCTGGCAGGATGTCAGCTGCTGTTGGGCACCGGGCCACGCTTCCTCATGTTGTCAGGCTGTTTGCAGAGTTGGATGAGGTAGCCCAGCCGTCGCCTGCCCCGTGTCACTGCCCTCAGCTACCTTCAGGTGTCGGGGGCTTCGCTGCAGAGACAGCGTAACGTAGAGTCTGCAAAGGCAGTGGAGCCCACTCTGCTGCTGGAGCCTCCTGCACGAGCCTGGGCTTGTCAGCTTCGCTCCGACTGCCAGAAACAGTGTCCTGAGGGTCTGGAGGGAGCAAAAGTCACGCGGCCGCCCCAGGAGGCTCCTTGGAGCGCGTGGCACCGTGTGTGTAACACTTGATTGAATGCTAATTCACCTAGCATGTGATTCTCCCAGTTACAATGCATAATTCAGTGGTTTTATTATGCTCACGGAGTTGTGTGTCCATCATCACAGTCTATATTAGAACATTTCATCACTTTTCAAAAAGGAACTCCAAGCCCAAAGCACCCACTTCTCCGTCCCCAGCCCCCACCCCTCCCACTACCCCCAGCCCTAGGCAACCACTAATCTACTTTCCATCTCATAGAGTTTCCTATTCTGGACATTTCATAGAGATGGAGTCATACGCTATGTGGCCTTTTGCGACTGGCTTATTCGTCTTAGCATATCTTCAAGGTTTATTCATATCGTAGCATGAATCATTACTTTTATTGTCAAATAATATTCCATTGTATGGATATGCTACATTTTTCAGATTTATTCGTCAGTTGGCGTCCATTGAGTTGTTTCACCTTTTGGCTACTGTGATTAATGCTGCTCTAAACATTTGTCCGCACGTTTTTGTGTGGACGTACATTTTTATTTCTCTTGGGTACGTGCCTAGGAGTGGAATTGCTGGGTCGTATGGGGAGCTACGTTTCATCACTTGAGCTGCTTCCCACAGCGGCTGCTCCGTGTTCCGTGCCCGCCAGCGCTGTGTGAAGGTTCCAGTTTCTCCACATCCATGTCGACACCTGGCGCTGTCTTTTTTAATTGACCCATTGTAGTGAGTGAGGAGGAGAATCTCGCTCCGGTTTTGATTTGCGTTTCCCTGCTGACTGCTGATGTCGGGCACCTTTTCATGGGCTCGTTGGCCGTTTCCTGGAGAGGCGCCTATCCAGATCCTTTGCCCATTTCTTAAATTGGGTTATTTGTCCTTTTTATGATTGAGCTGTAAGAGTTCTTTATATATTCCAGGCAGAAGCTCCTTATCAAATCTGTGATTTGCAAACATTTTCTCCCATTCCCTGGCTTGTCTTTTTATTTGCTTGATGGTGTCCTTTGAAGCACAAAAGTCTTTAATTTTAATGAAGTTTAATTTATCCATTTTTCTTCCGTTGCTCATGCTTTTGGTGTCATACCTTGCTTCGTGATTTTAATCCAGTGCTTTTCACTGTGGCGGCAGTGGGGCAGATGATGGGCTGGGAAGTCTGGTGGGCTCTGGTGGGCTCATTTCAGCAGGGACAAGTGTTAGGGACCCGTCGGCTTCCTGGACCGTGGGGGTCACAGGATCACCAGGCCTCTAGTGTTTTTGTACTGGGGACCTAGCCACTTTAGGGCAGGGATAGACATTTAATCGAGGACTTCGTTTAATGACGGACTTACTCCCCCGGTTGGATCAATAAAACTGAGAGGCTGAGAATAGGGACTCTGGAGCCAGGTGGGCCTGGGTTCGAATCCTGGGAATGCCCCTGAGTCACATGGGAGCTTGGGAGAGAAATGTCATCTCTCTGAATGAACCCTGACTCCTCATCTGTCGAAGGGGTAGGAATAGGGTCCCTTCCCGGCATTCGGGGCTGGCAGAAAGCTAGGACCCCGGGAACTAACGCACCCCTCTGCCCGCAGCCATGAAAGCCGACCGGAAGCGCCTGAAGGGAGAGAAGACCGACCTGGTGAGCCAGATGCAGCAGCTGTACGCCACGCTGGAGAGCCGCGAGGAGCAGCTCCGCGACTTCATCCGCAACTACGAGCAGCACCGCAAGGTCAGGCCCCGCCCCCGGCCCCCCCCACTCC
>NW_006436888.1:2792868-2800168 GCF_000325575.1 Pteropus alecto | reverse complement strand
ACACCAGCTCTCTCCCTGCCCCGCCTCCCCACTCACGGTCCGACCTCGAATCCCAGAACACAGACGCGTGGCTCGCTCAGGGAGCCCTCCGACGCGTCCCGCTCGGCCCGGCCTGGGCACAGCTCCTAGTTGGGGGACCCCGTGGCCTCTGGGCAAACAAGCCTGGACAGGATAGCCGAGTCAGCGACAGTGTAGCCTCTGGATTCTGGCTGTCCTGGGTTCAGATGCGGCCTCCCCGTGCGTGCGTGTGTGTGTGTGTGTGTGTGTCCCCTAGGACATCTCAACTTGTCAGAGCCTCGGTTTCCTCATCAGTGTGTGTGTGTCTGTGTGTGTGTGTGTGTGTGTCCTAGGACATCTCAACATCTCAACTTGTCAGAGCCTCGGTTTCCTCATCGGCTAAGCAGTGATCATGGTGCAGACCTTGTAGAGCTGTGACGAGGACTGCATGTGACAGCGAATGCAGAGCACCAAGCACGGTGCCTAGTGCAAAGTAATTGCTCAGTAAATGCCAGCTGCGCCTCATTAATGATGCCACAGTAAACACATGAAGAGAGCTGGGGAGACAGCAGGAAGTTCTACCTGCAGGAGAGAGTCTTGGAAGGTTTCACGGAGGAGGTGACATATGAGTTGGGCTCTGTGGGATGAGTAGGCGTTTATGGTCAGATGCCTGGGGAATTCAGTTCAGCAAATGTCTATGCGGTGTGTGTGGACGTGCCAAAGCAGGTACCAAAACTTAAGGAAAAGAAAAGTCGGTTCCCCTGCCGGCCAAGGAGGCCTTAGCGAGCTGCCACATCTGCAGGGAGAGAGTCGTAACCTTCCGGTGCGCAGGGCAGAAAAACTGTGGAAAACTGCTCAGGTCACGACACCATATGTCAAGGACCGTGACCAAGAATCGCATGTACTCGGGAGAAAATGCAGACAGGAGGTTCGTTCAGCTTTTTTGGCCACGGGAGTTTTGATAAGTCCTTCGAACCGTTGGTGGTGGCAGGCCAGTCACATGAGTGCATTTGTATGTGTTGCCTGTGAGTTGAGAGGCCAAGTGTCAGAGACAAGATTTGAATTTAAATGCTTCATCTCTACAGTCCACTCTGGTCTTCACGAGCAACCCTCCCTGTCACCTCCCAGACAGACAGCTCTCTTCTCTCCATGATGGAAACAGCCCTAGGAGTGCTCCCTGGGCCAGGCCACCCGTGGCCTCTGGCTTGCTGTGCTCCCACAGCCCTCTGGAGCTCTCGGCTGCCGTGGGCGCCAGCCCCAAGCCCCAGGGTCCCAGCCTCCCTGAGCTGCAGGTCCCTGGCTTCTGCCGCCTGCATCCTTCACAGTAGGTGAGCAGGGACCCTTTGGAGTCAGCCTCCCCAGGCCTGTCGCTTGTGGATAGGGTGTGGCAATGAGTTGAAAATCTGTGGAAGCAGAGGAAGAAAAGAAACTGCCACTGTCTGTTTTCTAGGTCCTCTTCCAGGTCTCAGACTTCTCACTGTGTCCTCACGTGGCGGAAGGGGCGAAGGAGCTCTCTGGGGTCACGTTATAAGGGCACTGATCCCATTCATGAGGGCTCCGCCCTCGCGACCATCACCTCCCAAAGGTCCCGCCCCCTAACAGCATCGCATTGGGTGCTAAGATTCCAGCGTGAATTTTGGCTGGACACAAACATTCAGACTAGAATCATGTGCCACACAAACGTTTCAGTCAACGACAGACTGCCTATATGACAGTGGTCCCATAAGATTATTATAAGCTGAAAAATTCCTATTGCCTGGTGACATCGTAGCCCATGACTTTGGAGGGTTTGCCAAGAATGAAGAGGTTGCAGAAACCACCAGGGCTGTGGCTGAGATGGCAAACAACTTTAACCAGAGCATGGACACGGATGACATTGAGGAGGTTGCAGAAACCACCAGGGCTGTGGCTGAGATGACAAACAACTTTAACCGTGGACACGGATGACATTGAAGAGCTCCTAGATGACATTGAGGTAGCTCCTGAGGAAGTGGCCGATGAGGTGCTGGAGCTGGAATGGGAATAAGTTGCTAAAGAAGAGGCAAGAGAAAAGGAAACCGCAGGAGAAGAAGAAGAAGAAGAATCCCCAAGAAAATTCACCGTGAAAGGTTTAGCAGAAGCTTTTGCTGACCTCAGTAAGCTCCTCAAAAAGTTCGAACGCAGGGACCCCAACACCGAAAGGTTTTCATTAATAGAGAGGGAGGATCTTGGTGTATTATTTGCTTACAAGCAAATATGATGAAAAAAAAAGAAAGAAACCAAGCAAGCAACCATGGAAATATTTCTGAAAAGAGTGACAGACACCTCCTCAAGAAATGCCTCAGGCAGGTCTTTCAGGAGGTGTTCCAGAAGAAGGCATTGTCATAGGCCGTAGGAGGTGGCAGCTCCGTGCGTGTCATTGCCCCTGAAGACCTTCCCGTGGGACAAGATGTGGAGGTGGGAGACAGTGATACTGATGATCTCTGTGTAGGCCTCCGCTAATGTGTGTGTTTGCGTTTTAGTTTTTTTAAAAAAATAAAGGTTAAAAAGTAAAAAACGTTTTAAAATTTTTAAATAGAACAGAGCTTATAGAGCAAAGATATAAAGAAAAAATCTTCGTACAGCTGTACAATGTGTGTTTTAAGCTAGGTGTTATTACAAAAGAGCCACGTTTTGAAAAATTGAAACCTTTCTACAGTACAGCAAAATTATGAGCGAACGTTAGTTTATTAAAGAAGAAAGAAGATATCTTTGTTATAGACTTAGTGTGTCCTAAGTGGATAGCATTTATACGTCTTCAGGGGCGTACGGTGACGTCTCAGGCCTTCACACCCACTCACCCTCACTCACGACTCCCCCAGAGCAACTTCCGGTCCTACCAGCTCCTTTCACGGTGAGTGCCCTGTGCAGGTGTGCCGTTTTTTTTATCTTTCATACCATGTTTTTACCATAGCTTTTCCATGTTTGATGTGTTTAGATACACAAGTACTTACCGTTGTGTGACAGTTGTCTACAGCATTAAGTACAGTGACACGCTGTACGGGCTTGTAGCCAGGAGCAGCAGGCTGGACCATACAGCCTAGGTGTGCAGTAGCCTGTCCCACATGGGTTTGTGTGAGTGCGCTTTGTGGTGTTCGCACAATGTAGTCACCTAATGACACATTTCTCGGAACATACCCCGTCACTAAGCGACACGTGACTGGATGGCACACCTGCCTCTCCCGGTCCACCTCTCTCCTTTCTCCTTCCCCAGCTGGAGCAGCCTGCGAGGCGTGATCGTCCCTGTCATCCCCATGTTACAGAGGCAAAAACAGACCTAATTGAAGTCACCGATGGCACAGGGTCACAGAGTTAGGGAAAAGGGGCAGCAGGACGCAGACCCAGGCGGTCCTGCCCCAGAGCCCACTCACGTCACTGCTGGCCCGGGCTGGGCTGGCCTCCCACGCTTAGTACGTGTTCAGGCCAACAAGTGAGTTACTTCTGCATGGTGCTGTTTAGAGGGCAAACCCAGCAGACCATAGGGAAGAGGCCATGGCGTCCTCGTGGCTCACGGGTGTGGAATGCTGGGCATTTTAGTGGCACTGTGACCCACCTGGGGTTCAATAGCAAACACTTCTGTGTGTCTCTTAATGGGCCGTCAGATTTGCTTTTATAATTGTGCTCCTGCTTGGGAATAAAATTACCTTGGAGAGCCCCCTTCCCCAGCCATTCTTTTTTAAGTCACGGGTAGCTGGGGGCATCCCCTAAGTCCAGGCAGCAGTGCAGGGGAGGGGGGAGGGGTGAAGCTGCTAAATAATCAGAAGCCTCGTGGCTGTGGCAGCCATGGGCAGCCATCCATGGCCACAGCAGAGCAGCATGTGTCACCCTTACAGAATGGCTTCACAAAACCCTTCAGATTCATTCAGAAAAATGGAATTTGGGAAAGACTTATTTTTAGAAAATTACTTACTATCTTAAACTTTGTTGTTATGTGAAGAGAACCACTCCTGTGTAACAGTTTTTCTTTGCCGGGTCCAACCCCATTTGACAGATGCAGGGACCGAGGTTCTGAAGGGTCTAGTGACTGACCCAAGGCCGCATATCGAGAGCTGGTTTGGAGAAGCTAAAACCACAAGGCCTGATTTTATTCCGTCTCCTCTAAGATCTTAGAACTAGTTTTAAAAATCTGACTCGCATTTTTGTGTGTGTGTGTGCAAGATAAACGTCCCATGAACAGGATTCGTGGAACCCTCAGGTGTGGGCCTCACCTGGAGCAGGTAGCGGGATCCCAGTTCTCTGAGCAACAGGGTACTGGGTGGGAAGGGGGTTCAGCACAGGCTGCCAAGAAATGAGGGGTCGAGGCTGCCTGGGAAGCTGTGCCAAATGCGTATTCCCTGTCACACGGGTGCAGATTGGAGGGACATTTGGGGACTTTCCATGAATCCAGCAGAGAGAGTTCTCACAGCAAGCCAGGTGGCCAAGCTGGGCACCGAGGGCTGGACATAAGGCTCTTTTCAGAGGTGAGGCCACCAACAGGCCACCTTCATCCTGCCTGCCCTGTGTCCCCCGGCAGCCCCCCTTCCCTCTTCTGTCCCAATGAGCCCCATGTGCCAGCAGGCGAGAGGGACCTCAGCTCCCAGATTGGTATCCAAGGCCCGCACAGTTGGGCCGGATCTTACCCTCATGATCCCAGCCACCTCTGTCCCCCAGCAGGTTCTAGCCTCCTAGGTGGGTCTCCTTCCGGTTCCTTTCCTGCCTATGTTGCAAGCAAGGACTAAGACCTCCCCTGCACTGTCTATGGGGCCGAGGGACTTATTCCGCCTCATGGGTGGTTATGAGGTTTAAATGTCACGATTCACCTAAAGCCTCAGCACTGAACTTGACCTGTGTACAGAATATTCGTGACAGTTGCTATAGAGCCTGCTCTGCTGCCAGGCCATGTGGTCATGGGAGGGGCCGTCAGAGTCTCCACCAAGGCTGAAAGCTCCTACCGCCCTTCCCCCACAGCCTAGAACCCTCGGTCTGCTCATGACCAGCAGAGCCAGTGACTGCAAAGAGATGTAAAGACAAAAACGATCCTAGGGTCCTAGGGGGCCTTCCCCCTAATTCAGGGATGTTTTGTAAGCAGCCTCTTATACACCAATCGGTTCTAAGGCACGGTCCTTATCCAGTGGTTCAGTTCCACAGATTTCGTTTTCTGGGTCCTTCCTGTCGTTTTCTGAGCTTGCTGCTAGGCGCTGGGGGCAGATGCCCAGCTCATGGCTCAGCCCTGGGGAAGGAGCTCCCCATCCATGTGGGTGCTGGAAAGAGCTGAGTTGTCCGTGGTGTGACCTAGGGGACTGTGCCTGTCACCTGTCGCCCTGACCCCCCTGAACCCAGCTCCAAGGAGAAAGGAACAATAACCGGGGGTGGATGAAGGTGGCCTGTTGGTGGCCTCACCTCCGAAGAGAGCCTTATGTCCAGCCCTTGGTCCCCAGCCCGGCCGCCTGGCTCACCTGAGACTTGGTAATGGCGCCATCTGTCACCTTGCATCTTGCGTTGCCAGTTCCTCCTGACCATCACCCTGAGGTGCGGTATTGTCGCCGTCTCACAAAGGAAGTGGTCGAGGTTGGGGGGAGTTGAGTCACTTGGCCGCTGTCCTGCAGCTTGCGATGGACGGACCTGCATCTCACCCCAAGGCATCCTGACCCGAGCGTGGGTACCAGCGGCATGTCCTCAAAGGAGTCATCCCCCACCCCACCTCCTCTGGACTACACTGAGAAGCCAAAGGCTGGTGACAGAAAGCATGTCCTCCCCCCACCCAAGTTGCCAGAGCTGCCATACGGTGGCCTTCACCGGGCGTCACGGCAGCTGCGATGCACATTTATCCTGCAGCACAGGTCGGCTGCTGCTTGCCAGACTGCTGTCCCGGGGCCCGGGCGTGCGCCGATGGACGAACGTGGCACGTCCCGGCTCTCAGAGCGCGTGGTATGGTGCTCCACTGTAAGCTCCACGGGAGCCGGGGTTTTTGTCTGGTTTGTGCCTGCTGATGGCATCTGTGAATATTGGCTGAGTGATCCATGTCAGAGACCAATGTGAAAATCGGGTTGGAGAGAATCCAGGGCCCGTCTCTGAGATGGGTGACATTTGAGCCGGGACCTGAGTGAAGGGAGTGCCTGCTGTGTGCCCGGCACCATGCTGAGCTCTCGACACGATCGTCTCATTCAGTCCTCACCCTAACATGCGTGTGCTATGATCCCCATGTTACAGATGAGGAAACCGAGGCACGATCGTCATTGCAGCTCATCCTTGCAAAGCCAGGATTCAACCCAGACTCTCTCTCCCTGGAACCTAAGCCATAGCTTCTGTTCTGTGACAGCCACAGAGAGAGGGCCAGGTGTCTCCCTCAACTTCCTAGTCCCTGGCCTTCTGGAAGTCAGGCCTTCGGCGACAGGGTTGTTAATGAGGCAGGTGGCCACCTGTCTCTATGGTCCCAGGCCACACGGAGACCTAGAGTTTGGCTCTGGTGACAGTGGTTGGTTGGGTAACTGGACAGAGCCCCCTGCTGGAACCTTTCTCCTTGGGGAAGGACACCTGCTATTCGGAAACTTGGCTCTTGCCAACAGAGGTCAGGCCCCCTGATTGAGCCATCTGCTCCTTGCCTGCTGGCTTTGCCCCAGAAAGGCACAGCTGGAGCCCTGGGCCCTTCCCTCAGCATCATGCAGAAAACAGCACGTGCAGGACAACCGGCCGGGAGCAGGGACCTGGGTGACTGGCAGGGGATTGTGCTGCATTCAGACAACAGCTGGCTGAGGGGTTCAGCCTGTGTCGTCATCGGCGGTGACCTTGTGGAGTGGGGCAGGAACCATGGCAGCCAAGGCGATTGATTGGGCTACAGCCATCTCCTCTGTCCCTGTTCTCCTGTGACATACATGTTGCCTAAGGACAGAACAGCCCAAACCCACTAGTGACCCTCACATTGGTCAGACCCTTTGAGCATTTTCCTCACATGAAGTCAATCTTTATATTAATTCTTGGAAAAAAATAGTATTGACCCCATCCCCCATTTTAAATACAGAGAAACCCACGACGTGCGTTTAAATGCTCATTCATTCCTTGAAACATGTTTGAAACATGAGCATCTACTAATGTTTTGTCTCTGTTCCAGTCTCCCAGGTAGTTGGTGGCACAGCCAGGATTCAAACCCAGGACTTGACTCACTCCACAGCCTGAGCTCCTAGCCGCGTGCTGTAGGGCCTCCCTTGTCTTCCTGTGTCGGGGGTCAGGGGCTCTCGGGGGTATCTCTGGCCAGGAGGAAGCCCCTGCACCCCTGGTGGTAACACCACCCCCACCCCACCCCCGCATT
>NW_006436888.1:2760622-2792808 GCF_000325575.1 Pteropus alecto | reverse complement strand
CGCCGTGGTAACGCCCCCGGCACTCTCCCCCTGCAGGAGAGCGAGGATGCTGTCAAAGCTCTGGCCAAGGAGAAGGACCTTCTGGAGCGTGAGAAGTGGGAGCTGCGGCGCCAAGCCAAGGAGGCCACGGACCACGCCACGGCACTGCGTTCCCAGCTGGACCTCAAGGACAACCGGATGAAGGAGCTGGAGGCCGAGCTGGCCATGGTGAGACCCCCTCCCCACCCTGCCTTCGCCCACCCGGGGCGGCCGCTGCATCTTCTGGAAGCAACGTGCTGGGAGACAGGGGGATGACATTGGTTCATCCAACAGTCCTGGAGTGGAGTGGAGTCCAGTCGGGCAGAGCAGGGCCCCAGAGTGGGCAGGATCGGGGCAGGGTCTCTGATGATCAGTCATCTTCATTGCACAGCCCCTGAGCCTGGAGCAGCCTTTCCCCCCACCTGCCTGGGGTCTGGGGTGTGCAGGTCCTGGGAGACCATCTACTCTTCCACATTCCACTGGCTACTAAAAAAAAAAAAAACTTGTTTTTATTTAAAACACATATATTTGTTTAGGAAAACATTTGGGAGAAAATACACCAAAAAATTAACATGGTTATATTTGGGTACTGTGATTACAAGTGACTTTTATGTCCTTTATTCCTCCCTATTTTCATCTGTAGTGAAAATGTCTAACTTGGGTCGTCATGAAAAAAAATGGTTACTTTTTTCTAATCCAAAACAAACCTTCAAAATACTTCCAAATGCTGTGTTTTCCACAGAGGCGCACAGCCCACAGGTAGTGACCGAGAGCCCCCAGGTATGTCTGGGCCCGGTGGGAAAACTGAGGTCCAGCGCCCTGTGATTCTGTTCTGCCTGCTCTTGTGTGACCTGGGGCCACTCACTGAGCCGCTCTGGGCTTCGGCGCCCTGTATCTGGAACCGGGGTGGGGTGGGCGTGAGGGTCTTTATGCCACCTTGCCTGCCTCTCTAGGTGTCTGGGAAGCTCGAGGGAGCTCAGGGCTCAAAGGGCCTGTGAAACAAGGGCCCGGGGCTCAGTGTCACCAGACGGGTTGGAGACTGCGTGGGGACCCCCACCTCCCCGAGAGGCCAGGAGGCCTCCGTGGCTCTGTACGCTCCCGCAGAGCGCTGCCGTGGTCCAACAGTGTAGTTACCGCCGTGATTTCTGGGTTCACATCCACCGCCATCACTTTCTAGCTGTGTGACCTCGGGCAGGACCCTTTACCTCTCTGGACCTCGGTTTCGTTGTCAAGTCTGAAAAGCATAATTGCAAGTATCCCATGAGGCTCTTGTGTGATTTCCATGAAATAATGCAAGAGAGGAGCCTGTGCGTGAGGAGTGATGACATGACCAGGTGGAGGTTTTCTCCTCATTTCCTTCAGGACTGCAGGCCACCCCATCCTGGGTGGGGCCGGGCAGGATTCGTGGGTCCTTCCTGTCTCCTTGTCCGACGCTGACCCCTAGTGATGAGAACCAGAAGTAGCACAGCTGCCAGGTTTGTCTTGGGTGGAGGCTGGGGCTTCCCACCAGTGGGGTCTGCGGTGCTGGTGGCTCTGCTGCCACCTGCAGCCCAGGCAGAAGCCTTTCAAATTGCAGGCATGGGAAGGAGGTGCGGGCTGAGGCAAGGACCCTGTTCTCCCAGGTCTGCCCTGTGGGCGGACAGATATGACTTCCTGGCCCTGGAGTAGTGGCCTCAAGCATCCAAGGGGATTCCAGGGGCCATCAGGAGCCAGACCGCCCTGCTTCCACTCCTCCATGCCCGGACTGCTCAGCCTGTTTCCATTCTGGCCAGTGAAGCTCAGGTTCTTGCCTCCTCCTCCCGGCAGGCATCAGACCCTTCTGCGAAGTGTGAGTAGTTAGGGCGAATGTGCGTGCAGCTCAGGGTGGCGGATTTGTTGTGACAAATAAAAAAAGGGGCTCAGAGGCAAAGGAAAGGGGTTTTCCTAAGAGCTGTAACAGCCCCAGTGTTGCTGGGGTGTCTACCTGACTGAAGTCCCCTCTTGCCCACCATCTGCAAAATTTCACCACCTGGAGGCCTTCAGGGCTGCCGGCTCCAGGCAGCGTTGTCAGCTCCTCCGAGTGCCAGGGCAAGACCAGAGGGAGGGCACCTTCCCACATGTGTGCCTTATGGCCTTGGGTTGCAAGCAACAGAAAGCAGCTCTGGCTAGTTTAAGCGCACAGGCGCGCATTGGAGGAAGTCAGGGGCCCACAGGTGTAGGGGGAGGGTGAAGGGTCAAAGCCAGGGCGGCCGCAGAGGAAGCAGGATCCCATACTGAACAGTCTGCTCAGTGGCCCCCGCTGGGGACGGGACATTTCCTGATGACTCCTGGCCAAACCAGGCATCACCACTGCTTACAGAGCAAATTCACCTCTGTGGCCACATTGGCCCAGCCGGGTCCACCCTGGCGGGGTGTATGTCTATCTATTTTTAATATATTGTTTTATTGAGAGATAATTCACATATTATAAAATTCATCCTCTGGAGATGCACAGTTCAGTGGTTTTTAGTATCTTCACAAAGTTCTGTGACCCTCTTTCCAGAAGTTCATTACCCCAAAAAGAAGCCCGGACCACTAGCAGCCACTCCGATGGGGCGCACGTGCTTGTCGTGTCTGTTTTACACATGCAGAAACGGGCGTGGGCTTCAGGAGGCTCGCCCAGAGCTGCCCAGCGACTTGAGAGGCAGAGCTGGGGATTGGCCAGTCCCCGAGCTCCAGGAGGTGACCCTTCACCTTCAAAGCCTTGGAAAGGACGATCAAGTGCTGACCCGGAGGAGACACCTCCCCTGACCAGCCATCACTCATCCCTAAAGCAGGAGACAGGGTTGCCGGCCCCTGACGTCACGGGCTGCCCGCAGGAGCTGGCTTCATGCTGGACCCTGATGGACCCTGGAATCCCCTTGGATGCTTGAGGCCACTACTCCAGGGCCTAGTGTTCAGTCAACGCTGCTTCTCCCAAACAGGAAACGGTTCCTACGTTTACCAGAAATTCTGGAAACGGGGGTCCTCGCCCTCTGCACCGTTGCCATTCGGGGCCAGATAAGTCTGCCTTGAGACCATGCCGTGCTCTGTAAGATGCGTAAGATGTGGCCGCCACCCCGGGAGGCCAGGAGCACCACCCAGTCGTGAGAACCAAAGTCTCCAGGCATTTCCCAGTGTTCCCTGGGGGGGAATGCGCCCCCTTCAAAAACCAGCCTTCCGTAAAGTAGGACGTTTCTCAAGAATCGAGCGAGGGACCCCCTGGTCTCCATCCATCTGTCTGTGCCCTGGCCATTCAGTTCTAACGCATGCCTGGTTTGCGTCCCCCTCTCTGGCTTCGTGAGCTTTGACAGGGGCCTTAACTCTTCTGAGCCTCGGTCGCCATGTCTGCGAGACTGTCCTGGGACAGTTGTGACGTGAGGTGACGGCTCCTCGGGGCGGGCATGCCGTGGATGCTCAGTAAACGTTAGCCGTAGCTTACCGGTGTCCAACACTTAGGTCCATCCTGTCCTCAGGCCACACCAGGGCCTCTGTTTCTTCATCTGTGAAGTGGTAGCCGCCACAGGCCCCGGTGGGAGTCAGGCACAGGGAAGGTGAGTGAGAGGCAGGGTCAAGCAGCAGGGGCACAACAGCGATGGCCCAGGTCTCGGCTCCTTTTCCGCCACAGGCCCCGGTGGGAGTCAGGCACAGGGAAGGGTCAGTGAGAGGCAGGGTCAAGCAGCAGGGGCACAGCAGCGATGGCCCAGGTCTCAGCTCCTTTTCTGACAGCCCTGCTCTGGGTTGGCCCTGGTCCTGCCCTCTCTCTGAGGACACCGGCCACACGAGCACCACCTTCCGGCCTTGGACCACTGCCATCTTGTACAGCAGGTGGCCCTCGCCCACAGCCAACTCCCAGCACTGGGCCTGATCTAGGACCGCCAGCCACCACACGTGAGGTCAGGGCCTGCCCGAGCCCGCCGTTCCCCACGCACCCCTCCCCCGCCCCCCGGCCTCATAGCTTCCACTCCGTCTCTGGGGCCTGCGGTGTGGCGGTGGTGTGGAGCCGGAGTTTGCCTCGTCGGTTCCGGCTGCCACCAGCAGCCGCCAGGTCTGTGAAAGCACCGGAAGAGGGTAGTCGAGTCAACTTGTTGTCAGGCAAAGTCTGTGCAGCTAGAGTTCACTGGAGCATGAACCTTCTTTCGGAAGATTCCTGCCCCCCACCCCACCCGCTTTGGCCCAAAGAGACATTCCCTAGACAGGCAGGAATCCCCTGAAAAGCAGGTGAAGGGTTGTGGCTAACAGCGCTCACAGCATCCCTCGGGGCCTGGCGCCCTCTCTAACATGGAAACCCAGGCCGGCTTCCAGATCAGCAGACCCTCCAGGCAGTTAGGGGCCTTCGTCAGCCTGACCACAGGGTAGGTGAGGGCGGGGCCCTGCCCTACTCTCCTGCCTCCGGGATCTTAGGGAAGACATAAATAATCCTGTCACCTTGGCATCTACTTGTTGAACATGACGATAGACCAGTCTCTTGAGCCTTTGTGTGAATTATTCCACGTCTAATTCCTCCTAACAAAAGTAGAGACTGTTTCATAAGAGCAGTGACTTACATTTATGGAGTATTTTTTACCATGAGGCAAGTGCTCTCCATAGCAACCGTTTATCCCCATCAGACAGGTGAGGGCATGAAGGCACAGGGATGTGAGGGGCTTCTCTTGGGACCCCCCGCTAGGAAGCGGCAGAGCTTGGATCAAATCCACGCCATCTGAGCCCAGATTCAGAAGCTCTGTGCCATGCCACCTCATTGCACAACTCCAGGGGGCGCTACTCGCATAGACATGATCCCTCCCAGTTTCCCCATCTTACCAGTGAGGACCCTGAAGCTCAGAGCGGTGGAAAAACTTACAAGGTCACATAGCATTTAAACAGTAAACGCGGAGTATGAACCTAGTTCTGTCTGACTTCAGTCACGTGGAGGTATTTGAGCCGCGTCCCAGTTCCCGGGAGCTCCATGGCCTGGGTTCAGAGCGCTCAGGATGGGGTGGAGGCACAGAGAGGAGAGCAGGGCGTCAGGAGTCAGAGCTCAAGGATCCCTCCCAGCATCATACTGCGTTTATTGGAAGAGCGATGAGTCGGAAACGCCGTGTGAAATGGCCACAGAGAGGTGGTTCGATGCAGCACCCAGGGCGGATGTGGGTTTTAAATCAAGACTCCATGTCTTCGCTATAGTGGGCAGTTTGGGAGCGGTTCCTGTGCTTCAGAACCCACAGGTAAACCTCTCCATCCTGCAGGACTGACCGCAGGGGCCCTTCCGATTCTCAGGTAGCAATGATGTTGAGCTGCCTGCCGAGTTAGCAGGTACCACTCCCAGGCTCCGACGGAGGTGAGGGAGGCTCTACCTGGGAGAAGAAAGCAGAGTGACAGAAGAGTGACCCCGTCCAGGCCTCTTCCTGTGCTGCCATAAAGGGCGGCTTATTTCTGGGAGGCGGCTTGGACCTCCCTGTGCTTCCCATGCAGGTGGCTGGGGACGTTTGCAAGAAGGTCAGAGCAGAGGGTTAATTATCACGTGATGGCAGACCCATCTGAGTACTCATTTCTCCCCCGAGTCCATCTTCTGGGCAGCCAGGATGGATTGAGCAGTGGGGCAGCTGCCCGAGTACAGTAGCGCCAGGATGGCGGGCCAGGGCCCACGTGCACTGCAAGCAGAGTGGGATGTGGTGGTCCATGAAACATGAGTCTTCATGATACTGGGGCTGCTGCAAGCGTATGGCAGCTCGAAGACATACCCAGCCTTGCTCCTTCCTTCAGCAGAGGGATTGCTCCATGGTCCTGGTGATGATGAATTAACAGAGCTGGTCTCCTGGGCCATCAGCCCCGACACAACAGAGGCCTGCCTCCATTGATTCTGCTGGTTTTTACCAAGTGCTTCACTGGATGTGCCCAGCTCCAAGCCAAGTGGTAGGGATTTTGTGGTGGCCAGACATGCCCCATCATCTGCCTTGTGGACTCAGAGTCTGCATCACTGATGCTGGTTGTTTTCTTGTCTCAGAGGAGCGTGGGCTCACAGTCAGACACCCGGCTTGGGGCCCAACTTGGTTGTTATACCTGCTGTGCAGTCTTAGAGAAGCCACTCAACCTTTCCTCTGTCAAGAATAGATAATTCCACACTCTCTACTTGAAACCCAGGGCTGTTGCACTGAGCACATAAAGGTTTTCTAAGTCAGGGAGGAGATTATTACCTGGCTTGGGGGTGGAGCTAACACCCTCTGCCTATAAATAAATTTAATAGGTTTATATTCCACAGAAGCTGGCAGTAGAAAGGGAGTGATTTCATAGACTCTTGGGGTTTCTGAGCTGGAGAAAACCCTAAAGATCACTTGGTCCAGGCTTTTCATTGTACAGATGGGAAAACTGAGGCTCAGAGAAGGCAGAGACTGATCTAAAATAACATAGCTAGTCTATGTGATGAGGGTGTATCAGGCTTTAGGCCAGGGAATGTCCATTCATTGGCTAGAATCTCTTTCTCAAGAACCACTGCTCTGCCAGGAAGAACCTCGGGCCTTGAGCAAGGTATGGAAATTTCTGAAGCTAGGAGAGATGTGAGGAGGTTTTCATTTTATCCGTGTTTATATTAGAGGCAAAGCCAGCACGCACATGGCTCTGCCATCTGTAGTGAACCTCTAGGGCATCAGATTCACAATCTCAGTGGGAGACCCCTGGACCAGTCCTTCTGTCCCCTCTCTGCTTGGCGTGAGCCTGGAGAGCCAGTTAGGAAGTAGAAATTGACCGTGATGAAAAGAATGTGCATTAATACGTATCGAATATGTGCCCTTTTTCTCTCCCAAGATAATTTGAAATTACTTCTAATAAAACCCCACATATCCTCGGGGGAGATAACCCAAAGCTAAGCGAGATATCAGTCGCCAGGCAGAGAAAAGAAGAGCTGACCATCTCGCCCACCCTAATTCAGCCCCACACTTGTCCCTAGGCTTCCTCGTGTCCCACGCATCCTCATCACGTGATCAGTCCTGAGCGCCAGGTCGGGATTTGCCCTGTCCCCAGCCTGCACTGCATAGCACCTTGCGGAGGGGAGATCACGGGTTGAATTGGGGAGGAATTAAGGTGATGGGAGCCAGAACACCATTTTCTTACAATCTCCTGCAAATTCCAGCTAGTCCTCGGAGAACCCAAAAGGATGGGTGATTCGTGTGTGGTCGGCCCCCCTTTCTCTCCACATTGCTGGATTTTCTGTGTGTTGTCAGGAAGTAAGGGGTGACCCCAAAGTGCACCCCCTCAGGTGAGGCTTGCAGGGCAAGTCCTTGACCTACCGATTGGCACAGAGCCTGAGACACCCTGGTCCGGGCGTTAGTTGACGGGTTTCTCATGATGGCGGGCGATGGCCAAGCCGCAGGCCACGTGGTCCCCTTGATGATGGCATCCTCCTCCTGTCTCCTGGCTCTCTCTCCAGGCCAAGCAGTCCTTAGCTACGCTGACCAAGGACGTCCCCAAGCGGCATTCACTCGCCATGCCGGGTGAGACCGTGCTCAACGGCAACCAGGAGTGGGTGGTGCAGGCGGACCTCCCGCTGACCGCAGCCATCCGGCAGAGCCAGCAGACTCTCTATCACTCACACCCCCCCCACCCTGCAGACCGGCAAGGTGAGTCCTGACCCAGCTCAGCCCTGCCACAGCTGTTGGGGGGCTGCTTCAGAGGCATCTGACCCAGTGGCCAAGGCAGCCTCTTCTTTCGCACTATAGCTCCTTAGCGGGGTGTGGGGCAGAGGCCGTGGGCTCATGGAACTGCAGTCTAAGAGGTGGACCTCAGGCATAGCTGGATCTGGAGGTTCAGACAGTACCTGAGTCTGTCTGATTGTTTCTCTGTGTCTCTCAGCTCTGCCTGCCTCCTCTTTAATTTGTTTTCCTCATCTTTAATTTGTTTTTTTTCCATGAGACAGCAAAATAGTTGCCAACAGTTCCAGGCTTTTAAGGCCCTTACAGCTCAAAAGTCTTGAGAAGGAGACATTATGTCTTTCTCTCTGTCATAGCAAATCCCAAAGAAGGATTCTGATAGGCCAGCCAGAGTCTCATGCCCACCCCTGGACCAATCACAGTGTCTGGGGAGTGGATACACTGATTCTCCAGCCTGGGTCACATGGGCCTCCTTTGGCAGGGGTGAAAGCGGAGGTCCTTGATTGACAGTTCCATGCAATCACAGGATGTATGAGAGGGCCAGAAATAAATGTCACAGGTGTTTGCTCCAGGCACTGGGGGGAAATAAGGGCCTAGCCTCTGGGAAGCATCTGCACCCACTGGCCATGGTACAAGCCCCAAACCCGTTTGCACATCTGCAGTCCACCTGGCTCCATTCTCTGTCCCTCCTGTGAGTGGCTGCCTTTCTGTGACAGGTGCAGGTTGGGGAAAGACAGCTGGCCTTTGAAGCCCCAAAGTCCTACCATCACCAAACTGAGAACTCAAGTTTTGACTCCATAGCCCCTCCCCTGCTGAGCCCACATGGCCCTTGGCAGCAAGCACTGCCTTTCTCAGTAATACAGCCTTACTGCTCACGTGCTGCCCGCACATAGTAGGCCTTCAGTCAGTCTTGTTGAGCAAAGTGCTTGCTGCCCCCACCGAGTGCCAGCACCTGCAGACAGAATTGCAGTCTGCCAGCTGACTTGGGTGGGCTTTTTGGTGTGCCTTCCAAGCTGAGCCTTTCATTCTGTGACTAACAATTGAGCACCTACTATGTGCCAGGCACTCTGAGCTCTGGGGTTCGACACGGATAAGACACCAAGCGTGCCTGCCCCCACGGAGCTGACATTGGAAATGTGGAGACAAACAACAGACACATAACTGAGCTGGCTGGCACACTGAATGATGACAAATCGTAATTAGCACAGGGAGGAAAATCAGCAGAAAACAGGTGCTTTGATGGAAAAAAAGGCAGTAAGGAGAGCCAATAATTGGGGGAAGCCCTCTCTCGGGATAAGCTGAGACCTGAAGGCTGAGAATGTGCCAGTGGGCAGCAGGACAAGCCTGAGGCGGGGGGGAGATGGCGCATGGCCGGTGCGACACAAGCCGAGGCCAGTGGAGGGGATAGGGCTGTATTCCTTCTGGGCGTCGGAGGCCAGGAGGAGCATGCGCGTTTACCCCCAGGTGGCCAGTTTGAAAGGTGGAGGCAGGGAGGCCTGCTGGGAGGCTGCCTAGGTCTTCCGGGCAAGAAGCAGTGGTGGCTTGGGCTCAGGAAGTGGCGGCGAGGCTGGACAGGAGTGGATGGGTTCGGGGCTGTGTTTAGAGGCGCTGCGAGTGGTTGGGTGTGAGGTGTAGCTAGTGGTGGCCGCTAGGCTTCTGGCCTGGGAAGCTGGTGCTGTACCAGGTTTGGGAGGTGGGAGCATTGAGGCCCCTGGGCATACCTGCCTTTTCCTGTCCTTCACCTGGCTTAGGAGGGGGCCTAACTGGATCCAGAGGCTCTGGGAGATTCTTCCCTCCGCTGCCCTTTGGTGACGTGTGGGGCTGTGGATAGAGGACCTGAATGCTGAGCAAGTGTCCTCTCTACGCCTCAGCGTTCTTGTGTGTATAATGGGGGCCTCGGGTGGAATCACCTGCATGGCAGTAAAGGCGAGGACGTTCTCTCCACCCCTCACTTAACCAGCTGTCCCTGCTTTCCAGCAGTCAGGGTGAGCCCCTGCCACTCCCGGCAGCCCTCTATCATCTCCGACGCTTCAGCTGCGGAAGGCGACCGGTCATCCACGCCGAGCGACATCAACTCCCCTCGTCACCGGACGCACTCCCTCTGCAACGTAAGGCCAGCAGCAGCAGGGCCTGGGCCCTGGGCCCTGCCCGCAAACCGCCGGGGCGGGTGGAGGGGTGAAGACGTACCCGCTGTTTCCTCTCGTCCACCCAGGGAGCACTCTGGCGAAGGCATTTCCTGGTCTGTTCTTTCCTTTTGCAAGAAGAGATGGATGTGGGGAGAGAGAGGAAGGAGGCCCATTTGCTCCTTGTGTCCGGGAGGGCAAGGAAAAGCCTGAGGAAGGCGGGCCGGGGACGGCCGTGGGGTCTGTGCAGCCCGGGTTCCCTCTGGTGGGCTGTGCCTGGAACCGTGGGCTCCTCCCAGACGTTCCCCCCAGAGCTCGGGGCCTCACCAGCACGCTTCACCCCCCTCTGGGGCCAGCTCGCAGGCCTTCATCCAGGAATGAGCCGGATTTTTTTTTTTTTTTGAGCTTCCGGGAGCTTTGATGCGTATTACCTCTGGAGAGGCATTCATGAGTGTGTTCTAAGTTTTTGCTTTGCTTATTTAATCACGTGTTTTGATTGCACCCCTCTGGGGCCCGCTCTCAGGCCTTCATCCAGGAATGAGCCGGATTTTTTTTTTTTTTGAGCTTCCGGGAGCTTTGATGCGTATTACCTCTGGAGAGGCATTCATGAGTGTGTTCTAAGTTTTTGCTTTGCTTATTTAATCAAACGTGTTTTGATTGCATACTGGACGCCAGCCATGGAGAGGCACGTGGCACGAGTCACCTCACTCTCCATGACTAGTAGGGCGGGCAGACAGGCTGCCGAGGAGTGAGGGAGTGAACGAAGGTGGGTCCTGCGTCCGAGGACAGGAGGACGCCATGTCTAGACCCTGACATGAAACGCTGGGGTCGGGTGGTGAGGGCCACTCTCTGTTTTTGTCCCTTCATGGGATCGATGATACAGAGGGTTCCCCGACTAGGTCCCAAAGACAAGCCGCAGTAGGGTCGGTCTTCAAATGCACGGAGAGGCTTTCTCAAAAACTCAGTGAATGTCACTTTCATTAACCAGTGAGATAGATAACAAAAAAAAGAAATGAGGTGAATATAGCAGGAAGGAAAAAGAAAATAACCGTCATTTGCCGATGACGATTATCTACTTGTAAAACTCGAGAGAATAACCTTGAAAAGCCATTAGGACTAATAATAAACTAGTGCATAATGGTACTGGTTGAAAATCAATTTATAAAAATCTGTAACTTTTCTATATACAAGGAATCATAATGGAAACTTTTTTTTTTTTTTAATCTACAATAACAATAAAAAGCATTTATAGAAATGGCTGAGAATAAACTTAAAATGACATTTCCGCAGTCCGGTGAGGTGGGCAGCGGGATTGCTGGCCGGGGCTGTATTCAGCCCACACCAGGGCAGGGAGAAGGTCGCTCGCAGGCCTGGGGCCCCGCCCGGGGCTGGGGTTCTTTTGTAACTGGGGCCTTTATAAAAGGAAGCAATGTGTTCTTCTCTGGTCCCAAGAAGAACAAAGGCTGCCTTGACTGACAGGACCGAGGCCATTAGAGGGGCTCCTGACATCTATTCTCTGGTTCTGAGGGGCCACTGTTAACTCAAACCGACAGCCAGCAGTGCCCTTCAGCCTTACAGCACAGGCCAGGCACCCTATCGTATCCGTGCATGCCCCAAGAGAGAATACCTTCCCAAGGGCCGTATCTTTTGGTCTTCTCGTGACAGGTCCAAGGGGGCTCAGCCAAGACGCTGCTGGAAAACCCATTCTGCAGAACGCATTCTCTACAGGCCTCTGGCATTTCATTTGGCACAGGTCCAGCCTTTTGCCCAGCTTGGCCTTGGCACATACCCACTACCACAGGCAGTGCGTCCGACCCATTTATTTCCAAGCTTGCCTTAGATAGGACCCTGCTGCCACTGGTTCTTTGATAAGCCAGTTGTCTGGGTACAGGCATTTCAGCAGGCACTGGCCTCCTCTTCCCCATAAATTTGGCAAAGATGGCCCTGTCCAGAGTAAACCTGTTTTAGCTGCCCGCCACTGAGTTCTGTTTGCAAACCCTGAGATGGGACTAAAGACTAAACTACCGTTTGTTCCATCCCTGCCCTACCTAAACCACCTTCATCCCATATCTCAACAGATGTGCACACAGGTAAGCCAGGAAGAGCCTGAAAATAGCTCCAGGTAACCAACCCTCTGTTCTCAGGCATTTGGCCTGCCACCAGCAAGAACAGCCCAGTCTGGACTAAGGACCCCTCCACCCTCTCGTTTTCTGGCCACTCAGTTAGAGCAGAGAGGTCTCAGCACAGAGAGGATGGAGAAAGTTAATGGACATTGACTCAAGTGAGAGATATTTTGTTTTGTCCTGGACACTTTGCCTGCAATTCTGGAAAAAAACACCAGGAGTCTCCCTCGTAATGTTTTCTGTGATCTAAATGATCTGTTTGCCCCCAGGCCGGGCAGACTGATTCTGGGATGTAGTAAAGGCTCCCTCCCACAAGAGGGAGCGCTGGGCCAGGAGGAAACAGACTGTCCCAGGTTTGAGCTGTGGCTCTGCTTTTAATTAGGTCTGTAATGTTAGACTATCTGGAGCCGGTGTGCCCGTAAATCGGGCTAATAAGCCCTGCTACCCCTCCACAAAATAAGAGAGTGATTGTGTTGTTCGCAAGAGAAGTTAGAGGCCTCATATTCTCCCAAGTCCTCCTGTCCCGAAATTATTTTACTGCTTTTTTTCCTATAAAACTATATCTCTTTCTGTAAAGTACCAAGTATAACCAACCTCCACTTTTAACATGATGGACCAATTGGGACAAGAACTTAGAAGCCTTTGAGTGACTGATTTACTGGTCAGAGGGTGTTGGGGGCCAAGAAGCCAGAGCAGGCAGGAGAGCACCCCAGGCTCTCTGGCCAGGACCCTGGATCCAGATAGCATCTTGATGAGCCCCAAGCCCTCCCCACTGAGCCATCCCGGAGTGTCTGCCTCAGCGGTAGGGATGGGTTCTCCACTATGGAGGCAGCGTAGTCCCTAAGGGATGGCCTCCTTTCACAGAAGGCCCCGTGCCCCATGGGTCACCTGCTCTCAGATGTCACGTGTCTCCGCTGTTTCATCTTTCTCTTCTCCTTTGGCTACAGGGCGACAGTCCCGGCCCGGTCCAGAAGAACCTGCACAACCCCATTGTACAGGTAGGTGTGCTTTCGCGGGTGCTTGGGCCCTCCCTTCACCCCACCTGACAATGACTTCATCCCATGTTCCCTGGGGCCCTTGGCATCCCCGCTCCACACCTGGGCACCCAAGGCAGAGAGGAGTTAAGGCACCGCGTGAGTCACATGCGGGTTGGTGCCTGAACCCAAGTTCAGCACCTGAGTCACCCCTTCCACAGCCTCTTCCAGATCTGTCAACCTACTAAGTGCATCACACATCCTCCATCCTGCTGCCCTGGTAACATCTTCTCCTGGCAGCCCAAGGCTGGTGACCCAAGCCATGAGCTCACTGGGCTCCTCGTTGCAGGAAACTTATTGATTTCTAACATTTCAGTATTCTGTCATCAGCGTGAGAAGGGGGGAAACATGAATTTGAAGGTCATGAGGGGGTCTCTGAGATCAGCTTTTTCGTCCTGGGGTTCCCGCATGCTGGTCTATGCAGCCGTCAGTTCATCTGTGTCAGAGTCCCCCAGGGAAGCTTTTCAAATGCAGATTCCTGGGCCCTTCACCCTGGAGATTCTGATCCACCAGGTGTGGGGTGGGTCTCGAATTCAGGAAGTGTGTTTTGGGAACCGTTAGTCTAGTCGAACCCCTACCTTTTTGATGGAGAATGGCACCCCATGTCATATAAAGCACTTGACGGTTTGCAGAGCTCCACAGCAGACAACACCCTCCGATCCCCAGTTATCCCATAATCAAGACGAGAACCAGCCCCAGCCTGCCCACTCTACCGTGGCCAGTCCTGCTTCCTGTCCAGGGCCTTGAGGCCCGGGGTCCTTGCTCTTGGCCGACAAAGCTCAGGCTTCCTCCTCGTTCTCTGGGCTTTCCCAGGCCCCCTTTCCACTGGGACTCTTTCAGAGGGAACCTGTCCACCTGCTGCAATGCCCCTGCAGACAGGACCTGTTGCCTGCCGTGGCCGAGTGCTTGGACACGCTCCTGCTAGCCCTCAAGAGGCACTTGAAGGTTGTGGGCAACTAGTTTAAAATGATAATGGCACAAACGGCAGCAGCGAACGGTTACGGAATGCTTATACGCAACAGGCATCGTTCTCAGCATTTTTATACTCACTTGCGTGACATCCTCGTGACAGTCTGGGATTGGTCCCACTGTTGTCTCCGAGAGGTTCCCTGACTGTGCGGGGCGGACCCTGGCGTTCCTAACCACTGGTGGCCCTTGTCCCTCCCCCGCCGGCCGTCCCCTCCCCTCCCTACCACCGTCTTCGGCCGCCAGCTCAGTTTGGCTTTGTTCTTCTCCCCTCCACCTCTGCCACTTGGCCCCGACTCCTCAGTCACTAGAGGATCTTGAAGACCAAAAACGGAAAAAGAAGAAAGAGAAGATGGGATTCGGCTCCATCTCCCGCGTCTTCGCCAGAGGGAAGCAGCGGAAGTCCCTCGACCCCGGCCTCTTTGATGGTACCGCCCCTGATTATTACATAGAGGAGGACGCGGACTGGTGATGCCCGCCTCCCTGGGCCTGCTGCCCCGCAGGCGTGTCTGCGTGCGGACGTGCGTGTGCGCGAGTGTGCGAGCGAGTGTGGGGTGCGCGTGGGCGTGGGTGCTGGGCGCGGCCGGGCGCAAACACACGTGTGACCCCTTCCCCGTGCGTCGCCACCTCTGTAATTGATGTACATACTACAAACGTGTGTGAATATGTCAACTCTCTGTCGTCTTTGGAGCGATACAGTTGTGTTGTTAATCTAGGTTTGTTTCGTTTTTGTTTTCCTTCGATGTCTTTTTTTTTTTTTTCTTTTTGTTCGGTTCGTTGGGTTGTTTTCCTCACACACACCCCCCTTTCCCTTCCCCTCCTCCTTTTTATGAAACTTGAAAACTTGAAGGACTGCTGTGTATTTGTAAATAACAAAACTATTGTGCACTCTGTGCTTGTAAATGTCCCTCGTCCAAACTGCTACTTCTGGAGCCCCTCCCCGAGGATGTGGTCTGTTTTTGATGTCCCCCCCCCAAACCCCGTCGACCCCCCGCTGTGAACGTGTGGGACCAGACCCTGTTCTCGGGGCACGCCCAAGTCACTTGAACCACAAAACCACCATCGTGGTCAGGGTAAGGTCCTCTCTCCGCAAAGTCTCGGAAGCCCGGCCAAGGGTCTGGGCCGGGTGTGTTGAAGTCGAACGGGCTCTTTTTAACGGCCTGCCAGTTTTTCAATTGCGTTGCCGTTTCTTTCTTTATGGAAAACAAGAAAATTGTTCCATTTAATTTATTTGCACAAATGCAGAAGACTTATTCTATCTAAATTATTACATAAATATTGGAATGTATATTTTTCCATGGGGCGGGCGGGAGGCGGGTGTTTCTGTTGACTTGTCTGTTCTGCTCTCACGCTGCTGCCAAACTGTGCAAGGTCAAGTTTAGGGTGGCCGGAACCCAGGGACCATGGGATGTCGAAGCTTGCTCTTTTCCGTTCTCTCTTCTCTCGCCCCATTCTTCCGCCCCTGCATGGAGGTGCACCCCACCTTTCTTCCCACCCATAGCTCTCTCCAGGCCTTTCTATATGCATTTATTTATCAGAAATACAGAACCCGACCTCAGTGAGCAGAGTGCTGTAAGGGTCACCTCTCTTGGGTCTGTCTTTTGAGTGGGCTTGAATACCAGGGAAGACAGCCAACCGCATGACCCCAGGGACCCTCAGCCTGAGCGGTTCCTCGGGCGTCCTCGAGTGGCAGATGTTCCTCCCTGCAGCTGTGTCTTTCTCATCCTTGGTTTATTCTGCACATTGGCCAGGCAGGTCTCATTGGGGGAGGCTCTCGCCTCAAGGGGAGGGCTGTTGGGGACACAGCATCAGGCACCAGAGCCTCTGCCCTCCCCATTCTGGTTGGTTCCTCCAGCCACACTTAGCAGAATCTCTCGGGATCCCTCAGGCCCTGTCCTCCATCCACTCACCCCAGGAGAGAGGGCTGGCAGGAACATCTGCCTGTTTGAGGATCAGCGTTGGTCCTAACGAGGCCTCACCAGCAAAAGAACCATGTTCATTAAACGCTGGGTGTTGGAGAACACGGGAGCTAACAGCCACGGCCTCCCAAGGCCTAAAACTAGCTTTTCCTTTTCTTTCGGCCTGTGAATCCCTCCCTTCGCTCCCCCTTAACTGCTAATACAGCTCAATTCACACACATCCTAAACACAGTAGTTATGCTGTCTGCTAACAGTAACATTTTCCGCTCGTAAAAAGAAACAAGATTTTAAAATGCTGAAGCATCAAAGAAACAAGATTTTAAAATGCTGAAGCGTCTCTATCACAACGAATAGGATATTTTATCCGAAGTCTCAAAAATGAACAGAAAAGCCCTAGCCGGCTGCTCCCTTTCCTTCTGACCTGCCGGGGGGTGCGAAGGAGCAGGCCACACACCTGCAAAGGCTCTTTCTGGCTAAGCCGTTTATCCAAGAGACTGGAGCTGGCATCTTTCTTGACAGAGAGAGATTTTAGAAAACACACTCCCCTCCCCCCGCCATGAATTTTTCTTTCTCTTGATTGATTTTTATTGTTTTCCCTTTACTTATGAGAAAGTAAGATTGCAACCACCCACTCCTGGTAATGATTCAGTAGCTCCTTTTCATTTCAGTTTTTGTAAATTAGGAGATAATTCTGAGAGTTACTAAGGATGATTTATTTAAGAGAACTACGTCAAATAGCGAATGAGTTATGGGTAACATTAGATGAAAATAACCTTTCCCGTGGGAAAGGTTTCTCGAAGGCATGGATGCAAATACAAAATATTAAAAAAAAAAAAAAAAAATCTAAATAAAGCTTATTTTAAAATATGATCGAATGCTATGTTATTTGATTGCTTCTATCTTGCCCCGGGTGGGAGGCCAAGCCCCCGTGCCCTGCTCCTTGGAATTCCAGGGCTGGGTCCTGAGGGGGTGGTGGGAGGGGCCGAGGAAAGCTGGCTGGATTCTGGGCCCGTGGAGGGGCTGAGGCTGGAGTGATCTCCCAGAAACATCTCGCTTGGCCGCCCTTACTGTCGGCATCCAGAGCTGCCCGTGGTCGTAATGCAGCCGCTCCGAGCCTGGCACCCTGGCCCCGTGTTCTCTGGCTCAGCGCCCCGGTCAGCTTTCATCGGCTTCCTTCTCCCCCCAGCGTGCCTTCCAAGGCCCTGCGGTGGGGCGAGTTTGGGGCATGTTACTTCCTGCAGACCTCAGTGGGCCTCTGCAGTGTCCCAACTTCCCACCTTCCCTAGGGACCGAAAGGAGCTTAAGAGAGAAATGAAGGGAGACGCAGGGCTTCCCTCGTGAAGCCAGAGTGAGCCAGGCTTTTCTGAGTCCCCCCTGAGGTCCCCCAGACACAAAGCTCAGGCCCAAGAAGAGGCCACTGGATACCCCAGTCCCTCATTACAGCCAGTGCTCTCAACCTCTATCTCCCAACCCAGAAACAAAACCTCTCCAGCAATGAGACCGACGAAAGACTGGTCTTTTAACTCCCCTATCATTTCTGCTGGAAGAAGGCTCAAAGCTGTGTCATACAGAGACCATGCCGAGAAGTTATAGAGCTCAGGACTGCAAGGAACTTAGAGGTGTCTACCCCAGCAGTTCTCAACCTGGCCGCACAGTAGAGTCCCCTGCAGAGCTTTCAGAAAATGGTCAGAAGCCAGGCCATGCCCTCGAATCAGTGTCGTTAAACCTTCTCTGATGATCCCAAGGTGAAGCTGGACTTAATGACCACTGGGCAAGTGGCCCAAACATGCCGCTACTCCCCTCTCCCTGGCCTCACGTAGATATCACCAGTCACTTAAAGAATGCTTCTTGCCCAGCCCAGAGTGGCCTCTGAGTTCTTGACGTTACAAAGCCTCAGACAGCCACTACCAGTCAGTCGGAGTTGGCATACAAGGAGAAAGCCATCCCCAAACTAACCCAACCCCCCACACTGGACAGGTGGGGGATCTTTGTCCCAAATCAGAGTGACTTGGCCAAGATCCTAGCTCTCGCCCCTATAATTTTGTGACCTTCTCAAGGGCCAGGCCACACTTTATTCAGATCTTTGTCACTCTACTCAAAAGCCACACTACCTCCTTTGTTAATCTTCTCTAAGACCTTGCCCCAGTGGTCCAACCTCAAGTGGCATCTGCTAGGAACTGGAGGAGGGGTTCCCGGGGATCCAGGGCCAGTGTGCACTGCTCAGGCTGTGTCCTGCATTACTCCGTAAGACACTACTGCGTGGGTGCCCCGAGTTATGCAGTGCACGACCCACGTGGCTGCGCTCAGTGGCCCTTCTGTGCACTCTCCCACTGAGCTGTCAGGCTCCAACAGGTGCAACCTAATAATAGTAATAATAATAATTAACATCTATTAAACGCTTCCCATCGGCCAGAGTCCATGCTGTGCCCTTGACATGTATTAACTCGGTTACCCCTCCCACAGCCTACGTTATCGGGAAAACTGAGGCTAAGTATGTCGTCCAAGGTCTAGGAGCCTAGTAATCAGCAGAGCCGGGCTCCAGACCGAGGGGTTCTGGTGCCCTGAAGTGCAGCACCATCCGGGCGGCGAGAGGCGGGGGCCGAGCAGGTGGACATCTATGTGCTCAGGCCTGACTTGAACCTGACCCTAGTCCTCCCTTCAGCACAGCCTAGCACATCCTTGCTTGTGTGACTGAGTCTATTCCCATCAGCCTTTTACCCTCAGACCCAGAAATCCCACCCCAAAGAGGAGGTGGCGGGGAGGACAGAGCAGAACATGGGCTGTCGCCCGGCACAGGCTCTCCATTCCGAGCACGGCCATCACTTGCTGTACTGTGCACCCCACCCCTGCCGAACCAGAGCTGCCACGTCCTGAGGGATAGCTCCGCCCCTACACAAAATGCCAGGTCCCCTCCTGCCACAGGATGAGCTCAGGACCCAAGAGCCACCCCACACCAGAGCCCCAGCCATGCTGGGCAGCTGCAATTGTGCTCCGGGGAAATCCAGGCGCAGTGGGGTGCCACATATGGGGCATCGGCCCTTCGACAATATGAGTTTAAAAATACCTATGGGCCCTCGCACCCCAAACCTGCATTTTCCCAAACATCTCACCCCCAGCCCATCTGCTTTGAACAAACAACTCGAGCCTTTTCAACTCGAACCCCCCTCGGTGGGACAAAGCATGCCGTGGCCCTCTTCCCCCCACCCCTGCCACCTGTTCCCACTTCCTGGTGGAAAAGAACCTGGTGGTAATAATCAAGAGGATGCATATCATTAATTTCATCTTATAGAAGGATAGTTTTGTAATTTTCTGCGATAAGACAATGCCCTATAAACTTAAAAATAACTTAAGAGTGTGATCTTGACCGTATGTTAGAAGTTGTTTAAATACCAAAGTCATAGCACATCACCCACGAAGTGTCTCTGTACAGGCAGATCGAGGGTACGAAACGTGGAGGCAGATGAGGCACGGATAATTCAAACATAAGCCACCACTGCCTGGAGCCTGAAGGCCCAGTTACTGAAAAATATGCAGATACGGAACCCTGCCCTCTAGGAGGCCATGCTCACGATCCCCGACAAACCGGACCCGCGAGAGAAAGATCTCAAGAGGACTGATCTTTAGAAGCAAGAATAGCAGCAGCTGAAAACCTTGACCTATTCCTCCTGAAATGGCAGGACCTCAATCACCTAGCACGTCCCCGGGGGAGCCTTGTGACATGGCCAGGCTATGTGCAGCAACCGTGTTTCTGAATCAGTCCCTGGAAAACACTGGCTGACTGCTCGTTTGTGTTTCTGAGTTTCAAGTTTTGGAAGTCTCTGATTGTTTTCTTAATGGGTTACCAGTAAGTAGCAGTTATTTGCACCAAAATAACAGAAGCTAGAAAATTGCATGCCATGCTGTCTGGAGGACCGTGCAGCCCCTGTTGGGCCGGGCTAGGCCCAGATAATCACTTCGGCTCTGGCCTTACATCCTGCTTTAAGCAAGTTGTTTATCCCGTGAGCCTCAGTGTCCTCATCTTTGAAATCGGTATAACAACCGCCCACTCCACCCCCGATAGGCTCAGACATGAAAAAGCTGAATGTCTTTTGGAGTCTGGAAAGACCTAGGCCATCCAGTCTGTGTTCCCTGTCATTTGAGTGGTTTTAAGTTCAACCAGAGGGAGAGGAAAAGTGTAAGCAGCTTGACAAACATCTTTAGCCGGAAGGTGAATAGATCAAAATTTGTTCCCAGGGGGGAAATCAGGGCATAAAGCTGACATCGGCCTGACATAGGGTTGATGGCAGCCGTTGAACTTGGTGTTCCTCCAGCTGTGTCCAGCTTCAGTTCCATTGTTGCTTTGGGAGAAAAACCAGGCTTCTCCGCCCTAGAACAGGGAGGGTTTGAGGCATTTTCCCCTCGAGTCTACCATTTCTGACAGCATTCTGTCTTTCTGAAGCCCAGTAGAAACATACTCTCTGCTGTGCCTAGCACAGGCAAATTTAGACCGAGAAAAACAATTAGGCTGCCCAGGGCTGGGTTCTTGAGACAGAAGCCCCCAGGGATCACCCTGGGTTGGCACATTTATAAGGAGACGTGTGTCAGAGCCCAGAGCTGGCCTGGTCTGGCAACAAGGCATGCCTCAAAATCTGCAGATATTCATTCATATAATCCTTCCAACAACCCTCCAAGATAAATACTGTTATCATCCCCATTTATAGATGAATAAACCAAGGCACAGAGAGGTAAAGTTCTTGCCCAGAGTCACACGACCAGGAAGAGGCAGAACTGGGATTCAGCGCCAGCTATCTGGCTCCCAAGTTCATTTTCAGTAAGTGTGCTACGCAGTCTCTATCAGCCACAGGCCCCCACGCTCTCCCACAGGGACAGCTGGTCAACAGGAAGCTTTAGAGAACTTGAGAAAGCCTCACCAGCCAAGGCCTGTGCAGGCTAGCCCTTTGGGGCTCGGTCTCTCCACCCCAGAGAGGAAGAAATGAGAATAAGCAGAAGTTTGCAAACTGTGTTCCATGGAACCCTTGGGGTTCCTCAGAGGTCCATTAAGACAAGGATTCCCAACCTCCGGTCACTGACTGGTACTGGCTGCAGCCTGCTAGGAACCAGGCCGCACAGGTGAGCCAGAGAAGCTTCATCTGTGTCTGCAGCCGCTCCCCAGCGCTAGCATCACCGCCTCAGCTCCACCTCAGACCATCAGGCACTAGTCTCTTAAGAGCACTGGTCCCTGGTACCAAAAAGGATGGGGACCGCTGCCTTACGCAATTGCCATAGCTGGTGAAAAAATTAAAAGGCTGGGTTCCATCCCACCTTCAGCCGGAAGCTCTTCTCTTATCTGTTGCACACTGGACCTTCATGCAAGGGTCCATCAGGAGGGCCCCATGATAGAAAAAAAAAATGAGCCAGAGGGAAAGAAAATGAGAGGTTTGAGAACCACACGTAGCTCAGTGGTTGTCCAACCTGACCAAGCCTTGAGTTTTAATGATAGAGATTCTCAGGATCCATCTCCTACCTACTGAGTCAGAAGGTCTGGGGCTGAGGCCCTGGGAGCTGAGGCCCTGGGAGCTGAGTGTCTGTTGAGCAAGCTCCCCACGTGGGCTCAGTTGCAAGAGTTTCTGCAAGGCCGAGCGAGGGCAGCATCCCGCCTGCGGGTTTTAGCACAGACGCGCCTTTGGGAAGCTTCCCAAGGCACCTTCATACGGTAGATGGAGGCCACCCTCCTAGGGCAGCTCCAGGGTCCCCCAGTGAGGGAGGAACCACGTCGAGCAAGACCCCAGGGTGCCCCCAAGGCAGCCAGCAGCCAGGGGCCTTGCTGGGCCCCTTGAGCAGAACAAAGGGAACTGACACGGTATGAGCATCTGCTGCTCCCTGGAAACCTGCAGTGGTACCCCTGTTAGAGTCACAGAGAGGTTCCCCAATTTTCTTAGAGGACATAGCTGGGAACTAGCAGGGGCGGGAGTCAAAATGGGGAAAGCCTAAGTTCTGAATGTGATGTCCACCGTCTCAGACTGCGCCCGACTTGCGGCTGACCGAGATCTCTGCTGAGCACTGGGGAGGTTGCTGGCCTTGGCCTGGGGCCAATGGTGGCCCATGGACACCAAGTGATGCATCCTTAATTGGGAGCAAGTCTGCACAAGTCATGATCTGGGGGGGCCGTTGGTGGGGAGCTGCTGCCGAGGGGCACAGCAGGGCTCTGTGCAGACCCTGCTCCTAGACTCTGTAGGGCACCCGGCCCTTGCCACCCCAGAAGCCCACCCACCGCCTTCAGCATACTGCATCCTGGCTCTGGGCTCCCAGTGCCTAGCTGGTCCAAAGACTCACTGCGTGACCACGGGCGCATCCGTCTCCCTCTCTGGGCTTCAGGCTCCCTCTAAAACAGATCGGGGCATTGGTTAACCCACCTGTGGCCTGTGGAGTCTTACGAGTCCCCAGGCCACCTCCCCTGTCACAATTGCTGCCCTTCAGCCCAAAGTTGTGATTTCGTTTGAACAAAGGGTCTGCAGTGTCAAGCAGTGTGAAATCCATGCGTTAGGTCATCTCTCAGCACCTCCCCGCCGCCCCCAAGGGCCTCCAGGATGAGAGGAGGCAGGGGCCACCTTAGGCTGCCTCCTGCACGCCCCCCTACATTATGGAAAAGTCAATCTGCATGAGCACCCCCAGACTTCTCCGCTCACCCCTTCTCCCCATCAGAGAGAGGGAGTTCAGGCCCCCTTCCTTCTCAATCCTGGCAGAACAGGAAAGCGGGGGCTGCTCACAGCGCCCCTGCCCCCCAGCTTCTGAAAGCCTGCGAGTCAAGGTCCAGAGACCCAGGAGGCCATGCACGTTCCCTGGATGAATCATAGCGAGACTCGGCTGAGCAATGCCCTCCCAGGTCACAGCTCTCTACAGTTTATAATGCTTCTTCACAGCAGACTCGGGTCAAGGTTAAGAGTGTAGATTCTGCACAGACTCTCTGGGTTCGAACCTCAGTCATGATATTTGCTAGCTGGTAACCTTAGGCAAGTCGCTTAACTGGGCCGAGCCTCAGTTTCCCCACCTGTACACTAGGGACAATGAGAGACTGTTAGAGTGTGGCTGGGAGGATGAAACGAGTTACTGCATATAAAAGGCTTAGCTCAGGTAGCAATAAATGTCAGCCACGATGGCGATGACGATGAGACCATGACAATGACGACGGCGATCTCGTTTCAGCCTCTCAGGAGCCCCGTGAGACAGGCAGAACAGGGCCCTTTGTACAGATGCAGAGGCTGAGGCCCAGGTAAGTTCGGCAGCTCGCCCAAGCTGCCAGGGCCAGCCCAGGTATAGGACAGAGGAAGCAAGAGCTTTAGTGCTGAGAGGGTGCTCAGTGGCCTGTGCCCCACTCCCCTCATATTGCAGGGAGATGCTTGCCCACAGCCACACGGGGCTCTGGTGGCCGAGCTAGTACTCAACCCGAGGCTCCTGACTTTGGGCTAGTGTTCCCAGGCTGCCACAGACCACAAGATTCGGCTGGAAAAAAAATCCCCGAGTCAACAAGTTTTGGAAACAATGTGTAGTGTGTCTAACCCTTAGAGAGCGACACGTCCCATGAGTTTTTCAAAGCTCTGGCAAGTTCAGCGAAGAAAAACATTTGACTCTTTTCCATCCCATGTTTCCCAAACTGGACTGACCACAGAGCTATGCCTTTCTATCCAGTTCCATGGAGCACCCTCTGAGAGACGTTGGGATGGGTGCCTGCCTCGGCCTGCTTTATTCTGTGCTTGGAGGTTCTAGGTCAGTGGTTCTTCGGATATCGCTAAGCATGCCACATCTCCGACGTCATGTAGGCATGCAAAGTCCCTGTGGCTCATGTGGGGTTTCTGTGTGCTTTGTGCAGTGAGGTGAGCCAGATATAAGTCCAGGTGGAGTCTGGACCTGTCTCTATGTGCGCATCCCCTTTCCTCAGAAAGAACCCGAGTCAGTGTGTAGCATCTGCAGAAGGCGGAAGGGCCCCGGCTGGTTGGCAAGGAACTGCCGATCCCAGGGTGTTCATTTTGCTGCTGTCCCAGGTCCCAGGTGCAGACAGACGGGCTGAGCCCATTGCCACAGGGCAATGAGCACACCATCCTTACAAGGCCTGTGGGCCCACCTGTCCTGTCACATCACCAGCTCTGAGCTGCCTAATTGCTTCCCTGGGACAGGCCGGCGAGGTTGGAATCACATCCAAATTGGCTCCAGGCCTGCACAGTGCCAGCATCCTTCCTTGTTAGGAGGCCGGTGTCTCTAGGGGTGGCGTGGCATCTGTGGTCAAGGGCACGTGGGCCAGGGAGGGAGAAGGCCACCTCTGACAGCTGTCACTGCGGGGACCAGAGCTGTGGTGACAGTGGAGGAGGCTCTCTGCAAGCCAGAGGGAATCTGACGGCCATCTACAAACCGACTGCAGCTCGGGTGTGTGAACCATCCCCAAGCTTTCTTAGTCTTTTCCTGTATGTGCAAGAAACACAAACTCATTTAGTGACAGCAGCCTGAACCTAGCAAAATTAAAAAGAAAAAAAAAAAAACAAGCAATACAGGGAGGGGTATCAAGGAAAGACCCGGGCTTTGGACCCCGATCTTCGGGTTTGATCACTTAGCTGTGTGACCCTAAGCTAGCCCCTTTGAACCTCAGTTTCTGCCTCTGTAAAATGGTGATAAAATCGCCTGTGTCCTAGGGCTGCTGCAAAGGTAAAGCAATGATGAATAGACATGCCAAGCACATCGCAGCTGCTTGCTCAGGCTGCAGGAGACTCCCACGAGAGGAAGTGTGGGCCAGGGAGACAGAATACAGACCGTGGGGCCCGGCCGTGCCCTGTGTACTCCGCCGATGGGCACTCCGAGTCCCACTCTCCCAGCTGTAAAATGGGTCTCTGGAAACCTGGTGTCCACCTCCCAGGGGAGGACCCAGTGCGCTCCCACCCGTGAATCACAGCGCACGAGGCAAGCATCAGCCGTCAGGACTGTGAGCCAGCTGGAACGAGTTTCACGCGCTGCTGTTTTAGATCAGCTCTAACGACCCCGCAGCACAGAGCACTGTGGGTGACGGCGGCCGAGCCCCTCCTCCGCGAGCACTCCTAAGAGCCAGCACTGTGCTGGGCACATGCAAGCTGCGTTCTCACCGCGTCTCAAACCCACAGGCCTCAGGCCAGGCGGTGAAGTGGGTGCTGCGGGGCGGCTAAGGGGAGCGCCCCCTGCTGGGCTCTGGTATTTCCAGAATGCCTGGTTTTTTTTTTTCAAGAGAAGCCAAAAATGTCATGTCATCCGCCCCAATTCTTTAAGATGGGCAACTTGGTTTTTTTTAATTTAGAGAAAGTAAATTCCATGCCCCAGTCTGTGTCCAGGCCACCGGCTCCACGGCCTGCAGTCTGATTCTGTCAGCCCGTCCAGCCCTGGCAGGCCTTGCCTTTCCCCCAATCAGAGTCCCATGGGCCTGCCTGGCCACAGGCGCCCATCTCAATTCGGTACATGTCCTCTGTCACCAGAGTGCCTCCTGGACGGCCGGGCAGCAGGGGGACCACACTCAGTCCTGAACCCAGAGCAGTGTTATCAGGGCTCAGGGTATCTGGGGAGCAGCCTTGGAACCCTGGAGTCAGCCCAGGAATCCCGAGCCCACCCAGTCCCAGGAGGCCCCTACGGCCAGGGCTGTAGCAAGACCAGGGGTCAGCCCGCCTGCAGTCTGAGAGCCCAGCCAAGTGACTCAACTATTCCTCGTGGACTTGGCCAGGCTCCGTGGGACTCAAAACTTGAGAGGGTGGGAAGTGGGGTGCTGATGGGCCTGACAAAAGCGTGACTCCATACTCTCCCAGAAATTCCAGGAGGGTGTACAGTCATCAGTGTGGAGACAGCAGGCACCTGGAGGCCCAGGGATATGAAGAGGGTGTCAGGTAGCGGGCTGAGGACAAAGACTGGCTTCTAGGGAAAAGAGAAGAGTGATCCAAGCTGGGAGAATAGAGTGCAATAAAACTAACTGACGGGCACGGAGTGCTTACTGTGCCAGGCACGTGTAGGAACTTTGCATACACTCATTAAGTCATTCGACAAACACTGGCTGACCACTTCTTATGTGCTAAGTTGAGGGCTAAGGGCTGAGGATACAGACACAAGCAATAAGATGACATAAATTATCCTAATACAGTCCTCACCAAAATTACATGAAATGCATATTATTGTCTCAGTCTTACAGATGGGAAAACTGAGGCTCAGAAAGGTGACATAAATAGTCCAAGGAGATATAGTCAGTGTTAGAACAGGGATAAGAATTGGAGTCCAACAGGCTATTGCGCTACACCACGTTCCAGGCAGATAGGAATGAAGCTGATAAAAATTAGAATAGGTCTTAGTTGTCTCATTTCCAAAATTCTTGTCTTTGAGGGCGGCAGAGGAGGGGGTGTCACAAAAGGGGGGTCATTTGAAAGGGGAGAGAAGGCTTATTTTATCAGATCGGTGTAAACTTCCTAGGATATTTGGTCCGCGTTGAGGCTCCACTAAACATACTAATGGATTCAAGATAGGCATTGGTGGCAGTGAGCAAAGGGTGACCGTCAGCCCCAGCTGCTGACACCACCGCGTACCATGCTTCGGGATACACAACTGCAAAAGCCAAGACTAGCACCAGTTTCCCCCTTGACCTTTCTTATAAGAATGCCCCCGCCATGGGCCTCAGCAAAGCTCTCTCCGTTTTGAAGGAAATTAAGTAAATGCTGCTCATAAACATCTTTGCTGTTCTTAAATTGGCCTCTGTGCAAAAAAAAAAAAGAAGTCACTCACCACTGGTGTAGGAAATTTCCAGGAGGCAGCTGGGAGGCATTTTGAGGGAGGTGGGAGGTTGGACAGTTTGCATTAATGGTTCAGTGTGTTCTCGGAGAAAGCATCGCCTCCAATGCCTCGCCACGAGCCAGAGGTCCACAGATCTGACTTGGTGGTTGTCCTCAGATCCCAGTGAGCAAATGGGCAGGGTCTTACGGCCATCACAGTGACCGCAGTCCATGCAGGGTGTGGAAGTAGGCTGAGCTGAGCCAGAAGGAACCTGAGGTGTCTTGAGGCCCACAGGGGAGCTAGGCGGGTCGGAGCAGGGAAGAGCCGAGACCGCAAATGCAGGGGGGCGCCAGGCCACAGCAGGGGCCCAGACCCCCCAGAGATCGCTGGCTCCCGGCTCTGCCTCCAGGGGCTGTGCAGCCGCAGACGCGCACGTCTCTGCGTGGGCGTGTGCAGAACTGTTTTCCTGCCACAGCCGCTGCTTAAAGATCCCCTCTAGCTTCTCGCTCCCCCACCGGTGGAGAGGTCGGCCGGGGAAGAGGGGCAGATGTGGGGATGCTCGGGGAGGCCGGCAGCCAGCCGGAATGCTTCTCTCGTGATAACAGAACACGGGGGGAGACTTCTCTTGCAGGGGAGACCCTAAGAACGACTTCCCAAATGTGGGTGCTCCTCAGCGTTAGAACGGGTTAGCAAGAATGAAAAAGGAACGTTTGGATATGTAGTTTTAAATCATACAGTAGTTGTCGCTGGATAACAGTGTTTGCCTTCCCCGAGCCTCTGCTGGGCATCTTCCTCCTCAGTCTGTAAAATTAGAAAATGCTCACCAGGCATCTACCTGGGAGGGGAGTGCAGAGCAGGGTAGGGCGCTGCCAACTCCACGAAATCAACTCCCTGACAACTGGGGAGATTCTCAGTGTCGGGAGGAGGGGCTGGAAGGAAGGAGGGTGCCCTCTGAGGTTGGGGGGCGGGGGCGGGGGCGGCTTCCAGGCCAGGAGACAGTCACCCAGAGCAGAAGCTTGGGTCCTTGCTAGGCAGTGGCACCAAAAACGAGGGGAAAGGAAAGTATGTGGTTTTTTTTTTTTTAAGCATCAAGGAATTATCGATGGTAAACACAGAGCTCTGTTGGACTTTATGTACTTTATGGTTTAACGTATGTTAAGGGACATGGGGATGGGAGCGCCGTCAGCTCTTCAGCTCAGGGCCTCCAAAGGGCCCGCTTGGCCCTGGGGTCAGCGGTGTTGTATGCTAGTGGCGGGGCCCACCTGGGGTCCCGACGTCACCCCAGCAGCCACACAGCTAATGACTCGATGCTGTCTGACCCGTGTTGTCTGGGCCAGTTGGCCCGCGTGCCAAGGCCTGTCTTTCGAACATGTTTCGTGGGAGTTGTGTCTGAGCACTTTGGCAGAGCATCTCCATCCAACCCAGTGCTGTTATCGGTGCCACAGAACGTCACTTTTTTCACATTTACAATGAAGTGTTTTAAAAAAGAAGAATTCGGCTTTGGGCTTGCAAAGTGCTGATGGGGGCTCCCCTGCCTCTGCGCAAGGGCAGGGAGTTTGGACCATGGTTGGCTGCCCAAGCAGGGCTGATCTGAGAACAGAGGGGCCTGGGGTGGAAGGATGGGGTGCTGGGAGCCGCCACACAGCATACTCATTGGCATCTAGTGGCCAAAGATGCTGCTCAACATCCTGCAGTGCACAGGATGGTCCCCATGACAGAGAATTATCAAGCCCAAATGTCATTCAGTAGTGCCAAGGTCACGAGGCCCTGCCATACAGATGCAATCAAGAAACCACAAGCAGCCTGATGTGGCCGAAAGGAGGTGGGGTTGGCAGAAGGTGAGCCCGGAACGGGAGGCCTGCTCCCTCCCTCCCTCCTTTTCTATCTGCCTTCTCTTAACCAAAATGGATCACGCCCCTTCTGTTCCAGGCAGCCGTGGGCTGGAGCTGGCTCGTCCACACACATGAACTGAGTCTCATGTCCGTGTCCAGTGGCCTCACTGAAATCGGCCATGGAGGGTGCATTTATACCACAGAAACAGGCAAACAAATGCCACCAACCAAAGCAGATTTTTAAAATCTGAGAGCCAGTTGTTAAACATTTACCAGCCCAGCACTGGCTTAGGCCTTGCTAGGTATCTGAGATACCTACACAGCAAACACAGGCCCAGTCCCTGTCCCCATGAAATTTGCAGGCTAGTGGGAGGCACGGACACTAATCAAATAACTACACAACTCTTTATTAATTCTCAGCCTTGGGAAGCACAGTTAAGGAATGTATCTGGATTGGTAGAGCGCGTGTGAGCATGTGAGCATGGGCTAGAGGACGTGTGCCACCACGAATGGCATTGAGCATCACCGTGAACCAGGCCTGGCTAATAAGGAGACGGATAGACTTGACCACTGACCTAGGGGCTCTCTTTGTGGCAGAGCAGATGGACAAACCCATGTCCTGGCAGTGTCCACAGAATGTGAAGAGTGCTGGGTGCACAGTGCACATAGCCGGAGGGCTGTCTGCTGGGGTGGTGTGGCGGGAGGCAGACCCTGAAGGGCCTCCCTCCACAAAACCACTACCTCTGGAATAGAACATACTTTTTCATGCATTGCTGGCCTCACCTAAAGTAAGGGAACTCCCCAAGTCACCCCCACTCCAAAACCAAAAAGCTGTGGGCTGACACCAGAACAGGAGTAATAACCAAATGCAAAGATGGGGGTCTGTCCCGGGGACAGACACTGACATCAGGACCGTTAACAGGGGAGGAAGCCTTGGGGTGTGACTAAGTGAAGGAACAGAACCTGAGACCCGGCTCGTTCCCCCCGGGACAATGAAGTGGTCCCTGCTCTCAGGTGTCATCCTTACTTCCTACCTGCCCCCTCCCCAGCAGAGGCCATGTAAACCCTCTCTAGAGGAAAGCGTCTATTTATTTAGACCCTGGAGATTCCCATAAGATAAAATATGAGTTTAGTATGCATTCGGGTCGGCAGAAGCAAACAGCAAATTTAGACCCTCCAAGGCCTTTCAGACACAGTAGTTATCAATACCAAATACAAGATAATATGTATGCAATATTTAAGAAAACTTAAGATGAAATCATAGACATAAGCAAACAAGAGAGGATCTAAAAAGACCGAGCGAACTTTAAAAATGACCAAATAGAAATTTTAGAAATAAATAAATAGAAATAGATAGATAGATAGAGCTGGTAGTGTTTTTAAAAAAAAAAAAATCAAAGGATGGGTTAAACAGCAGACTAAATAGTTGAGGAGAAAATTTTAAAACTGGAAAATAGGTCCAAGGAAATTACCCAGAATGTAATGCAGAGAGGTAAGTTAATGAAAACGAAGAAGGAGAAATTAGAGTTTTCTGGTCCACTGCAAGAGCCACCAGCCGCATATGGCAATGAAAGTTTACATCTGAATTAATCAACATTAAATAAAATTTAAAACTCCATTCCTCCGGTGTCCCAGCCACGTTTTAAATGTTCATAGCCACCTGTGGCTAACAGCTTTCATATTGCACGGTGTAAATTACACATTTCCATCATCCCAGAAAGTTCATTGGACAGCACTAGGTTACAAGACAGGAAAGGTAGAAAAATCCAATCCCAGAAGGAAGCAAAGAGACACTGGAGAAGAGGCTTCCTTTTAAGAGCTAGTGGTCGAGAATATTCCAAAAATGAACCCACAGATACAGGAAGCACAACTTATATCAACCAGAATAAATACAAAGGAATCTACATCTAGCCGCATCATAATGAAACTGCAGAACACAAAAGGCAGAGAGAAAATCTTGAAAGCAGCTAACAGAACAACAATTAGACTGACAGCTGACTTCTCTTTAGCAAATAAGACAGAAGACAGCAGAGCAATGTCTTCAAAGGACTGGAAGAAAATAACCATCAAACTAAAACCGCGAACCAGCAAAACTCTTTGAAGAGCAAAGGTGAAATATAGGCTTTTTTCAGATAAACAGAAGTTTTAAGAGCTCACCACCAAAATACTCTTAATCAGAGGAACTTTTTAATTATGTTCTTCGGGAATAAGAAAAATTATCCTAGAAGGTTTAAGACACAAGACAAAATGAAGAACAAAGAAATTGGTAAACGATGAAGATAAATTATTTTAAGCAAATATTATCGGTATAAAATATTCATGAGGACAATGTCTAAATTTTTTTTTTAAGAGGACAGAATTCAAGTACTAGATATGGTAGGGTGTAAGCCAGAAGGAGAGGGTATTGAGATATCGATCAACGCTAAGTTTTGTTAGGCCAAATATGTCAGGTGAGTTTTCAAGGGTAATCATTAAAGAGTGTCTCTAGACAGGGAAGATGGAAAAGATAGACAGTCCAATCCTGGGAGGAAGCAAAGAGGCGAGGGAAAAGAGATGATATTTTAAGGAATAATGGTCAAGGATATTCCGAACACGAACCCACCGATACAGAAAGCACAGCTTATATCAATCAACTTGAATAAATAAAAAGAAATCCACATCCGGCACGCACCTGAATCTCCTGGGGAAGAGGGGCTTGTTAAAACACAGATCGCTGGGCCCGACCCCCAGAGTTTGCTTCAGATCTGGGCTGGGCTCCTGGAATTTCCATTTCTCACAGCTTCCCAGGTGTGGCTGATGCTCCTGGCTCAGAATCACACCTCGAGAACCACTGAACCAAAAACAGAGACATCAGGTGCTTAGACTCCAAACCAACTGAGGGGGGGAAAAAATCAAATGAGAAAACAAACAAACAAAATCTTCCATCCAGACCAACTCTGTCCAGTGAAAGTATAATGTAGGCCACATATATAATTTTAGATTTTTTAGGGGCCACATTGAAAAGTAAAAAAAAAAAAAAAAAAAACAGGTGAAATGAATTTTAATAATGCATTTTATTTAACCCAATATACCCAAAATATTTCGATACGTGATCAATGTAAATGTTAGTAATGAGATAGTTTACTTTTTTTGTGCAAAGTCTTCAAAATCCAGGGCTTTTTATACCGTCGGCACTTCTGAATACGGACCAGCCACGTGAGGCTTGCAGCTACCACACTGGACAGAGGAGGTCTAGACTGTGAGTGACATGAGCCAGCAGAGGCCAGAGGCCCGGCGCAGTCTTAAGCACCCGCTGCAGGCCAGACACCAGGCTGAGTATTTTATATGCCTCATAATCATCTCAGTCCTCATGTAGACCTGTGAGATGAGGCCTAATTACCACCCATTTGACAGATGGGGAAAGCAAGGCCGAGAAAGTGTAAATCGCTTTCCGTCCCCCACGGTCATCTGGCTGGTGAGCAGCAGAGTGACATTCACCCCAGGTCTCTCTTATTCCAATGCCAACCTCAGTGCCTCAAGGTTTCTGTAAAAGATTTTCTTTAACAAGCCAGATAATAAATATGAGTCATTCCCACTGTCAGGGCCGAGACAGAGGAGAAATAAAAGCCAGGATTGATGGAAACTCAGACATATAATCTGGCACCATTATGCCTGCATTTGGGAAATTGCCTTTAATTAACAGTTTTTGACCCCAAAGGCTACCCCTCTTCTCAGCCCTACTGCAGCGTCATCTCCCTGGAGTTCAGTCCTGGGCAGTGGGGTGAAGGAGGTGGGGGTGGTGAAGAGTTGTCTTTTCTCAGAAACCAAAA
>NW_006436888.1:2758433-2760591 GCF_000325575.1 Pteropus alecto | reverse complement strand
TCCTCGAGCCTGGAGTCCATAAATAACCTGAATTGAAAAGCCAGCTCCCACTCACAGGCCGGAGGCCTATTAGCCATAGAATAACCCGCACACTCACAAAGACACACGATGCTCAGGAAAACACTCACACAGGAAGTTTGCTTTTTGGGGGGCGGGGAGTCTCTCCACTTATCTGTCATTCCCTCTACTCTGCACTCACTTCTCTGCTTGTATCTTTTTGTATTTGTTGTTTCTGCAGCTCGCTCTCTCTTCTGAAGTCTCACTCTGTGAGGCAGCCTCTCTCTCTCTCTCTCTCTCTCTCTCTCTCTCCTTCTTCCATTTCTCTATAGTCACCAGGTATAACACCAAGTCCCTTGACCAAAGCAAGACTTCGTCTTTTATTTTTAATTTTCCTCAAATCTTTGACGAGTCTTATGTGATTGCAGAAAATCCATTACATGTGTCACATTTGCCTCTTTACTCTCATATCCATTCTCTACCTTCCTCTGCTCTGCTCTGAACTATGGGGGGCTGATACCTGAAATCACATTTTCAGGTGTGTTCAGCCAATGGGAGGCAGTGGCAGGAGATACAGGCAAGGGAGGAAGGAAAACATCTCTCTCTCTCTCTCTCTCCCCCTCTCCCTCCCTTCCTCCCTTTCTCTCTCTCTCTCTGCTTCCTGCTGCCCATCTCCTGCCTTTCCCCTCCCCAGGCCCCTTTAGCTCCCTGACTTGGGAAGACATAGCCAGGTGGTGCAAACACACCTACCACCCACGTTGGCACAGAACACACAAACCCACCCCTCACCTCACAGACAGCCCCGTCAGTCTTACCTGGCCCAGGCCGGACTCGAGCTGGGACAATGAGTTCCTGCCCAGGTGGGACTGACAACAGGTGGGAATGGGTTCCCTCCCTAAACACCTGAGCTAAATTCAAGCCATGTTTCATCCCAGAAACGCAATGGGACTGAGGCAACCACGGCTGAATTCTAGGTGTAGCCAAAAGTGCCCAAGCCCCAGGGGAGGCACCCTTGGCCGAGCGCCTACTATGGCTTCACATTCAGAATTTATGATAATCCTATTAACCTAGGAAGTAGATGCTATTATACCCACTTTATAGATGGGAAAACTGAGGCTTCGAGCAGTAAAGAAATTTACCGAAAGCCAAGGTCTGTTCAACTTCAATACCTGGTCTCTTCCCACAGGCCTGGTCCAGATGGATGGCAGGGGCTGTGTCTTGGAATTCTAGGTAACCAGATTCGGCCACACATTGTCTCACACCCTCCCAGAAGCTTGTAACACAGTCAGGACTCAGAGGCAGGAATCACACAGAGGCTCTCAGCTCCCTCTGACCCAGGGAGAACACCTGTTTGTCTGCCAGAGGTCAACACCTGTAAAAGACTCCCCTGCAAGCCAAGCCTGTCCCCGGGAGCCCAGCACCAGCAGGTGGGGACACCTAGGCTGGGTCTGTGGCCCCCCTTAGCCCGGCAGTTCTCTCACCACGAAGAACTTGGAGCCCCCGGGTGGGGCTACAGAGGCAGCCGCTGTTTCCACATTCCTGAGCACTAAGGCAACGCGTGGGCCAATGCTAGTGACTTACGCTGTCTCTGAGTCCCCTGGGCAACTCCGTCGAGGAGGCAGGTGTCAGGAAGCAGCTTCACGCCGGCTTTACAGAAGTGGAAACTGAGACACAAGCGTCATGCCTACGGCGCCTTACTGGACCGCGGGTGGCTTCTTCCAGGCCAGGCAGCCGTGGCCTCTGAAGGACTCGGAGCTGGGCAGTTAGATGTCCCCAGGTGTTGGCAAGAACTGTTTCGGTGGAACTGGGGTGAGGGAGAAGTATGTGGTTGCCAAGCTGATGCCGCCTTTTTTTAAAGAGTTGTTCAAAGAGTGTAAATGGAGGGAAGTGAAGGAACCATAGGAGGAGGTTTGGTAACTTGAAAAAGTAAGATTTCCAGGCTGCGGGTTCTTTTTTATTTTCAATTTCAAAGGTAGTATAGTCAATAAACAAAATTTAGGAAGCAGGAAAGTATGCAGACACAAATACTCTCGAGCACTTACACATGCACATTCACACACACACAGTCGCACACAGTCGCACACACTCACTCATGCACAATTACCCATCACTCCTTTCCAGTGGAAAGACTTTCAACATTTATCCATCTAGTATTTTATAT
>NW_006436888.1:2722055-2758109 GCF_000325575.1 Pteropus alecto | reverse complement strand
ATATACATATATACAATTATAATTATACATATAAATGTAATTTTTAAAAATACAGTTGGGATCACATTGCACCTGCTGTCTTGTAGAGTGCTTTTTCACTTGGCAATAGATTGTGACCATTTTCTCATGTCAAAATATTCTCCTGTAACAGATTTCTTAACGGCATATTTTCTAACATGTGAACGGAGCATTCCTCCTTCAGATAAACTCCCATCAATAACTGTTTATACGAGTCTCTATTTTTAAATTTTTCCAATTTTTATTATAAATGTATACCTGTTTATTTCTGGAACTTTGATAATATACAAAGGCATATAGCAAAGGAGAAATAACTTCATTTTTCCTGGCTCCCCGACTCCGTAACTGTTAACATCTGTGTGGATTTCATACCCATTGTTTTAACTATGCGCCAATTTGACAGATAAGGATTTTCTCCATCATTATGATTTACGATATGCAATATCGGTCGGTCCTTTCTAATCAGGCTTATTTTTTAATAGTGGTCATTTCTCATGGCATTGAGTTTGACGGGTTTTTATTTAACTTTGCTTTAGACAAAGGGGTTCTTTTCCCGCCTCGGTGGAGTCTGTGCAACTTTAACTTGGCGCGTTTATCAGGTGCTGATGCAGGTGACCACAGACTGAAGAATAAGTTTGGGAAATCCCGGTGGGTAGACCTTTTTTGTCTGGGAGGACCCCTGCAGAAACAGACTTCAGTATGTTAAGGAATAGATCTGGGGCTCCATTTATCCTAAGACAATAAATCACCCAGCTGGCCAATGATGACGGCTGCTGCATTGTTTGTGAAAAATGGGGAACGACCCTCGCCCGTCAGCAGGAGGTGAGCGAAATAAATTACGGAGCGTGCACTCGATGAGTCCTGTGCAGTCGAAAGATATTACGGGTCTCCCCGGGGAGGGAAGGGTGTCCTCCGTCGTGTAAATGACAAGAGCGTATTCCCAAACGGAGCACGTGGTGCAGTGTGTGGGTCTGTGTGTGTTTGCAGCGTGGGCATTTGTGTATCCCAAAGAATATTTAGCTAAATACTAACAGCTGCTGTTTCTGAGTGTGTGGGATTTGGGGTGATTTTCACTTTCTGTTTTATTTTTACTCTTTTCTGAATGAAGTTTTCAGCATTCTTTTCTTTATATGGGGGGGCGGGGCATAGATTACTTTTGTAATGGAGGAGAGGTGACGACATGAAGCAAAAGCCATATCTATTTTAAAAAGAAGAAATGCATGGCGTGGGGAGGCAAGCCTGCACCCCGAGAGTGCAGATTCAGGGTCGCAGTCTGCCCACCCCTCTCCATCGCACGGCCCTGTGCGCTTGTGTGTTGCAGACTCGGACAGTCAGTGCAGCCCCACGAGGCAGAGCCTCAGCCTGTCGGAGGGCGAGGAGCAGGTGGACCGGCTGCAGCAGGTGGAGCTGGTCAGGACCACCCCCATGTCCCACTGGAAGGCCGGCACCGTGCAGGCCTGGCTGGAGGTGGTCATGGCCATGCCCATGTACGTCAAGGCCTGTGCGGAGAACGTGAAGAGTGGGAAGGTAGGGCACCTCTGGGACCCCGGTGGGAAGCCCCCCTCGCCCTCCCATCAGCTCTACCAACCCTCAATCCTCCGTGTTAGGGGAGATGTCATCTAAGAGCCGGCTGTCCTGGTTCAGGCTCCAGTGTTCCCAGTGAGTCATCATGTCTCCCCAGCAAGGCTCATAGCCCTTCTGAGCCTCAGCGTCCTCATCTTTAAGATGGGACTAGCCTTCCTTTACCTGGCTCAAGGGAGGCAGGACTCGACTAGAGGCTCTTCGGCCTAGATGGTGACCCACTCACCCCCTGGAGCCCCAGCCTGAGGCAGCTGCTGAGATGCCCAGGTGCTCTGCCCTGACCGTGTGGAAGGCAGATAGGGAGACGGAGAGAGGCAGCCCCCGCCAGCAGGCCCCTCTGTGGCTTGCCTCTCAGCGGTCCTGGGAGGGCTTGGGTCCCCCAAACCTCCCTTCCTGGGGAACAGGCTTGGGTCCCCCAAACTTCCCTTCCTGGGGAACAGGTGCTGCTGAGTCTGAGCGATGAGGACCTGGAGCTGGGCCTGGGCGTGTGCAGCTCCCTGCACCGGCGCAAGCTGCGGCTGGCCATCGAGGACTACCGGGACGCCGAGGCGGGCAGGAGGTGAGCCCGCACTCCTGGGAACCCCGCCTGGCCGGGGCCACCAAGGAGAGGAAGGGAAGTTCCCTCGAGACCTCCGATCACACGGGCGGGGTGGACAGGTGCCATAGCCTGGGCCGGGGGTGAGGAATGAATGAAGGGGGTGTGAATATTATGGCCCTGGATGCCACTGGCCAGGAGACCCAGGCACACCCCAGGCCCGCTCTGGGCCAGCCTGCCCATAGAAGCATGGAGAACAGGGAATGAGTGAGGCCCCAAATGCCCATGATCCCCCCACATAGAAGTCGGGGAACCTCACGTGCCCCCAGAATTCCTCTATCTCCAAGGGTGGGCCAGCCCGAGAGGACTTGGAAATTGAGCCAAGATGGTCTGTTCTGCCGACTTGCACCTGCAACCCCAGCTCTTAGCATTCCAGGGCAAGGGAAGACAGCATAAGGCGGGGAGAAGCAGAATGGGAAGGAGAGGGTAAAATGGACATGATCAGACCGGGTGGAAGGGGCCTTCTTTTAGCAAGCACACCAAGAATTGGCCAGAGGTCCCTCCCATCAGGTGTGTCCCCCTCGAGGCCACTCTGCCCCCATTGCTTGTACCATCCCCCACCCCGGCCTACCTCCTGCCTGCCTTTCCCCTGACCTTTTGTGGGCAAGACTTGTTGGGGGGCCCTCATTCACCAAGCAGCTCCAGGGAAGAGGAAAGGGCCCCCCCTCCCCAAGTGCTCAGAGTCTGGAGGGGAAAGAAGGAACAAGCTAGTAAATCTGACGCTTGTGTTTTGCATAATTATCTCCTTCACTGGTTTCCTCATCATTTCTGTGCAGTTAATTAATCAGACCTGGTGGCGTGTGCTGCTATTTGCAGAAGCAGCTTTGTGGATTCAAAAAAGAGGGAGCTCGGGTGGGAAATCGAGCTGGTTTGAAAACAGGAGAACCAGATCTATGTGCGTCCTGGACAGGGTCCTTGGCGTCATTCCGAGGTGGCAGGAAGTAAATGAGAAGAGACTGGATCAGAAACTCAGGTAGCAACCGAAAGCGAGCAAAGCGAGGAGGTGCCGAGCATCAGGACCTTGCCTGTCCCATGACGGGGCTGGCGGCGAGGGATGGAGTAGGGTGAAACCAGCAGGGGGAGGGGAGCGGCACCCCGCTGAAAGCCCCCTCCTGCGGGTCCCACGGCACCTCATGCTCACCACCCACTCCTGACCTGTGCCCTCCTGGGAATCCCCCAAAGGGCTCGCCACCCTCGGTCACCAGACCTGGAACCCCTCCCACCCCGGTTCCCACTGCCCAACACTCTCGGTAAGTGTTGCCTGTGTTCACCGAACAGGGTGGGGCTGCCTGCCCCACCTCTCAGAAACGTGGGATCTCTGCCCAAGTTCCCCCCAAACCCTGCAGTCACCCCGAGACCCTCCAGGAGCAAAGATTCTATGGGCTGGGTTCAAATCAGCAGCCAGATGCGAAAGACTTTCTAAAAATTTTGAGAGCTGGAAGCAGGTCTGGAAGGGTCATGTGCTCAGCATGGGGCACTCACAGGGCTTCCTCCAGAAGGAGGGGCCTTAATTCGAGGGTTCCATTCCCTGTGGAAATCGGGCCTGTCTCTAACTGGCCCTGTGACCTTGCCCTTGCTGGGACTCAGTTTCTCCACCTAGGAAGTGAAGGACAGTGAATTAGGGCAGCAGTTATTTAACTTGTAGATCATGGCCCCTTGGAGAGTCTAATAAAAATTTCTGACAATTTCCCCAGAAGAAATCTTCAAACCTTCATAACTTTGCATTCTGGGACCCTCTGACCCACCCAAAAAAAATTTAGGAGTACATGGACTGTAGGGTAAGAACCTCAGTGGGGTCATCATCAAGAACTCATCCCGTGTCACTTTGGGTGTGACACGGCCCTCTCTGGGCCAAGTTCCCCGTACTATAAAACACCGACAACAAAATCCACCAACACTTGCCCAACCATCACCTGTCACTTTATGGACATGATTTTATTCAACCATCAAAACATCAATGCAGGAGAGACATTCTCACCCCCATTTTAAAGACGGAGAAAGTGAGCCCCAGAGAAGTCATGGGCACAAAGTCACACTATAAAACATCGAACTTTGAAGTCAATTCACTTCCCACTTTCCCATGTCGCCTTTGTGTTAAAAACAACAGTAAAGTTTCAAAAAAAAAAAAAATACTATTTCTGGAACACCCGATGCATCTCAGACCCTATGCGGAAGGTTTTCCCTTCGCTTACCTCTTTTGATCTTCGCATCTCCAGGAGACGAGCGTGATTGGCCCCATTTTACAGATGAGGAAACTGGGGTGCAGAGGTGCAAGGTCTCGGAGCTAGCACAGCCTCGCCTATGTTGAATAACAACCTAGATGATATCTACATCTATGTCTGAACTTGGACTTCATGGTGTAACCTTCCCCAGTTTAGGGAGGGGACAGTGTCAAATTTCGTAAAATGTCTGAATTACTTTCAAGGTCAGGCATTTTATTCGACTTGGGTGCTTACAATAACTCAGACCAACAGCTGGGAGAGCATTGCCAAGCTAAGGCCCCATGGGGACAGCTTTAATGAAAAGAGAGCCGCTTGGAAGGGCAGGAGTGTATTAATTGTCGGCGTGCAGCTAGATATTGCTGATTATAAATGGGCCTCTCTCCAGCCGGGTAAGCGAGGTGCCCCTCCCACCCCTCCACCCCACGTCCAGCTGCACCACTAATTTGCTGAGCAAACCTTTCCTTCAGGCCGGAAAGGAGTCATTCTGGTTCCCAGCAGTGACAACCCTGGACCAGCGGCGTCCGATTCAGGAGGCTGTGAGCTCTGATCCCTGCCCAGGAGAGAGAGCAATGATAGCTGGGCCTGGAAAGGGTCCCCCTGAAGTGACAAAGCTGGAGCAGGTGCTAGAGGGGCTGGAAGGGGGTCTCCCCTGGCAGGGGGTCTCCCCAGGTGCTCTTCATCCCAGGAAGGAGCTGGTCTTGAGCCAGAAGGTCCCAGTTCAGGGACTCCGGCTGGGTGGAGCCAATGTCCCACTCACCAGCCCTGCTCTGTCTCCCAAGCATCGGATTATCAAACAGAAGCTGTTGAGCATTAACTCTGAGCCAGGTGGGGCCCCTGGGCGTTAGTAGATATGCCGCCCCCCGGTCCTGCCCTCCAGGAGCTGACGGTCTAATGGGCAGCCGGCCAGGTAAGCAGCAGTTATCCAGGTGACAGGTGCAGGAGTGGGACTCCAGGAGGCTCTGGGCTCAGAGAGGGTCCTGACCCAGCACGAGAGTTCTCGAAGGCATCAGGGAGAGCAATATCTCAGCAGTGTCTTGTGGGAGTTGAGCAGGTGAAGTGTGTGGGGGGCTGCAGAACAGGCCTAGGGACAGGGGACAAGGAAGCCCTGGCCGCTGCAGGCAGACCCAGAGGTTCTGGGTGGCTAAGGGCCCGGAGGAGGGAGAACGAAACCCGGACCCCACCCTTCATTCCCGTAGTCCTTCTTCCAATGAAGCGTCTGCCATGTGCCAAGCACCAAGCGGGCTGTCTAGCAGAGAACCGAGTCCCTTTGCTCAGATCGATTGATTTTCAAGTTCCATGTGTGATTACTGCTTTGAAGAAAATATTTAGCAGCACATGGCTCAGGCTGCGGGGAGCAGCTTCAGGCAGCACAGTCGGACCAAGCCTCTGCACACTGAGACCTGGGGGTGAGGAACAGGGCTGGAAGGACATGGGTGCGGGGAGAGGCTCGGGGAGAGGGAGCCCCACAGCCCCCAAGCCCGAGCTCAGTATGCGAGGGGGCGATTAGACCTGATGAGGCTCCTCCAAGGACTTCCGATTTTATTCCTGGAAAAGGAAGCCACAGGGATGCTTTGCTTGTTTTATTTTATTTAAATCTACCCTTTGTTCTTTTTTCCCTTTGACTGATTAATTTTTCTTAGTTGAATGTTCTCACTCCTGGTTATAAACTATACTTGTTTTATGTTTTCATTGTTGCTCTAGGGTTACAATATACATACCTAGCTTACCAGTGTCTAGCTTCAAATATTACGCAACGTCGTGTACAGTATAAGATGGTTTCTTCTCCTGCCTTTGTGCTACTGTTTTCATATATATATAAATAACATGTTCCATTTTACACTGTCCTCAGGATTCACCCATGTTGTAGCATTTTGCAGAATGTCCTTTCTTTATAAGGCTGAATAAGATCCCACTGCATGTATAGACCACATTTCGCTTATCCATTCATCCGCTGATGGACACTCGGGTAGCTTCCACGTTTGGCTGTTGTGAATAACGCTGCTCTAAACATGGATGTACAAATACCTCTTCAAGACCCTACTTTCAATTCTTTTGGCTCTATTCTCAGACGTGGAATTACAGGATCGTATAGTAATTCTATTTTTAATTTTTTGAAGGACCCCCCATACTGTTTTCTATAGCAACTGCACCCACAAAACAGCGCACGAGGGTTCCAATTTCTCCACATCCCCAACACGTGTTTTCTTTCTTTCTTTCTTTCTTTTTTTGATAATAGCCATTCTGATGGGCGCGAGATGGCATTTCATTGCATTTCCCTAATGATTAGTGATGTTGAGCATTTTATCATGTGCTTGTTGGATATTCTTGTATCTTCTTCGGAGAAATGTCTGTTCAAGTCCTTTGTCCATTTATGAATTGGGTTATCTTTCTGTCGTCGCATTTTCAGAGTTCTCTTTTTGATTTCTCTGCGTAGTCCAAATTTCCACACGGTTATTATTTTCTTTCCTCTTGAAGAAATTTCTTTAACACTTCTTAGAGTTCATTCCTCTGATGATGGATTCTTTCAATTTTGCCTGTTAAAATAGTCTTTGTTTTCTCCCTCATTGTTTAAAGACTTTGCTTTTAGAACAGTTTTAGTTTCATAGCAAACAGAGGGGAAGAGCTTTTCCGTGTACCCCCGGCCCCCCACACGTGCACGGCCTCCCCCACCAGATGGAACGTTTGCTGCAATCAAACGTACACTGACACATCATCACCACGCAGAGTTCATAGTTCACATGAGGGGTCCCTCTTGGTGTTGTAGGTACTGCAGGTTTGAACGAATGTGTCATGACGTGTATCCACCTTCGCAGCACCATACAGTGCGGTTTCACTACCCTGAAAATCTTCTGTGCTCTGCCTGTTCATTCCTCCCCGCAACCCCTGGCAACCACTGATCTTTTTACTGTCTCCATAGTTTTGCCTTTTGCAGAATGTCATATGGTTGGAATCATACAGCGTGTAGGCTTTTCAGATTGGTTTCTTTTCGTTACATGCATTTAAGATTCCTCCATGGGAGGATTTTAAGCAGAGGAGTGACACGATCTAATTGATATATTTAAAAGGCCATCTTGCAGCCATGGGGAACGTGCATTAGAAGGAGCGGGGAGGCCAGGGGGACAGTCAGGAGGCAGTTGCAGAATTCTATGCCAGAGCTGGTCATGACTTAAACCCCAAAAAGGAGAGAAGGAGACAGACACACTGATTGATAGACGGACGGGGTGTGGGAGGGAAGAGGCAGACCAAGCGAGGACGGGGAGCTGAATGGTGGTTGGGAGTGGGGAGTTGCCACGAGAGGGGACAGGGCATTTCATTTGGAGCCCATTAAATGTGAGATGCCTGTGATAGCCAAGAGCTGTCAAGAGGGCAGTTAGAATCTGGGACTCAGAAGAGAGGAGCGATATGGATTTAAGAGTCCTTATTTACACATATCATCCAGAGCCCTGGAGATGGATGTCACCCAGAGACGGGGATCATGAGGGCAGAGAAAGAAGGGAAGTGATCGCGAGGGAAGACATGCTCATTATGAGGCAGCGTCTATCCCAAGCCCAGCGCTCAGTAGCTGCTCAGTACATATTCTCGGAATGAAGGAAGGACAGGGAAGAACCAACGAGGACCCCCAGCAGGAGAGTGGCTTGATCTGCTAGCTCCGTCCTGCACACAAGACTGGAGAGGGCACAGACGCCAGAAAGAATTTGGTTCGAGGGCGAAGTCCAGGGAAGACACGGGCACCTGGAGGGGGCGGTGGAGAGGAAGGAGCAAGCTGAGTCGGGTGGAGCTGAAAATCCCACCCAGGTCTCCAGCTTGGGTGGCTGGTAGGGCGACCCCCAGAGACCCTCACCCTTCTCACAGTCTCCTCCAGCCAAGCTGGGAGAGGTAAGGGGTACCCCTTCTACCTGGGAGAAGGGAAGGATGCTGGTTCTGGTCTCAGGCCCGGGAAGGAGGGCAGCGTCACTCTGTAAGTCCATCGTTTCCCGTTCATATCGTGATCCCTCCTGGTCCCTCTCGGCTCCCACCTAGACAATGCTGCTCCCCTACCTGCAACTGGCAGCACCTTTGGTCATTTCTCAGAGTCCCCCCCACAGGTGGGAAGTGTTGTCCTCATTCCTTCTTCGAGGCTGCCACCGTGTGGCGATAAAGGGAATGACAGCCGACGGGACCATCTTCACCAGAGCCATCTACCTGCCCTTTTATCCATTTGAGAAGTAATCATGGTGCACCTACTACGTGTGTGGCGCTGGGTTCTGCGTGGGACTTAGAGGAATCTGAGATAGGCAGTGAGGAGCAAGGAGTTGACATAAACAAAATGTAGATTTTAATTCTGATTCCAAGACGTGGTGCTGCTGTGTGGCTCTGGGCAAAATCCAAGGAGAAACGGGCCAGGCCGTTTTGTGGGCCTCAGGGTTTCTATAGCAACCCTGGGGCAGGCTGAGGGGTGCAGGGGCTCCCTAGGGGTGCCGCTTCCTGCTCCGTCACTGTCCCTTTACACTATCGGCATGTCTGAGTGTGGCCTCTTCCTTCCTGCTTCCTCTGTCTCTCCCTCGTTCCTTTTCCGTTCTTCGGGTCCCTCTCTGTTTCTCTCTCTCTCCACCTCCTTTCGTCCACCCGTCTCCATCTCTGCTCAACTCTGCCCCATTTCTGCCTGTCCCTCTGTTCCTTCTCCCTCTCCCCACCCATCTCTCTCTCTCTGGCTATGCCTCTCCTCACCAGCCTGTCCAAAGCTGCCGACCTGGACCATCACTGGGTGGCCAAGGCCTGGCTGAATGACATCGGCCTGTCCCAGTACTCCCAGGCCTTCCAGAACCACCTGGTCGACGGGCGGATGCTGAACTCCCTGATGAAGCGGGACCTGGAGAAGCACCTGAACGTGTCCAAGAAGTTCCACCAGGTCAGCATCCTGCTGGGGATCGAGCTGCTGTACCAAGTGAACTTCAGCAGGGAGGTGAGAACAGGGCGGGGGAGGGGCGACATCTTCCATCGCCCTGCATCCACTGTCTGTCCATCCAACCCTCTGTCCATGCATCTACCCATCCACCCATCCGCCCACCCGTTCACCCACTTATCCGTCTATGCATCCTCCCTACCTTTCCTTCTCCCTCCAACAAATACTTACTGGGCCTTGGTGGCCCTATCCTTTTTTTTTAGGGAAAATGGAGAAACTTCATTCTCCAAGAATTCACTGCTTCTCAGGAAGAACCACAAAGAAGCTGGTGGCCACGAAACCATGGAAAAGTGTCCTAATGAAGGAAGCCCAGAGAAGCTCCCGGGGGATCGGGGACAGCGGGGGCTTCCTAGAGATAGTAACAGCTAAACTGAGCCCTGAAGGAGGAATTCCAGGTGTCGATCAGTAGAAGGTATGAGAGGGAATGAAACCCGGCAGAGGAGAGAGCGCAGGCAAAGGCTCGGAGGACAGACCTAAGGCCGCAGAGGTTCCAGTGTTGGGTTTGAGGTGGGGGAGTCACTGGGGATGCCAGGTAAGCAACCAGGGGGCTGTGGGGCATGTTAGTGTTGGACTCTGAGTGCCCCCTTGATTCTGAGCTCTGCCGAGCCAGAGAGCACAGGACGTCTGCTTCAACTCCCCCAGGACCTACAGGCACACCTCGCCGAATATTCCCTCAGGGAAAGGGCCCTGAGCTGCTGGGCCCTGCGGGGCTGGGTCTAGGTGGTTTACTTTTACAGCGCTGTCCATCAGAGCACAAGCAATTCAGGGTCAGGAGGAAGGGACAGGAGAGGAGGCTGCCCAGCCCTTCACGGCCTCCTCAAACACCCACTGCAGGGCCCTGGGCACAGGAAGTGATGAGGACATGAGCCCTGGCTCCTGGCCCCTGGTAGCCCCAGTCTGGGGGTTGGGGGGCGGACGTGCAGGGGATTGGGGCTGGTCGGGACACACTGCAGGACTCTGAGCCAGGGGGCGCTGGAGAAGGACCCATCCGCCACAGAAGCCAGGCCCCCAAGGAGGCTGACCCCTCTGCAGGTTGTCGTGGGTGAGGTTTTGTACTAGGGTGACACTGGCTGCCCCCCAGAAGCTGGATGGACCCACATGGAAGGGCCTCATTGTCGGGTGTCCCTCAACAAACATGCATTGAGTGCCCACTTCATGCCAGGTGATGTGGGGGTGCATATTCAAGCTAAGCAAGCAGCTGCCGTGAGTCTCACCCAGCCCCGCTCCCCTGGACACGCCACCCCTGGCTCCCTCCACCCCCAGCAGGGGGCTTCTCCCTGTTTTCCATAGTGAAAGGCCAAGCTATAGGTTGACCAGTTGACGTGGCTCTAGCAGCCTTGCATGGCCCAGCCAGACCCCTCCTCACCTTGGCACACCGAGGTTTCTGCCAGCACCACGTGACCTCGGCGTGCTCCCTGTATCCCCACCTGACTCTCCCCCTCCCCACCAGGCCCTCCAGGAACGCCGAGCCCGATGTGAGACGCAGAACATAGACCCCGTGGTCTGGACCAACCAGCGGGTGCTCAAGTGGGTTCGTGATATCGACCTAAAGGTGAGGGGTGATGGCAGGTGTGGGGGTAACTCTCGGGCAGGTGCAAATCCCATGCACATTTGTGTGTAAACCAGTATCCATTTTTGTGTGAGCTGGGGCACCGTTGCCTGGGCTGGCAAGAATAACCTGCCTCCCATCACTCAAAAGGAGAGAACTCCTCCCCACCCCTCTACTAATGATGCTTCTCTCATAGTCGGGGTTTCCTGCTTCCTCTGAACCTCATTCTCCTGAGCCAACCTCATTCTCCTGAGCAAGTGTGCGGTCAAATGCGGGTCCATCCTCTCATTCAACAAGCATCTATGGGCTGCCTGTCAAGGTCTGGGGATATGTCAGTGACAAAATAGTCTTGGTCACTGCCTTCATGGCCCTAAAAGAGCGAGGGGGTGTTCCCCCTCAAACTGATCCCCAAGGAGTGAAGCCTTTGCTGTTGGAGGTGTACCCCCAGTCGGAGCTGAGCCCCTTCAGGCCCTCAGGGCTGCACTCTCAGACTAACGGGGTACCCCTCTCAGCCAGCAGGGTGGCCCCCGCGGGTTAACCAGCCTCGTGCCTTGCCCTCAGGAGTACGCAGACAACCTGACCAACAGCGGCGTCCACGGCGCCGTGCTGGTGCTGGAGCCCACGTTCAACGCCGAGGCCATGGCCACCGCCCTGGGCATCCCCAGCGGAAAGCACATCCTCCGGAGGCACCTGGCGGAGGAGATGAGCACCGTCTTCCACCCGGCCAAGTGAGTGCGGGCCGCAGGGAACCACAAGCAGATGGTCCCAACCTCCCATCCCGGCGCCCTCGCTTACTGGATCCCACTCGTCCCTTGCGACAAGGTGGTCTTCTTTTGCAGATCAGGAAATCGAGGCTCAGGGAAGCAAAGTGCTTTAGCCCAAACGTCATAGACCAGAAAGAGATGGAAGAGCAGCCAGGTCTGGAATAAAGCATGTAGTTGAATCCCCAATGCCTCGAGCACTTAGGGAAGGGAGAATGAGTAGCGAGTGTGTAAAGAAAGACCACGTGAAGGTGGGTCGGTGGCCATTCCAGGGAGGGACAACTGTGAGGACAGAGGTTTGGAGACAGGCATGGGCACAGTAATGGCGTTTCCGGTCCAGGCGAATAGACCACCACATCAAACCACCTGTCCCCATCTCCTCCTCTGAAAAGTTACCGGAGAATAAACACCTGCACAGGTAAACCAGGCCTGTCCCAGCGGAGTCTCATCTTCACATGATTGCAGTTAGGGTTAAGTAACCCTTAGCTGAGCTCTGCACGGTGATTTCATCCTCATGACAAGCCAAGAAATTCGTGCCATTCACCCTCCTTTATAGACGGAGAAACTTGCTCAAAGGGGCCAAGGTACTTGCCCAACATCACACAGCTAGTAAGCGGCAGAGCCTGGCTTTGTCCTTATTCTATTACACAATATACACTGATGATTTTCATATATCGAACCAACTTTGCATTCCTAGTATCCCACTTGGGGTCTAATCCTTGGATATGTTGTTGAATTAGATTTGTTAGTATTTTCTTGAGGATTCTTGTATCTATATTCGTAAGAGATATTGGTCTGTAGTTTTCTTGTGATGAAAACTTGTGATGTTTTCGTCTGGTTTGGTATCAGAGTAATACTGGCCTCCTGGGGTAAGTTAGGAAGTGTTCCCCTTCTGTTTTAGGGGGGAAGGTTTGTGAAGGATTGGTGCTCATTTTTCTTTAAGCATTTGGTAGAATTCACCAGAGAAGCCATCTGGTCCTGGACTTATCTTTGTGAGAAGTTTTATTATTATTATTATTACTATTATTATTACGAATTCAATCTCCTTCCTGTTATAGGTCTAGTCAGATTTTTCTATTTCTCTCGAGTCAACTTTAGTAGTTTATCTCTTTCTCAAAATTTGTCCATTTCATCTAGGTTAGCTAATTTGTTGGCATACAATTGATTGTATAACCGATTCCCTTATAATCCCTCTTATTTCTGTAAAGTTAGCAATAATGTCCCCTCTTTTATTTCTGGTTTTAGTAGTTTGAATCTTTGCTCTTGATTTCTTGGTCAGACTAGCGAAACATTTATTCATTCTGTTGACAGAGCCCAGATTTGAACCTAAGACTCTCTGAGTCGGGCCTGAGTGCTGAACCCCCAAACCATATGGTGCTTCAGGAAGCAGCTGGGCCACACATCATGTTATGCAGATTCAGGAACTGAGGCTTGGGAGAAAATCATGCATCTGTAGCAGAGTCCCTTCCCCATTGGTACCCAAGTGGTTCTCACAGTGAGGTCCCTCTGGAACCATGTGATCTGTGACAGGCTTAACATATCCTGAGCCCTGGAGAGGTGGCACTAGCTAAACATTAGCAGACATCCATGTGCCTGATTAAGCCCTCGATCACCCGTGAGGTGGCAGGTGTGTTGAGGACTGCCTTGGATTAGTGGGTGAGCACTGGGGAGGTTTCAGGTGGGCATAAACGGGGTGGGCTCTTAGGTTGTTGGCAGGTCAGCGACTCCTTCGAGAGTCAGACGAAGCCATCCTCCTGGTAGCAGGATGAGGAAGAGGGAAATGGACTCAGTCCCTCTGCTCATTTTATGTTGGAGGAATCTGAGGTCGGTCGCCCAGGAACCGGGGACGTAGTGCCAGCCCCGGGCCTCAGGGCTGCCTCCTTGTCGCCTCTTCCCACGAGGCTGTTTTCCTGCACGTGTCGCCCACGCGTCATGAGTCAAGGTCCTCCGCGTGGGGACCTCAGTCGGGTGGAAGAAGGCAGAGCTGCAGGAGTGCCTGAGGAATTTTCGGTGTAAGAGTCCCCAGCTAAGCCAAACGCTATGGCAGATGGTGATCTCTGGTTCCCTCCAAGGGGACTTTTGGGCCACCGTCACAGGGTATAAACTCCCAGGCCCAACCGCAATAATGGGAGAGACCCCCCCCACTCCTCCTTCTAAACATGGCCCAGGACTGGTGGGAACAGCCTTTCTCTGAGTCCCCCAGGGCACCCCAGCAATGAAGGACACGTTTCCTATTGATTTGTTCTTCAGTCCACCTTTCCGGAAGGGGGCGGGGAGCAGAGTGACTGAACAGAGGTGAGCTACCCTCCCCAGGGAACAGAAACAGGGCTGGTCCTCATCTCTAGACCCATAGCCTTTCTTTGAGGGACCAGCCTGGCCCCCTGAACCAGCTTCAGGCTGCCTCTGTTTCTTCTTTTTAATAGGTCTCTGGGCGGGCTCTGTTTATCTGAGAAAGGCTTTGGCTCCTCATCCAGACAAGAACTGGTTTGGCAGACATAAAAACAAAAATGTATGTCCCAGCCAGGATTGCTTGTGGCACACGAGAGCCAGGCAACCTGGGTTCAAATCCCAGTAGCACCAATTCCTGGCTGTGTGACCTTGGACAAATGACCTAACCTCTCTGAGCTATTCTTTCCACATCTGCACAATGGGGATTCATCAGTGTCTACCAACCAAAGGGCTGATGAAAAGATGAGGTGAAATGATGTGTAAAGCAATTGGCAAGAAAACATGGGCACCGTAACGCACCCAATAACAGAAATATCAGCAATGATTACTCCAGACCCACCACCTGTGCCTCTTCTGCTGCCTCCCTTCCATCCTCCGCAGGAAAATGGGTTCAAATCCTGACTTCCCTGCTCTCTAGCTGTGTTGAACACTAGCTAGTGATTTCACCTCTCTGAGCCTCAGTCTCCTCATCTGTCACGTGGGAATATGATTCACCCCTACTTCACAGCTTCGTCACAAAAATTCAAACTGTACGCGGCGTGCCTGACACGTGGGTGCCCCATGATTGCTGGACAGTTCCCGTCCTCTGACTTCACACGAAGACTGAAGTACCCGGGTGGAGCAGTCTCCTCTTGAACTGGTCACAGGGGGCTCCCCTTCCTGTCACTTTGCCCCAGCTTTGTCACTAGCCTTTCAGCGGCAAAGAGCAAGTCCATCATGAGCCCAGACAGACTGGAATCGCAAGCACACAGAATAAGGGTCCTTGTCACGTCTCCCACCTCCGCGGCTGGCAGGCTTCCCAAGCCTGCATCTGAGAGATCCGAGCAACAGGGAATGTCCTCGGGCCACTCGGCACGTCACCTGGGCGGGGGTGGAAGGGGCACATGGAGATTTTGAGGCACCTGCAAGACGGCGATGTTTTATACGCTCTTGTCCACCCCGCAACAATCAATCACTGAACTGTGAGCGCAGAGGCCAGGTGCTAAAATCATCTGTACAATTTTAGCAAGAAACTTGCCCTCGGTTTCCATAACCTGAAGTAGGGACAATCACAGCCCCTTCTCGGGGCTTTTGCGAGGGTTCAAGGAGGTGACGTGGGTGAGGACCGGGCATCGGGCCCGGCACACAGTGGGTGGCCAACTGATACTCTTTCTGTCCCTACTTCATTCATCCTCATGGAAGCATCTTGCACATCCCAGGCTGGTAATTCCTCATTCGACTGGCTGAGACTCAGCACCTCAGGTCAACCAGCTGGCAAAGGTGAGCCCCGCCCGGGGAGGGTCTTCCCTCCTGCACCACGATGCCTTTTTAGAGCCCGGGATGCCCTCCGCGTTGACTCGAGAAATCCCACGGAGATGCCTTGATCTCCAGACCCTTCCCTCATCAGAAGCATCCTTCCAGCCAGCCTTCCATCCCCTCGAAGTATGACAAAGTGACCGGAAATATTCAGGAAGCCATTTCGAGCCTCCAAGGACCTGAGTCTTGTGCTTGGCTTATTTCCTGAAGCATCTGTGTTTTCACGGGTGTTAATTCAAAGGAGTAACAGGGTGGGATTTCAGTGACTGTGGAAAGAATAAGAAGGGGAGATATTTGGCAGGGGCCACCCCCATATGCCTCTGTCCCCACCACAAAGGCAGCCACTTTCTGTTCAGGGGATATAGCTTGTTAAGTCCAGAGCTGTTTGCCAGGCTCCACTGTATCGATGGGGAAACTGAGACCCAGCGAGATAATCAGCGGGCACAAGGGCGCAGCTAGGGGACGGCTGAGCAGGGACTCAGACCAGGTCTGTGCCCGTCACCACCTGTGTCCGTCACCGTGGGATGTAATCATAGCGATTATTCACGGTATGCCAGCTGCTTCTCGCCCTTTGTATGTATCGTCTCATTTAATCCTCACCGTGCCCTTGCGAGAGAAGTGCTACGATTATTTCCCCTTAGATAAGAGCACATAGTCCCAGTGACACAGCTGCCAAGGAGTCGAGCCAGGCCACTGATGTGGAGCCCACGGTCCTACGCTGTCCCCCATGGTGGGAAAAGCATGGTCTAGATCTGGATCCTAGAGGCCCAAGTTCAAGTTCCATTCCTGCCACTGCGTCTGGTCTGTCCTTGGCTGAGCTGAGGCACGCGCCCTCTCTGGTCTTCTATCTCGTCTTTGCCGAAGATGAGAGAAGGAGCCTGTGGCTCTCCCAAGCTCACCCGGCTGCCCGTGTCCATGCGTCAGGGGCTGTCATGCAGTTCCACGCACGACAGCAAACAGCTGGCTGCAGGAGTTTTGCGTGTCACGGCTTCTGCATTTAGAACTGTTTCCCACGAGGCCCAGAGAATTTCATCTCTGGGCGAAGGAGAGAGGGTAGTCATTAATGAAGACCTTAGTTCGTGGCTCGCAGAACACAAGGCTCCTCCCTACTAGGGGGGAGCCCCCGGCACCCGTGGATCCAAAAACGCAGCTCTATTTGCCATCCAGTCGGCTGGTGCTATCTCCCCTCCCTTGAACTTGCAGCAAAATTTGCCCCAGAAGAAGCAGAGCTTCTCCGAGGCAGATTAAAAGATATTTCTCTCAATGAAGGCCCGAGCCGAGGCTCACAGCTCCTGCAAAGCCCACTGCTGGCTGCCTGTCAGCCAGAGCCAATTTGTCATATGTTTCAAGTATTAATATGAATTATTATTGTAGTCATTTATTGATTCTAGCTAAGCTCTCACACACTTTGTCACTAACCCTCACGATAACGTCATGAGGTTGACCCTTCTAGGATCCCCATTTTGCGGATACAGAAACCAAGCTTTCCAGAAGTGAAGTGACTTGCTCAAGGTCATGTGGCCAGTGAATCGTAAAACCAGGAGTTTGATCTCGCTGAAGCCCTAGAAAGATTCTGGACACAAGTCCCTTGGGTTTGGTGAGGTTGACGGAGGAGGTGCAGAAGGCTCCCTGCCCGGGCGGAGGCCAACCCTTGGGCCAGGAGACCCACGGAGACGGTGGTTTGCCCAAAATCTAACAGAAGAAGGGTGTGGGCGGGAGGACTCAGCCCAGAACCCCTGGCTCCGTACCGGGATTTTTACCTAACTCTGTGCTCCACGCAGACTCTATGCCACGGACATTCTAACACAGGCATCGGCAAACTTTTTCTATCAAAGGACAGATAGTACATATGTGGGCATTTGAGAGCCTGATTGAGTATGACTACTCTATAGCGAGAAAGCAGCCTTAAACAACTCACAAACAAGTGGGCGTGGCTGGGTTCCCATGAAACCATTCACAAAATCGGGCAGCTGGCTGGATGTTGCCCTCAGGCCGAAGCTTGCCTAATCCTATTCTAACTGCAGCTCTCTACGATTTTTACCCAACACAGGGTAATGGGACAAACGTAAGGCAGTGAGTAGGTAGGAATGAACGTAGATCTAAATGCAGAGTGGGGGAAATTGTCCCGACGCTTCTCCAGTCACAACTAATTAGCTGACATCTAAGGATTCCCCTCCCATCATCCTCCCCTTCCTGGTCAGGTCTGCAGTACACCAGACGGTTCAGAGCGAGACTTTGGTGTCTCAGAGACTTGGCTCTGCCGCTTCGAGCTGCGGAATCCTGGGTAAATGGTTAATCGCTCTGTGCCCCCTTTTCGTCACCTGTAGTCCAGGGATGGCAGCCCCAACCCCTGGCCCGTCGTGAGGACTGTGTTTATAAAGTGCTTAGCACCATGGTGGCACGTAGGAGGTACTCAGCAAATTGCAGCTGTTATGGTCATTGTCACCAGTGTGAGTGTCTCTTGGTGGTGGCAGCGGCTGACGGGGCCCTCCCTGCTGACTTGGAATGGGTCTCTCCCCAGCTCCACGGGCATCCGGGAGGCTGAGCGCTTTGGGACGCCCCCCGGGAGGGCCTCCAGTGCCACCCGGGCCGGGAAGGAAGAGAACAGCGGTGGCATCAAGTACAAGGCTGGCCGGGTAAGTCGCGCTTTTTTTGTCATCGAGGCCCTCTTTGCCCTTTCTCTGCTCCTGTGTTGGCCTGGAGGGGGTGGGGGGACCGCTAGGCCGGGTCACAGGTGCAGCTGGGAGCGAGGCCCTAGATGCCACCTGCATGATGCTGAGGGCCCCAACATGGCTTAGAGTAGTAGCTCAAAGTGCAGGTCTCACCTGCCCCATCAGAATCACCTGGGTGGCTGCTTAACACGAAAATGCCGGGGCCCACCTGTGCTTCCTGGAGCAAGGGGCATCTGGAATAAGGGGGAATCGTCGTGCAGCCAGGCTGCCCAGAGGGTTCCCATGCACCCCAAACCCTGAGAACCACCGATCTAGATTTTGAACTCCAGTGACCCACCCCATAGCGGCGGGGCCAATCAAACAGACTCGGACACTCAGATTCCTAAATGGCAGTGTGTAGACACAGGCGGCAGAGCAGAGAGCCTAAAACATCTTCTGCTCACTCGGTAAACAGTTTTGGGGTCATAACAGTGTTCCAGGCACCATCCTAAGCACGGGGGTATCAGCATGAATAAATTACCACCCTTCCAAGGTGACATACAGATATACACATGGTACGTACACAGAAGCACAGTATATCTGTGAAATGACAGTTTCATGGTGGGATTGTGATTAGGGAAAAAATGTCTAAAAGGCTCTTTTTAAGGGGGCCAATAATGAAAAAAAAAATGTTGAGAAACACTAGTCTGGGAAGAAAGGCCATCAAGCAAATAAATAATTACAAAACACTGTCATGATTACTGTAACAGAGGCATGTTCAAAATAAGGGATAAATATTGAGGACCTACTGTGTAGGATAATAGCACCTTGAAGACCTACTGTGTAGGATAATAGCACCTTGCTGTGTGCTTTACAGATGGGATTTCTACTCTTTCGACAACTCTGGGAGGTAGGAATTACTATTCCTATTGGAGAAATTGCTAAGAAAACTGAGGCTCCAAGAGGGCTGGTGACTTATCCAAGGTCACACAGCTGGGAAGTGGCGAAGCAGGGAATCGAACCCTGGTTTGTGTGTCTCCAAAACCCACACTCCTGCTGCCTCCCCAGGCGGTGCTAGAATACTTCCCCTTGGCCCGGGAATGCGCTCAGACCTCACGCCCATGCTCAGTCTCGCCTCTCCTCCATTATACCCGTTCTCAAATCTCCCACCGAGGAGGAAGACGGAGACTTTTGTGGATAATCAGACTATATTTGTCCTCGCCCTTAGTAACCGACCCGTTCTCTCCAGTTGGGAACACAAAGCTCTCTCCTAATGTTAACTCACAAAACCCCCTCAGTCTCCCTGAGCAGTAGAGGATTATTAATATTAGGAGGAGGAGCACAGAGAGGTGATGTAAGTTACTCAAGGTCACACAGCGATTAGAATTGGAGACCCCATGTGTTCCAGATCCAGAAACATTCAATGCCTTTTTCTCTTCTTCCTGACCTTTGGTCTCGTTCCTCTCTTCTCAGTTGCCCCTGGGGAAGATAGGAAGGGGTTTCAGCAGCAAAGACTCCGACTTCCATGATGACTACGGCTCTCTCCAGAATGAGGATTGTGGAGACGATGACCCGCAGGGCAGGCCAGAGCAGCGCCGTCTGGAAGGCTACAACAGCCTGGAGGTCACCAACGTGTAAGGAGCCAATGCTCCGCCAGACCCAACGCAGAGACACACATGGAGGAAGAGCAGCTGGACGCCATCACCACTGTACATAGTGACCTGGGGCTGAGGATATTCCTCTACCGCCAGCAAAAATCTCAGCAGACCGCTAAGGAGCGAGGCGGGTACCAGCCATGGGCTTCCTGCTCAACAGAAGGAGACTGGTCCAGAGGACTTGTCACAGTGCCCGGCCTTTCCATAATCCAGACTCCACCTCAGAGTGACTGTTGGCCATTGAGCAGTCCAAGTGGTCCCAGAGCCTTGAACTGAGCTGCCAAGGTGGAAAGAGGCTATGATCCCCCCACAAAATACCCTCCCAGGAGGAGCAGGTGGGACCCCAACCAAGACATGAAGAGCCCAGTGGTGACAGTGCTCAGAGCAGGCAAAGCATGAGGCTGACCAGTGGACGCGTAGACCTTTCCTGCCACCAGGACGGCGGGAAGTGCTGCCTCTCGCTGAGAAGTCAGACGGAGGGAGATCTCAGCTCCAGCATCCTTATCCCCATGACTGAGAACTCGGGTTCTATTTTGGGTCACTGAATCTCTCTTGGATGGGGAGGTCATTTCCTCTACCCTAAAAGCCACGTGTCACGCAGGGGTGGACATGTCGAAGAGCTGTTTTCCCCTTCCTCCATGAGTGGCTACACGCGATAGGGACAGGTGAATGATCTGTGCAAGGTGGGGCCCAGCAGCAACGTTCCCGGGAAATGCAGTTATCCTGTTGGGGTAAAGAACATCATGACAACAGGATCAGGGACATCTGTGACAATTCTACCAAACGTGGCAACGAATCTGAGATTGGGGCTAGAACAATGCTCATCACTGTTAACTCAACAAACCTTTGTCGTGATGTCTCTGTCACCTGAAACAGGTGTGCTCACCATTGTCCTAACTGAGACGAATCTCGCAGAGCAAAGTCGTTGAGATGGTGGCGAGAACCCCCAGCCCTTTTCTTGACTCTGCCACCGTTTCTGCTGTGTGGTTTCTTCCCAGTGACCTCACCTCTCTGTGCCTCAATGTCTTCATCTACGATACTCCGGGTCCCTCCCAGGGACGTCGTGAGGGTTAACACTTGCTAATGTCTGTAACACACTTCGTGACCTCTCAGGAGACAGGCGGGGAAGTTGTGGGGTGGGGAGGGGGGTGAGCTGTCTAATTTTTCATTTACAACACAAAACTGACCTTGAAGTGGCTCTCTCCAACTCCGTATGACTGGAACAACATGCCAAAGAAGGACAAGGCATGTTTACTGTTTAGATTCTCTAAAGCCCCCAGTAGGGCTTGACCAACGAGGAGAGAGAGCGCGATCCCACATGCACAGCCTTTGGAAACCAGTCCGAGTGTTCAGGCCCGACTTCACGGACCTCAACGCTGAGCGATGATTCGGGAAGGACCAAGCACACTGGAGTTCTACCTAACACTTCGGCTATCAAAGCAGATCATTGGTTGGAACCGCCGTGATCAACTTCCAGTGAAGCCGCTTGCACCGAGAGTCAGGGACAGGTTAGAATGTCTGAGACTCGCTGCAGGTGTCAGCCTCAAAGCACACGTCCTTGAAGCCAATGGATTGCTTCCCGTCGTGGGAAATGCACGAACGGAGCCCGAGGAACTCAAGAAATCCCCCCAGTGCCGAGACCACGGCATGTCCTCTTAACATCAGCATGGGGCCAAATGCCTGGGAGGCGGCCGGGTGGACAGCCCCCTTTCATCTACATGTTTGGCCTCCTAGGCACACGTTTCTGATTCCAGGGCCTGAGGGGTGACGCTCCAGTACCTGCCTTGGCTTAGCTGAGGCGCCAAATCCCAGTGTCTTCATTAACATCCAGCCACACGAGGGGCCTAAACCTGCAGACCCTGCAGCCCAGATCGGGGAGTCCAACTTCCTGCCATTCCCAAGCCAGCATCCAGGCTGGGGGACCCGGCACCCCAGATCTGCCTCTCACGAGGCAGCAAATTCCTGCAAGGTGAGCAAGAATAGCAGGGGGTACCTGAATGCAGCCCTAATTATGTGAAACCAGCATTCACCTGAGTTGACAGTAATGAAGCTTGCATTATTCCCCGAATCAGTCCCATTGGGGACAAGATGGACAAGCAGACAATCGGGGGTCAGTGGCAGGGGTGACATTGCCCAAAACCTTGCAGCATCAGGCCGGCACACCTGGGGCAGCGTGGGCAACCTCCAATGCACTTTTTAGTCCAAGTGATGCCCTAACCACACATCCTCTCCCGCCCGATGCTCGTATCCCTGGCAGCCGGGCTAGCGTTTGAGATGATTTTTCAACATGAGGACAGGTTGATTGATACGTTAACAACCTCCACACAGGGCCAGATCAGGTGGGCTTCGTCTGCTGGGAAAATCCTAAACGTCAACTCTGCCTCAAGGGTGAACATGAAGAGTGGGGATTCAGAAAGACCTGGCAGAGAGGTTCTGGTCGCCGATGACCCGAAGCTGGCAGAGCAGCCACCGATGGAACATTGACCTGCCACGTCCTGTCCAAACAGCCTGAGTCGTGGTCTTGGTCCTTCAAGGGCTTCTGGACCTGGGAACAATACGATGTGCTTCTCCGAAAGGTGCTGTGGCTTGTGCCCATAGGTACTGGCCGTTTGCAAAAGGGTAGCTGGTGCCAGAGGTCGGGGAGAGTCAAGGTAGACAGAGAGAGGCACCTCGTGTTCTTCCCAAAAGCCGGGGGCCAGAGCTATCAGAAGGTACCTGCTTGGGAGACCCCTTTCTGACCCCGGACGCCTCTGAAAGACCCCTTCGTCCCTGGCTGCGCAGAGCCTTTCTCCCAGAAATCCTGTCAAATCACGGTTACCAGACCCCGGGCTGCCAGAGGCAGGGAGAAGCCGCGCGAGAACCTGGCCAGATGAAGTCGAGGGCGCGGGGTCTCCACACAGCCCAGCCAGCATGGAAGGGCCTCAGAAGATCTTGAGGTCTTCTTGAGCGCTGGGTCTGGCAGCAGGTGGCGATTTTGGCAAGATGTGACTTCTTGGGCTCAGTGCAGGGGCACGCAGGTCCCTCCGCTGCTCCAAGCCCAGCTCTCCCCTGCCCATCTGGGCACCATCACGTCTGTGCTGCTCGTCGAGGCTCCAATAGGCTCCAGGCGGTTGAGTGGTGAGGATCAAACACCTCGTGGGAAATAGCGACTTCTGTATCGAAGGTTATTGGCAGTGGCCGGCCGGTGAGGGGGATTTCCTGAGCCCTCCCACACGGGGTGAGGGTGGGGACTGCAAAGGGAACAGCTGTCCACGAGCAAAGATGGTGTTCCGGGCCTTCAGTTGTGGGTCGTGGCCCCCGATGTCTTCCCAAGAGTGAATTTTAACACTGTAACAATAAATCCTACTGCACAGCGTTTTATGGATGAGATGGCCTTTTTCTATTTGTCTTCTCATTTAATTTTCCCAGCAGCCTCTTTGAGAAGGGAGATGACCCCGTTTCACAGATGCAGAAACTGAGGCGGGAAAAGCCGAGGGCCTTGCCCGGCTCTGTAAAGCTAAGAAATCACCGGACAGAGACTTGACCCAGTCATCTGCCTCCAAACACTAGGCTTGTCCCTGCCACGGCGCACTCCCGACCCCCGGCAGCGGTGGCGAGCCCACACTCACCCCCACCTTCCAGCCTGGGACTTACCTTAGCAGGTGGCATCACTCAAAAAGGAGTCCAGGTGTGCTCTGTCCTGCCGGCAAAGCTCTCTCAGCTGGAGGAAACAAAAATTCTAGGACAGGACAGGTGGGATCTCTGTATTAGCCAGTGACATGAGACAGAAACCTAACTCGAAAACTGGTTTAAAAATAGAAAGATTTATTGTTCTTTGTAAACAGCAGTCCAAGACCACAACTGGTTTGGACAAGGCTGGATACAGAGCATCGAACGATATTTTCAGGATCTTCATTTTTCTTTATCTTTAAATAAAGAAATGGCTTTGCTTTCCTCTGTATCAGCTTCATTCCCAGACAGGTTGTCCCCAGCTGTTGGCAAAAATGACCACCAGATATGCAACGTCCCAGCTTAGCAAGAGCTCCCCAGGACAGGGCCTCTTGTTCCCGCAAAGTCTCAGGGTGGAGCCTCCTGGGCTTGGACAGGGTCCCAAGTCCGCCAGGGGTGGGGTCAGCACCAGGCCGCACAGCCCGAGGGGACAATGCTTGCACTGGTGAGAGAACAGAGCGTCCAGTGCGGTGGCTCTCGGGGGACAGCGTGGGATCCTTCAACGTGGCCCAAGGGGGCTCCTCTTTCTCAAACGATGCATCCTCTCACGTGCAGGCGGGGCAGGGCAGTCGGACTCCAGGGCAGGGAGCACCCCCCTCACCCCGATACTCAGAGAGGGAAAGAAACTTGAGTCCACGCGCCCAGCGGCTCACGGAAACGCCAGGAACAGAACTGAGAATTGAGGGACATCGGACCCAGAGGCCAGGCCTAGCCTGGACACCGCCCTGTCCCTCACGGCAGGGTGTCTCCCCCTCAGCGCCGTTGACATTCTGGACAGACTTTGTTGGGAGCCAGGGCTGTCCTGCAGCATCCCTGACCTCTCCCCCTAGATGCCATGATCACCCCCGCCCCCCTCCAGGCACGACAGCCCACAAACGTCTCCAGAGGTTGCCAAATGTCCCCTGGGGAGGCAAAACCCTCCCCCGTGGAGAACCGCAGCTGGGTGTGCTTGTGCTCGAATCCCCCAGGAATCCCTCAGGCAGGCATTGTTTTCCTCAACTGGCAGAGGGAGAAACTGAGGCATGGAGAAGTTACATAGATTCCCGGGGCCCCGAGCTAATGAGTGGGAGCTAGGATCTTAGCATGGACAGATGGCTGTCTGCGGAGGCTGGCCTCGTACTCCCTGACCTAAGGCTGGCCGCCACCCCCAGCTGCTTACAGTAAAAATTTCTGAAGCCAGATGTTCCCAGGCAGGACTTCCGCATTGTCGAGCATGGCATTATTGGATGCTGGATCCACGCCCTTCGCCTGGTGGAAAATTGCTCTATAAATTACAGGTTTAACGGGGAAAGCCAGCCCTTCGAGCTCCTAACTTAAAACAAGGTAATAATTTAGAGACTAGAACGGTCTGGTCGAATGAGTGTTTATAATAGCTAATCCCACACCCTGCCTCCATCATCCCCATTAAAAAAAAAAAAAAAATAGAAGACAAGAAGTTTTGGACACTTGCTCAAGGTCTCACAGCAACTTAGTGACAGAGCCTGAAGGCAACTGATGTGCCAGCCACCCTACTCTTCTAAAAAAAAAAAAAAAAGAGAAGACAAGAAGTTTTAGACACTTGCTCAAGGTCTCACAGCAACTTAGTAACAGAGCCTGAAGGCAACTGATGTGCCAGCCACCCCACTCTTCACTGGGACTCAGACACAGAGCAGGACTGACGTCCCCTGGCTCTGCCACAGGCATAAGCGGTGTGGTCTGGGGACACCTCCTTTCCCTGTCTGGGCCTCAGGATCTCTGCTGAGCTCCCTGCTTCGGCCCACCTTGGGGAAACTGCTCCCCCATTCTTGGGGGTGGGAGTCTGCTGGTCATACTGCCCCTACCGCCTCCACCCCCTCCACCCCACCCCCACCTTTAGGGAGGTCATGTGATCTTGTCTGGACCTGTCCCATCCCTGTAGCCCCCGGCCCTGGATGGCCCCAGGAGTGGGCACTGAGATTCGAGAAGGGGGAATCAGAATCCTTACCTGGACGGCTCACGTTGTGAGTGGAAGGTCAGCCCTCGCTTTCGTTTTGGATCTTGAGCTGTCAGATGTGCCCCAGAGCTGCAGGCTGCCCTGCCATGCCCCTCCCATGAGGAGATGCCTGAGAGAATGGGGCCGACTCAGAGCCAGAAATCAAGATGGGGGAAGGGATGACGGGTGGGGGTGGATCTACCTGTTCCCTGGATCCAACTGTCTGTGAGGCCGGCGCCACTCCTGCTTCCTGAGGTTCGGTTAAGTGGCACCCTAACTGGCCCCCTTCGCCCCACCCCGCACTTTGTTACGGCAGCGCCAGCCAACTAATAGAGGGGAGGCAACCTGCAGTGTCACCAAAACCAATCTCCAAACCCAACTGGAAAATTCCCCTGAGGAGGGGTTCCCCAAGGCTGCCCCGACTGCTTCTGCCACCCCCACGAACCTGCTCTGTGGTCATTGACTTCGCGTCTTAGTCTGTTCCGGCAGCTATGACAAAGGAGCCTAGACTGGGAGAGGTTTAGTCCTCACAGTCCTGGAGGCTGGAAGTGTGGGATTGGGGTGCCAGCGTGGCCAGGTTCTGGCGAGTGCCATCTCCTCTCCAGGGTCTCTTTTATAAGGGCGCTAACCCTATCAGGGCTCCTCACTCATGACCTAAGCACCCCCAAAAGCCCCGTCTCCTAATACTATCACCTTGGGGGTGAGGTGTCAACATAGGAACTGGAGCAGGGGATACAAACATTTAGTCCATAACACTTAATATAAATATGATTGTAATTTGGCTCAGGCTTAACATTGCTACCTAATTCTGTGAAACCACAGGCCTGAGAGGCTGGCTTTATTTTTTCTAATACATAAACACACATGCATGTGTATATGTGTGTACACAGTACATGTACATATATTACCGAGTGTGCACATAAATTTATCAATAGTTATTGTAGCAAGTACTTATCTATGTATTCCCTTATAAATGTGTCACTGAAATCAGACACAGGGCTCCCAACAGTGTGAGCAGTGGGACTGTCAATACAGGACTCGCTTCAGAAGGCCAGGCCCTGTGCTAAGTGCTTTACACATGATCTCACTGGGGCCTCACAACAGCCCCAATAGACAGGTAGTCTTATCTCTACTTTACAGAAGCAGGAAGAAGTTTAGACATTGGCCCAAAGTCCCACAATTGGTAGTAATAAAAGTAGGCCCCAGATATTAACCGCTATATTATATCCTTCCCTAACCATCAGCCTGTTGAAAAATCCACATCCCACAGTTGGTTCAGTTATCTTGTGGGCAGCTGAGTCAATGGTATTTAAGTCAAGCCGCTTAAGGGAGTCACTGGAGAGGTGTTCTGTTTTTTTTTTTAAGAATTCAGATTTTCAGGTCTTATCGCAAACCTAGTAATTGAGTTTAGGCTTAGAGATCTACATTCTACTAAACCGTAGATGTCCAGGCCTCGGAGTTTCTGGTGCAGTAGGTGTGGAGTGAGGCTTGGGCATTTGTCTTTTTTAAAACCCCCTGGGGCAGTTCTGAGGGACAGCCAGGCCTTGGGACCGCAGCCCTTGGATAAAGCGGCTCCAGCACAGACGGTTCTTGGGCCATTGTAGCTTGCAGTACCACCACTCACCACTAGATGGCAAGATGATCCATCCCTCGCAGCCCCAGCCCAGACCACTCAGGAATAAGGCCCAACAGATCCAGCTTCAGGTGGGCAGGGGCCCTTGTGATACCTGCCCTGACTCCCTGCAGCCAAAAAGGATGGGGAAAATGTCTTTTGTTTCTGTTTTCTCCACAGAAAGCAAGGAACAAACATTCAGTGGGACAGACAAAATTTGGAAGCTGACCTCAGGACAAATGGAAACACCTATGGACTCACCGAGACGCTCTCCCAGCCAGGAGGCCTGGCTCCTGAGCCTGGCACAGTGCTCAAGGGTGAGCAGCTGCCCAGCGGGAGGCGAGCTGAGGATGAAGCTGATACCAACCACAAGGCCTTTCTCTGTTGATGCTGGGGGAGGGCCAGCAGAATACTTTTAAGGGCCATTGTTCCCAGGGCGAGAAGTCTCTAAAAACAGCACCCCCAGGACCATGTGGGCAACCCCAGGGAGTCAAACACACGATTGGGGCACCTGAAGAATGTGTAAACTTCACCTCGTCCAGCCACTTGCCCTTCATCATTTTCCTACAGAATAAATCAGTCTTCCTCCTGGCCCCTGGGCATGCCAAGCTGTGGAGACAGGAGGATGCTGGGGCCAATGAAGACAGATGTGCGGAAGGACACTGTCAGGCTGATTCATGGCCCCTGAAAGATATCCCCATCCCAATCCCCAGGACCTGTGACTATGCTACCTTACGTGGCAAAGGGAAATTAAGGTTGCTGACCAGCTCACCTTAAATAGGGAGATCATCCTGTTTCAGGATTGTCCGGTGGGCCCGAAGTAATCGCGAGGCTAGGAGGCAGACGCAGAGAGGGGAGGGAGATGGACCGCGGAGGGAAGTCGGAGTGATGTGATGTGATGTGAAAAATAGGCTCGGCCGCCGTTGATGGCTTTGAAGGTGGAGGAAGGGGCCAGCAGCCAAGGCCGGTGGCCAGCTCTCGATGCTGGAAAAGGCAAGGAAACAGATTCTCCCCTGGAGCCTCCGGAAGGAACGCAGCCCCGCCAACACCTTGATCGCCCAGTGAAACCCATGTCAGACTTCTTACCTACAGACGCGTAAAATAATACGTTCGTGCTGTTTAAGCCGCCAGGTTGCGGTATTTGTCACAGCAGCCGTATGAATACACGGGCAAGGTGGCCGATCGAGCCTCAGCTCAGCCCCGGTGGGGCAGTGAAATGGCCTCCATTTTATAGACGAGGCTCAGGAGCCTTCGGCATGTGATCGTCACTGGTAATGCCACTGGATGAATAAAGACAAAATAACTTGTTCTCCCCCAAGGAGCTATTCTGTTGAATAAGTTATATTTGTCTGTAGAACTCCACATTTGGAAGGAAAGAAACAATAATTCTCAAGCCAATGCAAGGGTCAAGGACTCACTTAAAACTCTCCCAGGAAGAAAGACACCATGAATGTCATAGAAAAATGAGACTATCAAGTAATTAACCCAGGGTCCTGCTAAGGGGGCTTAGGCCATTTTAAAGATTCCTAGACTCGTGACAGAGACCTTGGATCGAGTTCTGTCTTGAATGGTGAAAGGAGTGGCTGAGACTTTCATGGCCCCAACCCTCAGGTGGCCAGGTCCCCCCTGGCCGGGATCAGCCTTCTCTGTTGACCCCAGGATGCCAAGCTGTGACAGGAAGCAGGGCTCTCGTTCAGGGGTCCTCAAGTTATAATGAGCATAGAAAACACCTGGATAATGGTTAAAAATACAGATGCTCCACCCCAGACACGCTGAGCTAGTCAAATAGGTCTTAGTCCTGAAGGCCAGGTGCGGTAAAAACCCATGGAGAGTTTTTTTAAAACCCTAATGTGAAGGTTCCACCCCTGGAGATTCCCATTCGATGAGTCTGAGGTGGGGCCCGTAGTTATTCTTTGAAAGGTGATCCAAGCACACAGCCAAGATCGAACACCACTGATTTTCTTGAAGCCTCTGCTATACTTTCCTGCTAATCTGTCCCTGTAGGTACTAAGCTTGGTACTTGGGGAACTGACAATCAACAAGACCAGTTCGTTCCTGCCTTTCTAATGCCTTATCATGTGAGGGAAGAAACAATACGTAAACAAATAAATCCCAGTGAGATCATGTGGTAAGGACTGTGAAGACAGCAGAAAGCACACGGGGGAGACTGGTTTCTAGGCGGAAGGTCAGAGGATGTCTCTCTGAGGAGGTGACATTCAAGCCGAGACCTGAAAGATGCAGAAGAAATGCCACTCGAAGAGCAGGGCTGAACAGCAAGTGCAAAGGCCCAGCGGTGGACTTAGGCTAGGCATGGAGCCTAAGCGGGGAGGTCGGTGCGGCCGGAGTGCGTTCAAAGCCCGGGAGAGCGGCCTTGCATGAGGTTCTGTCACTCAGGTGCTCGTAGGCAGTTGGCGCGTTGACAAAATGCCTGCCGGAGAAAGAGAAAGTGGAAGAGCAGAGAAAGGATAGACAAGGAAGAAGCAAAGTGACCTCCCCTGCCCACACGCACGTGCACACGCGCACGCGCACACACACGCATGCACACACACGCACACACACACTCAAACACATGCGCGTGCGCACACACACACTCACACACGTGCGCGCACACACACACACTTACTGATTCAAGGGCTCGGTCCTGTGATGGAGAAGGACACGGTGAGACTTCTCCCTGGCTGACTTCGGGGAAGAGAACCTGAAGGAGAGATGATCTAGGAGAACGAGGAAGTTCGTTCTTGAAGCTCAGGGGGCTTCTTTGCAAAGCACATTTGCTTTGCATTTAAGGTGGTCTGTTAGGACCGATGCCAACCTGTCAGCATGGCCTGCCGGCACTGTATTCAGAACATCACCGGGGCACGTCTCGCTCCACTGTCTCTGCCTGGCCAAGCCCCATCATCTGTCCCTTAAATGGTCTCCCTGCTTCTGTCCTTGTCCCATCTAGTCCCCATGCAGCTGCCAGAGGAGTCTTTAGAAATGCTAAGCCAGATCTCGTCACTCCTCTGAAAGAAACTCTGAAGTCTCCACATCTCGGTAAAAGCCACAGTCCTTACAGTAACCGATGTGGCCCTACAGGTCCCCTCTGCCCCCTCACCTCTCTGACCTCATCTCCCACCATTTGGTCAACTCACTCCGGCCAAACAGTTCTTCTCAAGGTCCCCAGACACCCCCGGCAGGATCTGGCCTCAGGACCTCTACACTTGCTGTTGCCTCTGCCCAGAACATACTCCCCACCCCACAGCGCCCCCAACCCCACGGCACTCCCTCCCCTTCTTCGGTGTTCTGAATGTCACCTTCCCTGATCCCTCTGTTCAAAAATCCAACCCTCCCCGTCCCCTGAGCCCCCGGCACGTCCCATCCTCCCGCCTGCTCTGCTTTACTCTGCAGCGCTTCTCTCTACCTAACTTACTTCGCCGTCCTTATTTGTGTGTTTGTTGCTCTTCTCCCCTGAGAGAACGCACATCGTATGCGGGCAGGAGCGCTCGTCATGTTTATCCCCTGCTGCAGGCCCAGAGACTAAAGTGCTCCCGAACACATAGTAGGTGATCAGTAAGGTTTGAGTGTTGAATAGAGTAAAACTAGACACTGGTATCCAAAAATCACAGAAAGTTGATTACTAGACGTCTCCAAACTTTGGGGGCAACAGCTCTCATTTTGCCTGATAGCGCTGGGGAAGATCAGTGAATGTCATTCCTTCCTCCAGATTTACAGGCAAGGCCGCTAGAGGCCAGAACTCTGTGTTCCTGGCCCGGTCATTTACCAGCTGTGAGGCTTCCGGCAAGTCACTTCTCTGGACATCAGTTTTCTCATCTGTCAAATGAGAAGCATAAACTCGGTCATCCCTGAGGTCTACTGACCAGGACGCCGACAGGAGCCGACAGGACGAGGAGGAAGAGAATTCCCAAGGTCAGGGAATCTCTCATGCATTTTGCCAGGGGAAAAAAAAAAAAAAAGATCAGATGACATTTCTGAAAGGGGAAATGCTGTTGGCAGGTGGCCAGCTTCTTTTCACATCTTCTTCTGAACGTGGCTGCTGTGGTCTGGCACCCGCTCCCTCCTTTCCGCTCCTCAGATTCTCATGCCTGCCACACACTAGTTCCCTTTTCCCTTATCTTGAAGTGTTTTCACTTAGAATGTCCAAAAGGCCTGGGACCCCTCCAGGGTAGACGCCTGACAGGAATGAGAGCTTCTATGCACCCAAAGCCAGGGGCAAAAAATATTCATAGCCACTTTATTCATAAGAGTCCCAAACCAGAAAAAAAAAACAAACTTGAAATCCATCAACAAAAGAATGAAAACATAAATTACGGTATAAGCCATATAATGGAATATTATACAGCAATGAAGAACAACCAAGTACAGCTATGCAAAAACCCTGCCTGGATCTCTCACACACGATGTTGCATGAAAGAAGTCAGATACAAAAGAATACCTATAGCAGCGCCCCCTTATCCACAGGGATACATTCCCCAAGACCCCCAGTGCATGACTGAAACCACATAGTACTGAACCCTACATGCACTGTTTTTTCCTATACATACATACCCAAGACACAGCTATTTTTTAATGAGGCACAGTAAAAAGTTAACAACAATAACTCGTAATACAATAGAACAATGATAACAATAACAATATGTTGTAATAAAAGTCATGAGAATGTGGTCTCTCTCCTCCCTCAAAGATCTCCTTGTATGGAAGGTACAGTGTGGCTACGCTGGACAATGGGATGAATCACATCCTGGGTGAGACACTCGGGACCGTGCCAGATTTTATCATACGACTCGGAATGGCATGCAATTTCAAACGTAGGAATCGTTTAATATTCTTGGACCATGGTTGACCTTACGAGAAGGAGGAGATACGGAACTGTGTGGTTCTGTTTATTTGAAGTTCAAAATCAGGCAAAACTCATTTATGTGGATGAAGGTTAGAAACGAGGTTAGTTTGGTGGAGGTGGGTTGGTCTTGACCGGGAAAGGGTCTAAGGCAGCCTTCTTGGGTCCTGGAAATACTCTAGATTTTGATCTGGGTGGTGGCTACACAGGTATGTACGGAGGTAAACACCCATCGAGCTGAGCTGTCCACTTAAAAGATTTGCGTCTCACCGAGTATAAATTATGCCTCTGTGAAAAAGAAAAAATAAAAATAAGTAAATGGCCCGGGAACAGAGGAGGGAACAGAGGACCCTCCGCCACTCACCAACAGGGAATTCCCGCCTCCCCTGGCAGCCTACGAGGTCACCAACTCAGAACTCAGCGCATCTGGCCGCTGCTTCCTCCTTCTGAGCAGCCTGGTCCCCAGCAGCCAAGAGGACACAGAGCACAGCTGCTTTGTCTCCAGGGTGCTTGTGCACCCCGTGACCTTCCTACCCCTGCCCCACTCCCACCCTCCTCCTGAGAGCCAAGGCCTCAGGGTGGGCCCCATTTCTCCATCCTTCGCCTACCCCACCCCCAACACACACAGCGTTCCATAGTCCCAGATGAGATGGACAGGAAATCTCAGCCTGGCACACCCCTCCCTGGCCTCTGTGGCTCTCTGGGTGAATCCACAGAGCACCCACAGTTAGTTCTTCCTCCAGTGCCAGCCGAGGCACTGGAGAGTCAAATTCAACTGACAGGACCGTGTCCTTGGCTTTCAAATCATAGGTCTGCTGAGGCCAGTGACGCCATCACCTAGAACAGGTTCATTCACATTGGGAGTTTTTCTCCAAAAAAAAAGTAAGAGCCTCCTTTTACTAAACAACTTTTCGCGAGCTGGGCTCTGCTTGCTGCATTTCGCAGACATCGATTTGGTCAGGACTAACCTCATTTTACAGATGAGGAAGCTGAGGCCCCCAAGGATAAATGACTCAGAGAAGGAGCTGTACTCGGTAACCTCAAAGCCCGGATTTGAACTCAGACAATCAGCTGGAGGGTCATGTGCCTAAGCACCAAGCTAGACCACCTCATACGTGCACAACTGTAATAAAGTGTCGGCTCTATGAGAGGTGCCTGGTATCAGCTAAAAGACAATACAAGGTGAAAGAAACGGTTACATTTCTAACAGAAAAATATCACGATCCCAATTAACACAAATGTTTAAACTTTGAATTACACTGAATTAAAAATAAATAAATAAATAACACTTCCCCCTTTCGGGCCAAATGGAGGGTCAGTTATCCCAGTGGTGCCATCAAAACCAGGTCCAGGGCAATGTAGGCTCGATGCCAGTCCCGAGAAAACTCGAGGGCATACATGGGGTGGGTCTGTCTTTTCCCAGGGCTCCACTCACGCATTGTTCCCAGCCCGCTGGCTGCAGGAAGCCTCAGAGCGGAGCCCCTGGGTGGCACAGGTGGTTGTCAGGTGCTCCTGGCCACCAAGGATGACGAAGGACAACCTTGGTGCTGAAGTGCTCAGAGAGAACAGCTCTCCGGCCCCAGGGACTGGATGGTCACAGATACTAGCCAAGGGGCGATGGGGAAGGACAGGGAGTTGAGCAGAACCCAGCATGGCCCTCTAGGCTCTGCACTATAATTGGATTTTCTGAGAAATGGATTTGTCCAGCTTCTAAGGCCGACTGCTGATTTGCAAATTGACAGCAGCCAGCACCTAACCATTTCCTTAATTGGATCTGCGAACTCTCTGATTCAGCCTCTTGTTTCATCCTCTTGTTTTTCTCTCTGCTCTTATGCAGGGGGTCCATGTGTGCTGGCTATCCGGACTCTCACGCTGTGGTTAAAGTGGGGTGCAGAGGGTCAAAATATTCCACTGTGTCAATAATTAGCAACCTATCGGTCACGGCCATCCCACTCGATTGGCTGGGGACTAGGTGGGCCTTAAAAACCATTCGACAAACGGACTTTTGCTTTCACTCAAGTAAGGATTCACACTGGACCCTGCCCCGTGCAGACAGACAGGGACCTGGGAGTGCAGGAAGCAGGAAAGGTGGCGATGAAATAAAGCCTTATCTTTGTGGAAGGCAGTGGCTAAGAGGCTCTGGGTCCAAGTCGCAGCTCTGTCCCTCGCTAGCTATTGACTTTGAACAAACACTTCCTCCCTCTTAGCCTCATTTCCAATTTGAGGTTGAAATGAGGAGGCAGTGCATGTAAAGAGCTTAGCACAGCACCTGGCAGGTAGAAAGATCCTCTCCACCCCTCAAAATTCAAGCAGCTATTATCATACATCTCCAAGAAAGGATGACACAGTGAAAAAGAGAACCAAACGGTCCTGGCTTTTGAATTTTGAAAGCTTAGGAGATCAAAGGGAACAGAATGGACTGGTGTGTAGACAACAGCATAGATCAGGGTGGGGTGGGGACAAGGACGCAGATGCTGGGCTAGCAAGGCTTCCTGCCTCTTAAGACAAAAGAGAGTTCCCCAGACGAGGAGGAAGGAGAGTCTGAGAGGAAGCGAGGGAGACGGAGAACTGGGCTGTGTCCATTGTGTCTTCTTCCTGTGTGGAGCCAGGCAGAGCAGCAAGACCTTGGACTGAATGACCATTTGATTGTCTAGACAGATGGGTTTCTGGGGTCACCAAGGAGCAGGAGAAAAATAGTCTCTGGGGACCCCAAAGTGACAGAGAAGTAAGAAAAGAGTGAAGGTCGCCACATCAAGTGTCTACGTGGGCCAGGTAGGGTTTGGAAATGAGTGAATCCAGGCCGGACGGACCGCAGGGGATAGTGGGGATGGTGGCACACCCGCAGGGGGGACAGCCACTACCCAGTCGGGTCCAGAGAATCGCTGCCCCATTGGGATGTGTGCCCAGGGCGATCTAGATTCTTATGTGAAAATTCCCATTTCGAATATTGCCAACTAATTTTTTAAAAATACTATATAGGCCAAATAAAACACATCTGTGGACTACATGAGACTCACAGGATGCCAGGTGGTGGCCTGTCATCCTGCCAGGTGTCCTTTGGGCTCAGCATGGTGTGGGAGTTGGGGTGAGGGGCAGGCAGCATGGATTCGCAGGGACCAACAACCAGCAGCCAGTCTGGGAACGTGGATGGATGGCATCTGTACTAGACGTGCCCTTGGGGGCCTGTGGCAGGACGTGGGCTTCAGAATTTAGATGTCACTCCAGCAAAAGAGGGAGGGGAATGTTTCAGCCGCCTGCCAGAGTGGAGGCTCAGAGGATAAATGAGGATAAAATCGTGAAAAAACAGTTACACTTCTTGCCAGCTCGAGTCTGTGCTCTGAATCTCTCACCAAATCAGGTAATTTGGGAAATTTAGCTATTTCTACTATGCATGTGTTTCTGAGACTCCTTTTTCCCCTTATCTCCTTACATATTTATTTATTTTATGTATGTGTTATTTGGGTTAAAGTCTTTATTTTGAAATAATAATAGATTCACAGGAAATTGAAAAAAAAAAATTCACGGAGGCGTCTTGTGTGTCCTTCGCCCAATGGTAATATCTTGCATAACTATCGCACAATATCACAGCCAGGAAATTGACATTGATACGATCCACAGCGCTTATTCAGATCTCAGGTTTCTCATGTATTCATGTGTGGAGGCGTGTGTCTGTAACCGGCACCTCATTCAAGACCCAGAACTGTTCTATCCCACAGGCTCCTTCACCCTACTCCACTGCAGACACACCCATGCGCTCACCGCCTGGTAATATGCTTCACTCTGTAATTTGGTTATTTCAGGAATATTATGTAAATGGAATCATACAGCATGTAACCTTTTGAGACTGGCTCTTCTTACTCAGCATGATTCCCTCGAGGTCCCTCCGGATTGGTGCATACATCCGTAATTTGTTCCTTTCCACTGCTGTGTAATATTCCACGGTGTGGCTGGACCACCGTCTAAAGGATGGTCACCTCCTGAAGGATGTTTCAGTTGTTTCTAGGATTTGACTATTATGAATCCTTGTGCGTTTATAAAGTTAATTTAGAAAATGTCCGCCAGTGGCAGCTGTGTTCTGAGTCTGAATGGCGTCCATCGGTCATGGAAATTTGCACTGACGTTTTCATTTGAACCCCGCAGAAGCTGTGGGAGGGGCAGAGGTTCAGCCAGTTGGTCAACACATTTTTATTGAGCACTTACTCTGTGCCACACCCTAGTCTAGGTGCTAGGG
>NW_006436888.1:2702844-2722044 GCF_000325575.1 Pteropus alecto | reverse complement strand
CACACCCTAGTCTAGGTGCTGGGGAAAGAGCAGTGAACAAAACAAACTAAAATCCCTCTCCTTATTTATCCCCGACACATATGTGGGGAAACAGGAGGCTCAGAGAAGCTCTATGACTTGCTTAAACTCACAGAGAGGAAGCCACAGAACTGGAACCTGAACCTGGATCCTCTGTCATCTAGGCCACTGCTTTTCTGATTATATTTTGCTGTCTATCCTCATTGGCATGAACTTCAGAGCAAAAAAGCACATGCTGGGGGTCCTGGGGACACTGGACTGTTTACAAGTTCTTTTCCCCCACCCCCGAGGGACATTGCACAATGTCTGGAGTCATTTTTGGTGGTCACAACTCGAGAGGGGGTTGCTACTGGCATCTAGTAGGTAGAAGTTCAGGGAAGCAGCTAAACCTCCTACAGTGCACAGGACGGTTCCCACAACAAAGAATTATCCCGCCCAAATGTCAATAGCGCCAAGGGTGCAAACCTGTGGTCTAAAGAACCGTAAGAGTCATGGACAAAGACAATAACTACCCAGACAACATAGTGTAACCTTGAACTTCCACCGCAATAGACACAATTATTATCATGACAGGTAGAGTTAGAGCAGGTGTGTTGTCGGTTGGGGGCTGATGGAGGGTCACTATGAAGCAGGTACGAGGAACCAACGCCTCCACTATATCAATCCTGGGAGGCTTTTCTGCAGGAGGCGAGGGTGCAGGAATAGGTCGAATGGTAGGAGACAGAGACCGCTGGGCTGCCTAACAGGGGACACAGAAAGTGCGTGGGTATCGTACCTCTGTTCCATGCCCTCCTCTCCTGTGTCTCCTGAAGGACTGTGTTAGCCTCCTTCCTTCACGCAGAAGCATGCAAGTGAGCAGAGCTGCACGTGCAAGGCCTTCTGAGGAACAGCCTGGAAGTGACTAGGGCATCAGTCCGTACCATAAAGTATGCAAGAAACATAACTTCAGTTTTCAAGACTAGGTTTAATTTTTGTTTCAAGTCTCCATTCTGCTGGGTGGAAGAAACTTTATCATAATTACTCAGTCTCCCTACCTTTTGTTCTGGGTTGTGTCTATATTTATTTTTTGGTGGGAGAAACTCAGCAAGTGCCAAGACCTGGGCAGAGGGCAGCAGCCATCTGGTCTTCTCTGGCACCCGCTGAGATGGCCTCATTTCTGTCTTCTAGATGGCACGTGTGCCCTCCTAGGCCTCCTGGAAGCCCTCCCTAAGCCCAGCTCCTTTCTCTTTCTTCTCTCGTTCTTCTCTGTCTTCTGCCCTCCTCTTGGGCACATGGGAGACATTCCAGGGCCTGGCAAACCTCCACAAGCCTGCCCCAGTCCCTCCGCTGACCGCAAGTGATCATCCATTCCTGTGCCACACCGGGCGAGGAACAGACATTCTCGTGGGTTCACTCCCAAGCCATGTTCACAAAGCCAGCAAAGGGCCACTGCTCTGACCACCACTCACGTCTCTGGAGCCCACGTCACCATAACCCTTCCACTTCCTCTGCCCTCTGCCTGGTCCCCCAGTCCAGGGACACTTGACTTGATCTGGATCGGAGAAAACAACTCCTAAATCTTGCTCAGTCTCCAAACGTATTTTTAATGACATAAACTTTATGCCCAGAAGCCTCCAGGGCTTCCGTGTTTGAAACTCAAAGCCCAAGTTCTTGCAACTCCAATGTCTCGGTTTTTGAAACTCAAAAATGTTACCTCTGCTTTTCCATTGAATTAGGCTTCCCTCAAGGTAAGAAGAGCCACTGTCTTAAAGAGCAAAAGCGGAGAACAAATTTTATCATTATCATTAACCATTAGCTCACTCCAGCAGCACATGTGAATGGGCAGCAAGGACCTCAGCAGATGTGGAAGACACTGTCAAGCTCCTCCTTCGGCGTCCTTCTCAGCCAGGGGAAGCTGAATGTCTGTCCCCAGGGTCATCTCTTATCCTTCAAACCTGGATCAAGCGCTTCCTAAGAGTTTTGCAAACACCACTAACATGAGATCCAGGGTCGAGAAGTGTGTGGGAGCCCAGACTCCAGGCAGCCTGGGTTAATAGCCAGACCTCAGCACTGACCAGCTGAGAGAGCTTGATCAAGTCACCTAACCTCTCTGTCTGTTTCCTCATCTGTAAAGTGGGGAAATCTAGTAGCTTCTTCATGTGGTTATGAGGATGATGAAATGAGACAGTCTTTGTAAAGCGTTAGAATAGTGTAGTCAGCACTATATAAATGTTGGCTGCTAATGATGTCATTCACTTATCCTAGAAGCGAACGGCTTATCCTGGAATCGAAGGCCCCCAGGGGTTTACACTTGCTGCTGCTGGTTCCAGTGCAGTTAGTTAACTGGGCGAGGATAGGGACATCTGTCCCTGGCCTCTAGCACTGCTTCTTGGCTGCTTGCAAAAACTTCAAAGGGATTCTCTGAGGATTCTTTTGTTGCAAGAAATGGAAACTCATCGGAATAGTTTAAGCAAAAAAAAAAAAAAAAAATAGAAAAAAGAAAGAAACTCATTGCAAAAAAACAGGAACACTGCTTAGCACTGAGAACTGGGAGGCTGACAGCAATCCAGGCAGCTTCTCTCTCCTGCAGCAGGTTTTCTTGTTTCAGGGAGCACCCGCCCCGTGTGGTGGCCTCCGTACACTTGAGGGTGCCCGCTCTAGGTGCCTGCTCAGGGCTACCAACAGCCATCAGCCTCTTCTTCCTGTTGGCAGAGCCTCCATTTGCTTCAGGTGTGTGCGCTGACCCCAGGTGACTCCAGGTGCATCCTGAGCGTCTACAGTCTCAAGGGTCCTTGCCAGTGATAGGTTTGGGAATAGTCATGTGACTTAGTTCCGGCAAGAAACTCTCTCGAGGAAGTTTCCTGGGAGCTTCTGGGAAAGGTTGCATCACTGATGAAAAGGGAACCACAGGAAGAGAGAGTGACGGAGCACGGCACCTGAGGGAGGGATGAATAAGGAGGCTGAGCAAATCAGAAGGGTCCGCCCAATGATGAAGTCCTTGTGTGTCCTCATCAGGGAGTCTGGACTTGATGCTGCGGGCAGTGAGGAACCATTGCTCAGAGCTGTTCCACCTGGCTGACTGTGCAACATGGAAGAATGGACTCAAGGGGGAAAACCTAGGAGCAGGACACCAGTTAGGAAGGGACCAGATGAACTGTACTGAGTATGAGTATGAGACCAGAGTATGGGACACAAAGGAATATGGGGCGATAAGGAAAACTGCTGGCTGCCTGTGCGCAGGGGTCTCAAGAACCTACACCCCAATGCCATGAAGTCCTCACTAGCTCCATTCTGGGCTGTCTAATCTGTCTACACAGGCCCAGTTATGCAGGTAATTCATGTGGAGATATATTTCTTGAATGAAAATTTTTCAGGAAATGGGATGAAAATTATTTCATTTAAACTAATGAATGGTCCAACTATCCAATGTCGCTTTGCACTATATGAGCACAGTTTCTCTGCCACACAGACCTGATTCAGCCTCCAGAGAGGTTGGGCCAATACGTCACAGGTGTGATACCTGCACGTAAGACGCATCCCTTCCCGGTGACTAATGCGAACGGCTCCAGATGAAGGCCAGGTTACAAGTACACATACACATGTGAGCGACTGCTGACTTTGGCAAGAGTCACACAGCAGAGACACTGATTGCTCAGCAGCTCCGGGGTTTAGAAATGAGCCTGCATAACAAGTAAATGGGAAGAGAGAGTCACCTGCTCAGAATGGAGCAAAGGAGAAGAGCGGCAGGTGAGGGGAGACCACGATAAGAAAAGGGAGACTCTTTTTCTTTTTCTTAATTTTTATTATGAATTTAACACGTTCTTATCGAAAAAACTTACCTCCCCCATCACACACACACACACACACACACACACACACACACACACACACACACATCTCAGCTTCTAAGGGTAACCACAGTTTGGTTTCATTCCTCCCACACCATATTTGATTAGCCATGGGGGAGATTATTACCTGGCTTGGGAGTGGAGCTGACACCCTCAACTTGACCTCCCTCTGCCGTAGAGGTTTATATTCCCCGGAAGCTGGCAGTAGAAAGAGAGTGGTTTCTAAGCATAATCAAACATGTATGTGTCCACATCTTTTTTATTTTTTATTTTTTTACTATATATATATAATTTTTTTAAACATTTTATTTTTTAATTTTCCCCCTCCCCGCTCCCTTCTGGTAACCACTAGTCCATTGTCCACGTTCACGAGTCTCTGTTTGTTTGTCCTGTTCATTTGCTGCTTTTAGGTTTATATCTCACATATGTGATATCATGTGATTTTCAACCTTTTCTGTCTGGCTTATTTCGCTTAGTATTATTATTTCAAGGTCCATCCATGTTTTTGCAAATGGCAGCATCTCATCTCTTCTTATGGCTGAGTAATATTCCATTGTATATGTGTATCACAGTTTCTTTAGCCAATCATCTATCGTAGGACACTTCGGTTGCTTCCATGTCCTGGCCACTGTGAATAATGCTGCTATGAACACTGGTGTGCAAATAGCTTTTCAAATATGAGTTTTCAAGCCACATCTTTTTAAATAAGCATTTGTGTGGCATCATAATGCTTAGTCTCATGCCTTTCTCAGTTAATGATACTTCTTGGATATTCTTCTCTGTCAGATGGCTCTACCTCCTTTTTCATGACTGCATAGTATCCCGGCATAAGCCTGCACTGTAATTTATTTAGCATATCTCCTCCTGGGGGCATTTCAGTTAGTTACAATTTTTCACCATTATAAATAATCAACAATAAAAACACCTGAACACATGTACTTGAGCACATGTGTGAGTTCTGCATGATGATATATAGTCACGTAAGTAGATTTTTCAGCTTCGCAACAGATTGGTGTCTAGTCACTGACTAGAGACAGCTTAATATTTCAAATTAGTTATTTGCCCACTCAGCCAGAGCAAATGCTCAGAATAGCATCATCTCCTCTTAGAATCTGGACTTTCAGAGCTGGACGGGCTAAGGCCCCTAATGACTCATATTCAAATGACACTGGACCATTTACAAGACACTCTGTCACATTCTGGTTCACCTGATCCTCATATTGATTTTTCAGAGTAGGCATCATTAGAATCATTGTTTGACAGAGGAGGAAACAGGCTCAGAGAGGAGAAGACATCTGCCCAAGGTCACACAGCTCATAACAAAGGACGAAGAAACCCGAGATGGATCCAATTAAATCCTGCCTTCTTTCTAAATCCATAAAACGTGATGTCACTTATAAGAAGAGCTTTAGGGGGGACAGTTAGCTGAAAAAGCAGGTGAAATAAACATCCGCCTACATGGCAGAGTTTGCAGGATAGATTAGTTTGCTGTTGATGGGGTAACAAATTACCAAAAAATGCATGGCTTAGAACAACCCAAATTTATTATCTTCAAGTTCCGGAGGTCAGAAGTCCAGAATCGATCTCACTGGGTTAAAATTAAGGTGTCAGCAGAGCAGAGCTCCTTCTGGAAGGCCTAGTTTCTTCCTGACGCTTTCCAGCTTCGAGGGGCTGCCCACGTTGCTTGGGTCATGGCTCCCTCCGGCCACTGCACCACTCTGACCTCTGCTCCATCGTCACATCTCCTTCTCTGACTCTGACCCTTCTTCCTCCCGCTTATGAGAATCCCTGTGACTATACTAGGTCCCCCAGGATAATGCAGGGTACTCTCCCCCATCTCAAGATCCTTAACTTCATCACATCTGCCAAGTCTCTTTAGCCACGTAAGGTAACATATTCGAAGGTTCTGGGGATTAGGATGCGAACATCTTTGGGCAACCATTATTCTGACTACTACATGGGGTTCCCAGAATAGTAGTTAAGAGCAAGAGTTTACTTCGGTTCAAATCCTGGCTCTACCACTTGCTAGAAGCGTAACTCCTCTGAGTTTTCGTTAACCTCACCTGAAAAACTGGAATAACAGACTATTCCTTCTAAGGCTGTTGTGAGGATTGAATAACACAATGTGTGTGGAGCATGTGAAACATGGGGCTCAGTAAATGGTCACTGTCATCTTCCCCACTGCCTATTTCAGTAACGGGTAACAGAAATTCCATCATTCAAGATTTCTTTCTTTGGCTCATTCTTCAAGGATATATCTCAGGCCCCTGTTCAGCTGACACTTAGTGGGATAAGTTGGCAGTTAAATTAAGTCAGGCGCCTCCGTGGGACATGGAGAACCTGAAAAGATTGAGAAAGTAACCACATTGAGAGAGAGGGCACTGAAAGAGACAATGACAAAGAGAAACATGCTCCCTTTGCCAGCTTCTCAGTTTTGCCTGTGGCTCAGCTTTGGCTGAGGATTTGTCCAGCCTCTCCCCAGATTAGCCGGCATAAACCAGCCTAAAAGGAACACTCCGGAGATGGTTTTCTGAGATAGACGGGAACTACCCAGTTGGGTTTGCAGCAGAGCAAGGCGAATCTGCAGCTGGATCCTGGCATGGAAAAGTACTGAGGCTCTCCTTGAAGACAGAAAAAGCTGGAGCAGCTGTCTGAAGTGATCACCCCAAGTCCAGGCCTCTCCAAAGCAGGTCTTACAGAGTGAAATGAAATCCAGATTCTAGTCTTATCTGAGAGCTACGTGACAGCTCCCCATCACTCCTTGGGAGCCTGAAAGATACCCACATTCACTGTCTAGACTTTGAGATGTATATACACAGATCTCAAGTGGGAGCATGTTGTCATAGCTACCTGCCTACACAAAAGGGCTCCCCACTTTTGCTAAAATAATATTATTATTTGGGGCTTTCAGTCATCCAACAAAAGTGTGTTGAGCACCTGCGGGGGGGCAGACAAAGCGGCGGGGGCACAGGGGCCCCTGTCCTCAAGGAGAACAGGAGTCAGACTTGTAAAGAATTACATCCCTGTGCAGAGCGGCACAAAGATAGCTCCTCTTCCTGAGTGGCAGGGAGGGGAAGCAGGGTAGCCTTGTTTCAAGGTTGAGAACATGTGCAGACTGACAAGGAATTATTCTAGAGCGAGAACACAGGCTCTCAAGCAGACCCACTGGAGTCTAACTCCTGACACTCCCCAGCTGTGTGACCTTGGGCAAATGACCTCAGCTCCTTAAGCCTCGGCTTTCTCTTCTGTAAAGTGGGTGTAAGCAATGACTGTCTCCGGGGTTGTTACAAGAATTTAAAGGAACGTGCAAGGGAAGTGTGTGGCAACCCAGTGCTCGGTCCATGGCAGGGATGTGTGGAATGGCAGTTATTGTTATACTCATGGAAACTCGCTCCCGTTTCCCCAATTGCCTTCCCCACCCCCAAATCACAAGACGCCCCAAATTTGCCTTTTCGTGAACACCAGGGTCCTGTTGAACTGTTCCTGAGCAAGAAACAACAGATGGGGAAAAAAAATACCCACCAGGACCACTCTGTAGGTAGACACACGTGGAGACCATGTGTACCCATGAATTCAGCAGTTTGGAAGTGGACTTGATTACCATTCACCAGGGCGTCTGATTTCTGTCCTGGACAGGGTAGATTCCCAGTAGGAGGCGCCTTCTGTCCTCAGCTCACTTCTCCGACACCTGGCCAGCTGCCTACTGACTTTTCTCAGGGTTTGAACTTCAAAGAACTGGACTTTCACGCGGGCAGGGGACCCTCTCTTGGAATTCAAACAGTCTACGATTGAAAGCGGAGGCGGGCTGCATTCTCCCTCTGCTTAGAAGCTAGGTTTTCGGTGGTTTGGCTGAGATCAGCCTATCCAGTTTGAATGCCAGGCCCGCACGGTTCCAGGGCAAACCTCCCGGTAGGGGCCAGAGACAAAGGCGCAGGTAAGAGGCGCCCTCGCCAAGCTCAGGTTCACCCTTCCCCAGAACTAGGCCTCTGGCAGCGGCGCGGGGGCTCTGAGCAAAGGCGGGCCACCAGCCTGCCAACCGGTCGGCGAGAGGACAGCAACCGGTGTTTCTTTGAGAAAGTCTTCCGCAAAGCTAGGAATGGGCCCTCAGCAAGGGAGACACCCGAACCTAGGCGCCCCCATCCGGTGCGCGGGCTCCACTCCCGCAGAGGCCCAGGCGTGCGACCCCAAGGGCGCGCAGGGCACCCGGGAGAGGGTCGGGAGCCGAGCCAAGGACATGAGATGACTCGCTTTTTAAAAACTCTCTTCCCAAACCTCCGCCCATCAATCACCTCTCAGAGCACTAGCCCTGGGCGGTGCAGGGCGGGCCCCAGCACCCCGAACCCATAGAGAGGGAGGCAGCTGCCTCTCCAGAAAGAGCGGGGAGAGGCGGGCGCACCAGGTGAGTGCCAGGTCAGGTAAAGGCGCGGCGGGCGGGCCCGCGGTGCTGAGTCTCTGCACTTGCGCCTAGGGTGGAGTGAGGGGGAATCTCCTAGCTCTACTTAACTCACAAATACCCGGACTCGTGGCCCAAGATTCCCCCCAAAACTCCCACATCCAATTCCGCGGCCCTTGGGGATGGGACGAGGACTTGGGCCCAGCAGCCCCGCGACCCCCGCATTCCCTAGCCTACGCGAGGGAGCGGGCGCCCGCCCTCCGCGCCTTGGTTCCCGCGCCGCGGGCCTCGGGGTGGTGCGGAGGGCTGGGAGGGAGGGTCGACTAGTGGGCGGTGCCTCTCGGGGCTGGAGGCCTCTCCCGGCCGGCGCCGCCCTCTGCCTCTCGCGGTCCCTCCCTCCCGCACGCCGGCGCTCCGAGGCCGAGCTTCCTGCGTCCCCATCCTGGTCTCGCAGCTGGTGGTGCGCCCTCTCCGCCACCGCCTCCCTTCGCCGAGAGACCCTCCCCGCGCCCGGAGCCCTAGCCCCGGGATCCCAGTGTCCCGGAGGAGGCAGCCCCGGGGCAGGCGGGGTCGTGGAGACCCTAGCCCCCGACCGCTGGACGGAGACCGACCTGGACCCGCCGCCGCCCGGGTGAGTGTGCGCCGCCGCGCCTTCGCCCCCGGAGGGGTGACTGTTGGTTTCCCAGGAGGGGGTCGAGGACTGTCTCAGACTGTCCGTCGGTCGGTCCGAGAGCTTCCTGTCCCGGATCTGCCGCCGGCAGGACTCCGTACCCAGACCCACTGGACACCCCTGTCTCCCGGGCATCGTGCTGGGACCTAGTTGGCCTCAGCTGGGGGAAGGCATCCGACCTCCGGGGCCCCCTGTTGGCGGGGACAGGAGCCATCCGCCCGGTGGGTTTCGAACCCTTGACCTCCACAGAGGCACCTGTGCTTAGAGCAGAATTTCCCAGTAGGTCCCTGGAAACCACCCTGGCACTGCGCTCGTGATCTCCCCTCCCCAATCCCTCACTCCTTTCTGGAAGTCGAGGCTTTTTAGCGATTTAGATTCGGATGCACCTATGAGTGTGGTACGTACTAGAAGCAAAGGGGTGAGGAATCAGGCGTGAGCAAAGTTTGACGAAACTCAATTTCTTACATGTAAAATGTGAGTGATAAGCATCTGGTGAGGCGGGGCACTCATACCAGCACATAGCGAGTACGTGGAACCCCAAGCAGATCTACAGCCCGAGTCCTGAGGCAAGGCCTGTGGCCCGCGAGCCCAAGTCTGATGAGGAGGGATGATGGTCAACTTCAGTAAGGAATCCTTCCTGACAAAGAGGCGGGGGAACAGGATACCTGGACGTCCGAACGGCTTCCCCAGCCCCGCCCGGGCACTCTCTGGCCTGCAGCAGCCGTGGGGCCCCTTTGCAGCTCTCGGATGGGCCTGCGTGACCCGGGCCAGGTCCCTCCTCGCAGCGCTGGTGGTGCGGGAGCTGGGAACCTAGGCGCTGCCGGAGTGAGGGGGGCGGGGCAGGGGCGGGGCCGGAGCGGGGTGGGCGGGACCGGCGCCAGCGGGGAGGGCGGCCAGAGAAGAATTGCCCTCTTGGGTGGCTTCTGGCTTTCACTTTGAGGAAGCTTGACTAGTGAAAGGTCAGCTCTGGGACCTGTGAACGGATTTCACACGTTGGAGACTTGTCACAAAGGATCTCGACCTAAGTAGATAGGGCTTGATAGTATTAGGAGGAAGCCCCTTTCCCTCCAGACATCTCCCTCCCCAGCTTACCAGAGGTACCACCCAGAGTGGGGGAAAAAGGCAGAAGAGAGAGGAAGGGGAGGAGGCTGGTGGTGCATCTGTTCCTCACGACCTCCTGAGCTGACAGTGGTTCCATGATTAGGCATCTCACAGGGCCAGGCCTGCCCCAGGAATATCAGGCCAAGGGGCCTCAGAGAGCTCCCAGCCTAGTGAGTAGTAAATGACAAATGTCTCAGAGAGACGATATAGTCAGGCCCCACCACTCGCTGGCCATGTGACCCATAGTGGGCGGTCACTTGGCCTTTCAGAGCCTCATTTCTTCATCCATACAGTGGGATTGATAACCTCCTGGGGTCAGCATTCACACCTAGCATGTAGCCAGTGCTCCGAGAAGTTACGTTACAGGGCTTAGGTGAGAACAGAAAAAAAGAAAAAGCATATAACTCAGGCTGACGCATGCCAAGAAAAGAATGGCGGAATATCAAACGGCGAATGGGAGTCCCTCGGGCGAATGGGGAGGAAGGATGTCTGCAGATGGACCGGCACAAGCAAAGGCATGGAGGTGTGCAGGGCACATGGAGTGCTGGGCAGGGGTACTCAGGTGGTGCCAGATGGGGAAAGCAGAGGGAGTGGAGGGTCTGAAGTGAACTGGACTGAACAGGCAGGGCCAGGTCACTGCAGGTGGGACATCGTCTTGTAGATGTCTCGGAACCATTCAGCCGATGTCCACTGAGTGTCTTTTGTGCTCCAGACACTGTTCTAGGTGCTCCGTATACACCGAACAAGAAAGACAAAGAAAGATACAAATGCCGTTCAAGTTCTTTAAGCAGGGGAGTCATTCGATCCTCGTGGTACCTTAGGAAGATAATTCCGGCTGTGTGGAAGTTGAATAGAAGTTTGGAGAAGGCTGGCCTGGGGTTGGAGACAGTGGGAATGAAAAGCGGGGGCCGGATTGGAGCACCACACAGGAGGCAGAGGTTAACATGTGGCCTTAACATGTGACCACTGGTCAAGGGTAAGATCCGTGGATTGGATGTGAGACCCAAACTGAGCATGTCTCTTACCATAGAGGTAGCGAGTGCCTGAGACCTTGGCTGGCCTGTAGCTGTGGCTTTCAGGCTCTCTGACTCTAGATGTTACAAGGTCCAGGTGTCTATGTGAGGAATGGCAGAGCAGGTGGCAGAGCCAGCAGCCTGTCTCCTGTTAACATTTGCTCTGGGCAGCCTTCTCCTTTGGCGGCTCCTGTTTTACTGGGTCATGGCTCTGGTAAATAAGTGTCCAGCCCCCCTCTGCAGGGCTGGCAGTAACGCCCTCATAATTCTCAGGCCGGAAGAGACTGGAGAGTGACAGGCTTTGGTTCTGGGCTTCTCTTCCCTCAGCTCCAAATTAAGGCAGAATTTGAAGGACTAAGAAGGCTTTTCTCCCGAAGTGCCTGGAAAGTTCCAGAAGCTCAGATGTCTTCTGATGGGAGATGTGGTAAAGAGTCTGCTCTAGCTACTACTGGCTTTTGCTTTCACTTCTGTTGTGCCTGCTCTGAACCTTGGAGGAGTCCTCGCAATCAACAGCTGATAGAATTTCCTTCTCTGTGTTATAAGTCTCCCTTTGCTTGGAGGTGGAGCACACACGGCCTTCCCTTGCCACAGGAGGACCCTGGGAGGTCTCGGGTGTAGGAAACCACTCATTTGACGTAGGAAACTCAGATGAAGGCACTTGCCCAAGGGCACACAGCAAGTCAGCAGCAGAACCAGGGCTGTCACCCAGCCCTCCTGATCCCCCAGCATCCTCTGCATTATCCCAGGAGACCCAGCTACATTTGGGTCAGAGACTTGTTTTAGGCCCGAGATTAGTCCAGGTTTGGTGGCTCTCAACATCTCAGTCTCGCTGGCCACTTCATAGAGTCTTGCTCCTCCCGGGCCTGCACAGGTGGCCCAGCTTCACCTGGTGACGCATTTTCCCTCCCTTCTCCTGGATGGAGCTCTTGATGCACCGCCTGCCTCTCTTGGGAGCTCTGGCTCCCCAGAGAAACAGGTCACTTGTTTGGTTTTCTCTGCTTCGGGCCAGACTGCCCTGCCCCTCCCAGACTGCCCGAGACACAGGCCAGAGGTGGTTCTCTGAGGGTCTCGCTGAGCACTCCCCCTCCCTGTGGCCTCAGGCTGATTCTCAACATCTCCCTCCCCAGAGCCCCAACCTGTATCTCAGAACTGCTGGGGCGGCCCTCGCCTCCTATCCAGTGTTGTTTACTTGGGCTGAGGAGCTGAAAGTCTTATTCTCTCTTGCCCTAGATTTATCAGACCCAGCAGCCCTTAAACCTGAATGCTGGTCCCTTTGGCTCTTAGAAAGTGGAGCCAGAACGGACTTTAGCCATCAGAAAGTCCAATCTGTTTATTGTACAAATGGGAAACTGAGGCCCAGGGAAGGGAAGGGAAGAGGAGGAGAGAGGAGGGGAGGGGAGGGGAGGGAGGGGAGGGGAAGGGAGGGAAGAGAAGCCTGCGATCAGAGCCAAGTCTAGAACCAAGTTTACTGATTCTGCCTTGAATAATTTTGAGGATGATGCTTGGAAAAAGAAAACAAAAACCCAGAGCTCTCTCTCCTCCAGGAGCCCTTCCTCCCTGCACTCCACACTGCCAGGCATTTCGGGGGCCTCCGCAGTGACATGTCCAAAAGGAGTAACTGCCAAGGCCCCTGGAAGACAAGGGCTGCACATCAAGACTATATATCTTGACATTTTCGGTTTCTGTCTGGTCAAGCTGGCATGAACACCGGGAAGTAAGCTAGCGATTAAATTTATTTGCTGCTCCTTAACCATCCTTTATAATGCGGACAGGCTTTTAAAGTTATTTTCATCCCCAGATTACAAAAGAAGTACACGTTCATTGTAGAGAACTTGAAAACACCACGTTATGCTGGCAGCCACTGTTGACGCTGCGATGCTTTATTCAGGTTTTCTGTTTGCTTGCTTGCTTAGTCTGCTATTTCATATCCTGGTGTTCAGTGCATCATCATAACATGTATTTTCCCCATGTGACAGTTTTGCATACCAGCTCCAACCTACCAGTCATCGATGGCTGGAAGGTGTTCAAGAGGCCAGCTTCCTGGTCGGCTCCCTCAGAATACCCCCATGGCCAAAAGCCTGTAACACTGTGCAGATTCACTACCACTGTGGGACTTAGGGGGCCATTCCTCTGCATGGCCATGGGTTCTTGGAAAAGGGCGATGTTTATAAAATCTAAAACAAAACGGATTCTCAGTGAGCCTCCTAGAAATAGAGGAGGTCAGCCATCTGGGTGGCATGGGTGTGACCCAAAGATCATACAGAGGGAGGGAGAAATCTTTGTTTCTCTTGTGTTTTTGCTGTGTTGGTTTTAACCCAGCCAGGTGTTCCCACCCTGCTGTCATCACCCTTTGCTCTAGATCGCCCCGAGATTAGGTATTGGTGCCAAGTACAGGTTCCTAGGAAAAAGAAAACAGTATTTGACTTGCTTGTCTCCCTGCTTCTTGGAGTACAGGTGTTTTAATAGCAAAGATGTGCAGAGAATTTATTTACTCTGGTGATGAGGTGGGTCAGTCCACCTTGGGGACAGTATCTCCTGGCCTCTGTCATCCCCTAACAGGACCCCAGCTTTATTAATGACCTATACATTGTCAATAGGCTAATGTTTGCAGACTGGGTTTTTTTTAATTAGTTAAGTGGTCTTCCAGTGGCTTTTTAAAAGAGAAATAGAAGAAAGTAGACTTGAAAATAGAGTGCATATCCTGTCATGAAAAGTATGCTTTAGTAAAACTTCCATCTGTTTGTGCATGTGGGTCTGCTCCGCGTCGCCAGATAAATATATTTCCGACAGCACCTTGAGCAGGAACCTTGAGCAGCCCTGCTCCGGCCCACTGGCTTTTATTCTGTGATCTCGGAGGACTTAGCGTTCCATGGATGGGTCCCAGAACCAACTCAGGGGTTTGCAGGGACAAGGCTGAGTGGTAGGAGGCAGGGCCAGCCAGAAGGGAACTCTGCTTACAAATGTTCCAGACGTCAGCGGTGCCGAAGATGCTTTTAAAAAGATTCTGAGACTAAAAATAAAACAAAACAGCAAGTTGGAAATCACTGCTAGTCTAACCACCTCAATTCTTAGAAGAAGAAACGGGACAGAAAAGAGAGAGGCCGGGGCCCGTGCCGGGCAGGCGGGCTCTCAGCTCAGGCCCCACGTCATGTGGGTCTCCAGCTGTCGACCTCTGACAGCTCTTCAGACAGACAGAGCTATCGGCCTGAACCACACACTCACCGTGCAGCCTCGGGCCCCTGCAGCCTGCACCAAGAATTCATGTTTATCATCGACTTTCGTGCCAACAGCCCAGTTTATATTGCCCCAGTGCACTAAAATTTAGTTGTTCCATGCCAGCATTTAAAACACATCACAGGGCTGGTAAGCCCATTTTAGCTTGTTTTTTTGTTTGTTTGTTTGTTTTTGACTGTCTTCAGAGCTTCACTAATAGAAGCATCCTGGAGGTGACGGGCCCAAGGTCACCCAGCAAATTCTGGCAGATCCAGGATGAGAACCCACCTCAGTGGGCAGTTGCCCTTTTTTTAAGATTGTGGTCTCATACGATATACAGTTCTAGATGTCTCTGGAAGGTTCTGCTATTCTATTCAAGATGTAAAATTAGGTGGTTCTAATTCCTGGTGAATTTTATGTCTTTGCCACTTTTTTCTCTTTACATCCGGTCTGGGAAAGAGAGAAAGAAAATTTACGTACCCTTTTCCTGTCCTGCGTTTTGCTTTCTCCACACCCACTGGCCGGGCTTGTGTTGGTTAGGGCGTGGCCATGCTTTGTCGATACTGGGTGAGAGAGAGATGATAAAACACAACACGCTCACACTTTCAGACCTCGATTATTACAGCTTCATTAGATGCACTTTGGAGAGTAGCAATTATGTATTGGAGTTTCCTTTGGGTAACTGATTTCAAACAGTGACAGATGCAAATTATACTGTATAGGGAAAGTCATCTTCGACTCTCCACAGACTGTCACTTTAAACAAATGTACTGATACGTGCTGTGTGCCCGTCACTGAGCCTGAGGTGACCTAGAGAGGGCCAGCGCGTGCCCTAGATGGAGTGGATCGTCCTAGGGGGAGACCATCGTGAAGGGGCCATTACAGTACAGCTGCCAGTGACGAGAAGGCCCTGTGGCGTAAAGGAGGAGGTTTACCCCCACTCGGAGAGTCAAGGAAGGATTTCCAGAAAGAGTGACATCTGAGCTGAAATCTGAGGCCAGCAGCAGAAGAGGGGTGCACCTGGCAGAGGCAGCAGACAGCCTGTGCAAAGGCCCAGAGGTATAAAAAAGCTTAATTCACACAGGCAGGGGTGGGAAAACTGTTCATATAATTTCTTCTTAAAAGTCATTTGGGAAGCGAGACTCATTCATTTAACCAATTTTCACTGAGTTCTCTCTACAGGCCCAATATTCTGGGTTTTGAGGGAAAACGGTCCGTAATAGAGACATAGTCCCTGCCTTCATGGAGCTAATGTCTTACTGGGAAGGAGGAGGAGTCAGCAAACAAGTAGTATGACAAACCCATAACCATATCATGCAGCAAGCTAAAATCTTTGCCGCTTCTCCACTTCCTGCAGGATCTAGGCTAGCCTAAGCCCTTAGCTTTCAAAGCCCTGAAGACTGGACTCTTTGTGAGCTGCAGAGAGCTTTGCAAATATTCACCACTATTCCAGGTGGTTCTTTTACGATTTTAACTTTGAGCATCCTTGGAGCATCCGGGCCTCCCTTCCTAGACTTAGGAAGCTGAGAAAGCAGCAAGGCAGAACCCACAGAAGCTCACTCTTCTGCAACTGTAAAAACTACCTGCTAGGGGCTGAATTTGTGCCTCCCCCACCCCCAAGCCTCCTGCAATTGATATGAGGAAGTCCTAACCCCCAATAAGAGGATCGTAGGAAGCGGGATCTTTGGAAGGTATTTTGATTTAGATGAGGTCATGAGAGAGACTATCAGGATGCGTGTGCCCTTAAACGAAGAGGAAGAGAGAAAGATCAAGGGACAGCCATGTGAGGACACAGTGAGGTGTCCCCTACACGCCAGGAAGCTGGCTCTCACCAGACACCGTATCTCTCAGCACCTTGACCTTGGGCTTCCAGCCTCCCGAACCAGGAGAAATAAATGTCTATTGTGTAAGCCCCCCGGTCTATGGTATTTTGTTACAGCAATCTGAACTAAGACACCACCCTCCCAGCATGATTTATGTGTGCGTGTATTTAATTTACAGACAGTAAAATTCACCCTTTTTCATGTACGGTTCTGAATTTTGACAAACACGTACTATTGCGGAACAGCTGTCATTATCAAGATACAGAAAGGTTCCATCAGCCCCCAGAATTCTTCCACGCTGTGCCTTTGTAGCCAACTCCGAACAACCACCGATGTTTGCTGCTCTTAAAAGTTTTTCCTGGGATGCCATGTAAATGGAATCCTACAGTATGAAGCCTTTTGAGTCTGGCTTCCTTCACTCAGCTTAATGCATCTGAGAGTCCTTCATGCTGCGTTTATTCTACGTGCTTCATTTATCCTTCCGCCTGTTGAAGGGCGTTTGGAGTGTTTCTAGTTTTCAGCGACAATGACTCAAGCTGCTGTAAACATCCACCTTCAGGTTTTAGGATGAACATAAGTTTTTCCTTTCTCTTGGGCCGATACCTAGGAGTGGGGTTGTATGGAGAGTATATGTTTATCTTTATATGAAATGGCCAAGCATGGAAAGTTTCATGTTGATGATCCAGGGAGGGGAAGGTGGAAGGGATGGACTCTTGTTGAGAACCTACTGTGCGCCTCACACAGAGCCAAGAGCTTGACACGCATGGCCTCCTGTAACCCTCACCGCGACACAGGAAGTAACAGGCTCACCCCTCCATTCCTCCTGCCGCCCCCGTACAGATGACCCGCAGAAAGGGCAGTTTCATGCAATTGGGCCTAATAAATGCAGAGCTACTCTCTTTGAATGTGTAGGGAGAGGGATATCTGATGGGGGGGTTGTTTAGCCTCCACTATGTGTCTTTTTCTCTAGCATTTACATACCTTTATAACCTCCAGCCTAGCTCAGTCAATTAGCTTGATTGTGTACCCCCTAAACTTCCATAAGAAGGTTTGCCTAATTCCTACCCCCAGCACCATGGCTGTGTAGGAACCTGATGGAATATTAATAATACCCTCCTCTCCAGTTTGGAACTTTAATGAACGTTATTGAACACCAAGTGGAAATAATTTGCCATCTCTCCTTGAGTGACATTTTGCCTTTCCAAGCTGATGTGGGTTCAACCCTTTAGGTAGTAAGGGGTCTTTTTCCTCATCAGTGACCTCCCCTCCCTCATGTCACAGGAATGGAAGTAATAATGATTTGTATATAGTTCTTAACTTAGGTCACTTTTTATTCTCTTCCTTTAATTAGAAAATTAGCTTAGTTGGAACATTTTTTATGCATTAAAAAAAAAAAAACCAGCATAAAAGAACATGCAATGAAAAAAATATTAATTCTCCTTCCACCACAGACCCCTCCCTGCAGGTATTGTTCCCAGAAGTATCCATGCTTCCAGAAATTTTCTATGTAGACAATGATGCTTTTAAATGTTACTTTTAGATATTCTCCTGGTCATCAAGGCAACAAAGTATTACAGTTGTCAGGATCATGAAATCGTCATTTTAAGCTTGTAATAACTCACACGGGGTCTTCAGATTGATTGCTTTAAGGACCCACCAACCACCTGAAGTTTTATCAAACTTCCTATCTCTGGAATTTTCTATGGAGGGTCAGTAGCTTTCATCAGATTCTCAAAGGGATCTCTGCACCCCTGCCCCCCGAAAAGAGGAAAAACCATGTCCGTAAGTATGAGAGAAAAAACTTTTTACAGATAAATGGTAGATAAATGTGTGATTAGCTGAGGGGTACACGTTCCGAATTTATGGATCATCGGTCCTTAGTTCTACGGTTGGAAGCTGATGGAGCCATTGACTGAAGTTTCTTCTCAGCTATGGGGAGCTGTGCCTGGTTGAGCCAACGGGGATGTAGTTAACGGCGTTCTTCACCCTGCATGTTTCTGCTGACTCATCGCGTGTGGGGAAGTGTGTCGTGGCTCTAAAACACATGTGTGCTCTTGCCCCGGATGAAGTTGCCCAGTTACTCACAGAGAGGAGCAGACAAACTTGCTTCCTCCAAGAGGGTTGCAGGTTGAACATATTCAAAAAGAGTTTAGGGGAATTCCTGAGAGCCAGAGATGTATCCGGTTAGTAATGAAAATCATAGATGTTTGGGGAAATATTCTTGATGGGGGTCAGTATCCTTGATGGAATTAGGGGAGAGGGAAATTGCCACGCCTTCCCATCACCCTTGTCATGGCGGTGGCCTTGGCGGAAGCAGATCATAGGCTGGCTAGTGAGAGGGTCTGACCTAAGTTTTTTCTAATATTAATTGAAAATTACATAGCAATTGTGTCAGGCACTTATTCTAAGCATTTTGCATATGTTAACTCATAGATACTCGTAACAGTTCTAAGATTTGGGGAACCCAGGCTACTGTGCAAGAAGCCCCACATCTCAGGGGCTTGAGATGCCCAGGCCACAAGTACAATTTAACATCCTGGTCCTTGCTCCACATAGTCCTTCAGGGACCCAGGCTTCTTACATCACTAGCGCTTGGTTTCCAAGGGCTTGGTGAACTAATAACATCATCCAGGGCTGGTGAGGGGTAGAGCTGGGCTTTGAACTAGGGCAGTCAGACTCCAGAGTCTGGATTCTTTACCACTACACTACAGTGAGAACCAGAGTACTAGCTTTCAACTACATTTATCCCGTAGGTAATCTCAGAACTAGGAAGTGGGGTGATAGCTTGGGATCCTGGAGAACATGTGGTTCTTGGTGCCCAGGAATCAAGCTCTTTTTTTTAAGGAGTGAGATGGGTAAATCTGAGAGACGTTCTAACTTTGTCTTCAGCACATGAAAATGAAAGAAAGCCTTTCCCCCAAAAGTTTGCACCTGAAATAAATGTGTATCGGCTTTATTGCTGCCTAGCACTGTCCTCCACAAATATCATCCCTCCAAAGCTGATTGACATGTTGCTGCTTGTGGTAACGGAGGGGTTTTGCTAAATTTTAGCTCCCTGGTTAAAATGTTTTTCTCCGATTGAAATGTCCTCTCGTGGAAATAACCCCATGTCCAACCTAAAGGCCTGGAAACAGACTCTGGT
>NW_006436888.1:2676074-2702834 GCF_000325575.1 Pteropus alecto | reverse complement strand
CCACATAGCCATTAAAAATGGTGGTGATGGCCATTAAGACCGAAAGACAAAGAAAGATGCTTCTAATCTCGTCATGTAGAAAGGCAGATTGCAGAGCTGGCCCATTTTTAGATTTTAAAAAAGGAACCAAAATATTTTAAAATTCAAATATTTACCATTTCTAAATTTCCTAGGGAGAAACATGTATCACTTTGTATTAAAGTAACAGATTTAAGTTCAAGTGCCGGCCCTAATGACCTCGGCAACTTGGGCAATTGCCTAAATTCTCTACATTGGGAGAAGAGTTTGAAGATTTTGTGAGGGTTAAATGAGCTACGTGTAAAAAGTACTTAGCATATAATATATGCTCAATACATTTTTTGTTACTATCATGATTTTTAAAAAATCTTTCCATTCCGATAAGCCACTCAAATCCAAACCAATTGTTTCTAGTGGCCATTTTTGTCTGAGAATGCCAGGGGTTGGGGACCCATGAGCAAGCCAGTCTCCACCCCACTTCCCTTCGGGGCAGGTGAGGCCGAGCGATTAGGAATCTGCTTTTAGTTGTAGGCCCAGGTGTTCTGGCTGATGTCTTGTTTTTGTCTCCCACACAAAGAAATAAGTCAGTGTTCTGGGTATGATGGTGTGTCGGTTAAAAGTGTGGATTCTGGAGTCTGACTGTTCCACGTCTGTTAAATGGGGAGAATAATAATGCCACCTGCATAGGGGTGGGGTGAAGATGAATGGCACTGTGCTTGCAAAGCCTCAGCGTGATGTCTCAATAAGTGCTAATTGTCATAGAGATAATGTCCCGTCTCAGAAATTCACATAACAAAATTAACCATTTAAAAGTGAACAATTCAGTGGCATTTAGGGCAGTCACAGTGTTGTGCGACCACGATCTCTATCTAGTTCCAAAGCTTTTCACCACCCTTCCCGCAAAAAGCCCATTTCCATCAAGCGGTTACTTTCCACTTCCTCTTTTCCCCCAGCCCCCGGCAACTACCAGTCTGTTTTCTGGATATTTTATATAAATGAACTCGTACAATGTGTGACCTTTTGCGTGTGGCTTCTGGCTGATTAATATTTTCAACCATTTTTTAAGTGTGCTATTCAGTGGCATAAAGGACATTCATAATGTCGTATAGACATCCTGTCTATCTTTTGTGAGAACTTTTTCCTCATCCCAAATAGAAAGGGACGAAGGCTTTTTAAATGCCTACATTAAACTTTAGCACCTCTTAGAAGCTCCTGCAGGGCTTGTGAAAAGATTGCTGGACCCTTCTCCAGAATTTCTGACTCATTAGGTCTGGGGTGGGGCCCGAGCATCTGCATTTCCCACAAGCTCCCAGCAACGGGGATGCGTTGGTCAGGGACCACTCTTCCACCACCGCTGCCTCAGCTGGAGAGAGTGGACTTTATTTTCATTCATGGTGACTCAGGGAAGCTGAGCTCCTGTGACCTGTGAAATAAGAGATTTATTATAAGAATTAGATCTTACACAATTATGGGAGGGGAAGGCAAAGGTGAAGGAGAAAGAGGGTCTAAGGGACCAGAGACCACGTCCGTCTGAGAAGCCAGGGTGTCCAGCCACCAAAGCAGGGTGATAGGGAGACTAGTGGAGAAGCCTGTGGGCAGCCACTGCCTGGTGGGTGCCCACTCAGGTGTCCAGTGGGGGTTCAGGGGACACTGTTGGTCAGAAGGACCAGCTATCAGGAAGAAGAGCTAGACACAAATCGAAGGACAGCAGGACAGGCTCAAACCTGCTTGACCGCATGGTGCCTGCTTGTCACCACATCTACCTATGATGATCTCAAAAGTGTAATGGCTGCTACTTCACACCCACTTCCCAAATTTCCCTCAAATTCCTTGTTTGGCCAGTTCTAACCTAGAACCAGTATGATATTGTGATTTATAAAAAATATATGTTTGCCCTTCTTCCCCGTTTCTGGCACGGAGCTCCTAAAACCCTTGGAATTTCCTAAATGATGGGAGTACTAAAGATATATTTTGTTATATGAATGAAGTGACTTTTGGAAAGCACCTAAGGATGGATGTGGATCACCGGGAGCCCCAACCAGTGATTAGAGGGTTGGAACTTTCAGCCCCACCTCCCGACTTCTGGGGAGAGGAGAGGGACTAGAGGCTGAATCAGTAACCAGTGGCCAGTGGCTTAGGTCAGCCACGACTATGTGATAAAGCCTCCCCGAAAACTCGGACAGCTTGTTGACGCCTTTTGTGGAGAGCGTCCATGCTGGGGGCCCAGAATGCTCCATGTGCCACCGAGCTGGGCCTCGGCCTCCACAAGGACAGAAGTTCCTTCATTTGAGATCTCGCCCTGTCTCTCTCTTCGTTTGGCTGTTGATTCCTACGTATCTTTTAACATCCTTGGTAGTAAATCGGTACCCTAGTGAGTGAACCGGTTTTCCTGAGTTCTGTCAGCTGTCCTGGCAAATTAATCAAACCCAGGTTGCAGCCTGGATTTGCGATTGGCGTCTGAAGTAGGCAGGGGGGACTTGTGGGGCTGAGCCCTTCCGCTGTGGGATCTGATTCTGGCTTCGGGTAAACAGTGTGAGAATTGAGTTGAATTCATGTTGGGTTTGGGTCCGTGAACCCTTTCAACCAGGCAGGGAGGGAGATTCTGGGAAAAGCAGTTCCAGAGTCGACTGCCATAGTACATCAATCAATCCTTGCCATGGAGCGACCTCCCAGGTGGCTTTGGGGGGCTCGGCTCGTGTTCTCCCAGCTCTCCCAGCAAGACCTTCTGGCTGGCACCGATGCGGCCCACCCCAGCAATCCTATGCTCAGATCATCGATCAGCTGGACCAGTACCCTGTAGGGAACTGATTAAACCAGAGAATCCCAGGCCCCAGCCAAACCTGCTGAGTCATGCCCCAGTAGTGGGAGCCCAGGAATGGGATTGTGAACATGCTCTCTAGTTGACTCAGGTATCCAGCTAAGCCTGGAACTCCTGACATATGGAGCAGAAAGTGGGCTCCTGGGCCGGGCTGACTTGGGTTCAGATTCACGTTGTGTACTTAATAGCTTTGTGATCCTAGGCAAATGACTTACCGTTGCCAATCTGATACTGTTTACCCATCTATGAAATGGATGTAATGCCTTCCCTCCTCGTGGAGGGTTGTGAGGACTGAGCGACATAGTGTGTACGAAACTTCTGGCACAAAATATTATGGTACGTAATACAGTTGATAATCGTGCACAGACATGTCTGGGGGAGCGTGCGATGGGCCCAGAGTCTTCTCTCCTTAGGAACCTGAGACCCGCCTCGATCCTCGTCTTAGTCTTACACAGATTGTTCACTTGACATCATGAAAACTGTACTTGCTTTTCCTGAGTCTCGGTTCACACTCCAGGTATCACTTCTTTCTTATAAATATCAGTTGCTTATTTCTTCTTTAGACAAATGTCACAATTTCCATCTTTAAAAAAAAAAAGATGCCATCAAGACCATTCCACCTCCAGCCCTTGCTTTACCTCAACAATCTCATTCTTTAATCTCGTTCTTCAAAGTCTCCTCTACGCGCCAAGCATTTCCGTAACTGTCTTTCCGTGCGTGTCTGTCATTTTGACACTTGGTGAGGTGTTGTGGTCTGCGTGGGAGGACAAACTGCTCTTCCAAGGAGGCGGGTTGGAAAGTTTCGTGATGCCTGCTGCTCCATGGATCAAAGCGGTGCCTCCTGGGCCAGGCCGTTCGATAATGGAGCCTTGACTTTGAAGTGTGCTTTTAAAAAAGAAGCTGTCCTTCCCCGAGCAGGCAAAAATGGCAATAAGGAAAACAGAGCTTCGCGTTTCGACTGCAGGGAGGAAAGGGAAGGGAAGGATGGTTTTCGTGGTCGGAAATCAGAGAGGGGGGCCTTTTGAGAACAGAGGGCTCGGAACAAAAAGCAGGCTAAGGAATCCCAGCCCGTACGCTGCAGCACCTGGAGAGAAGGTAGAAGTCAGGGCTTCTCCCGGTGCCCCAGCAATTCCACTCCCGGGTGTTTATCAAGAGAAGGGCAAACATCTGTCCACACACAGACTCACACACAAATGTCCACCGCAGCTTCAGTCACGGCAGCTCAGATGAGAAAACAGCCCAGGTGTCCATCGGCAGGTGAGCAGGCAGACCGCGGTACATCCATGCGGTAGGCATCGCTCAGCGAGATAAAGGAACCAGACGAACTACAGATACGGGCAACACCGTGGATGGACAAAAAGAAGCAGACCCAAGAGCACATGAGTCCATTTATAGAAACCTCCAGCACAGATCACATTAACCTGTAGCGACAGAAAGCAGATCAATGGCTGCCTAGGGTTTGGAAGGATGGGGGTTAATTGGAAGAAGACACACGCAGAGAACTTTCTGGGGTGTTGGAAGTGTCTTGTATCTTGATCTTGGCGGTGGTTACAACTCATCAAACTATACACTAAAGTCTGTACATTTTACTAGATATAAATTATACTTTAAGTAAATAAGTAAATGAGCAGATGCCCCTGCCCCAGCCCTGGCAATTCAGAGCCAGCAGTCTTGGGTGGGGCGCAGAGGCATCTGTATTTCCAACAAGTGTCACTGACAGCGTTGACCCCCAGCCTAGCGGTCACTCCCAGGTGACTCTAATCACTCAAGTCTCCTGGCCAGGACACTTGAGTCTTCGAAGATGTCAAGTACTTACTGTTAGTCTGTTTCTAAACATAAACCTCACTGGGGCCAAAGTCTGGTCCTGGAGCTGACTCCCCATAATCGGCAAGACCAGCTCTAAGCCATGGACAAAGCACCCTCAGTCTCCAGGCTGATCCTGGCCACGTGCCGGGGATCACAGGGTCTGCTCTGCTGGGAACAGAGGGCAGGACTCCCCTGCAGGCCTGCACATGTCTGCCCGGCGCTGGGCATTAGGCAGAACTGGACGGGCCTCTCTGGGTGCTATTTCCCTGGTACCTTCCGGATGATAATGATTTTGGCTGTGGGTTGAAGAGCTATCGTGTTATAGACACTATGCCAGTTGTTTTGTGTACATGTTGAATTATATAAGAGGATGCAGGATGCAGTTCTTAGGAGCCTGGGCTCAGAGTCAGCCGAGGCTCAAATCCCTGTATCTCCACAATTAGCTGTGTGTCTTTGTACAAGTGGCTTAACCTCTCTGAGCTCCTCATCTGTAAAACGAAGAAGACGGCAGTGTCTCTTACTTCATAGTACCTTGAGTGTGGGAAGCATTTAGTTAATGTTGGTTATTGTTAGCATTTCCTAATGTAATCCTTATAATAACACTATTGGTTAAGTGCCATTTTACAGAGCAACAACTGAGGCTCAGAGAAGTCAAGTCTCTGGCCCAGAGTCACACAGCCAGAACACAGAGGAGCTAGAATTGAAACTTGGGTAATGCCTAACCCCTGACGCTTTTCACTGCACCATACCGTCATCAGCTCTGTGGAATGGGGATCAACACAGAAGACCCCTGTGTAGTAGAGTGAGCGTCCGTTGCTGGTCGAGCGAGAGATGTACCCTCCTTTATGAAGGTTCTGTGGACTAGTTCCAAAAGTAGGTTCAAATCCCAGCTCTACCAGCTACGGGACTTTGGACAAGTTGCTTCATCGCCTCAGTTTTCTCATCTGTAAAACGGGGGTGCTGATAGCTCCCTAAAAGGCTGTTGTGAGGATGACGTGAGTTGATAGGTGTACAGTGCACAGAATGGCAGCCAGCACACGGCGAGCCCGTCATACTTCTCAGCTTTATTCCTTGTCCCCTGCAAGGTCACATGCCTCTCTTGGTTCATGATTGAGCTGGGCGGGGCTCCAGGCTGCCTTTGAGGAAATGAGGGAACAGTCCCCAGGGCGGCCTGTGGCAACAGGTAAAGCAAAAAGCCATTTCGAACCACGCCCAGGGAACCAGAGGGTCTGTGGTCAGAACCTCTCTTGGATCTCTGCATGTTAAGAATGGAAAGCCTCGTGCCAGCCTTGTGCCAGCCTCATTTCCTAACCATCACGTTCACTCTGTCAGGAGCAATTCAGCTGACAGTCACCATCAAGTCTAAATGAACGGCAGGCCTCCCGCCACACTGACTTGGCTCCGAGACTGGCGGGCGGGGTGGCAGCAGGTGCTCAGCAAGACTGAGCTCAAGGTGGACAAACAACCCTTTTGATTGTTGATTTTGTGTGCCTGTTTTATTTATTTTTTTTGCCGGCATCTAGGGAACCCGAGTGGGTTTCTCAAGCTGCTCTGTTTATCTTTGGGTTGAAAATGAAAATAAAAGGCAAACCATCAAACCATGATGTCCAGCTGCCCTGCATGAGGTTCCACGAGGGTTGATTTATAAATGAAAAAATGTCTGATGGCACCAGCCTGAACGCAGAGTGGCCACACATTTAATAATCTTAGTATAAATGATCATATGTGCTTCTTTTTTTAAAAATTCAACCAATAGTCTAGAGCAGTGGTTCTCAGCCAGGGACGTCTTTCCCAAGGAGAGACAGAAGTCATGGATGAGATGGCTTTTGAGCCCAGATGAGGAGGACATTGACTCCGCCACCCTCTCCCAGCCTCAGTTAAGTTGTCTGGAACGGAGTGAGAGGTGGGGCTTGTGAGGATGAAATGAGGTGATGCGTGGAAATCAGCCCAGGCCTGAGGGGCATAGCAGGTAGGCACTAGGGGCTAGAGGGGCCTTAAAAGCTTGATCTTGGGGGCAATGGGGAGCCATGGAAGGGTCTTGAGTGAGGATGGTGTGATCACATTTGCCTTTTAGAAAGACCGCCCCTCCCCACCCCCCCAAAAAAGACAGTATGGAGAGGGGAGGCCAGGAGGCCATGGAAGAGGCCTCTGCGGCGTGTATCCAGGTGAGGTGTGAGGTTGGCCGGGATGAAGTTGGAGGTGGTAGCCCATCCCCAGGCATGGCCTCTCCCCAGGGCCCCGCTCGCTGTGTCCCCTTTGTGCTCGGCCAATCACTGGGAGAGCAGGCGTGTGTCCTAGCAACCCTGCTCTGAGGCTCTCTGTGACTATGGGCCTGTCTACGTATGCAAACCTGACGTAGGGCCCGCCCCGTGACAGCTGCTGGGACAACAAAGGCGGGGCAGCGGCCCGGTGGGAGCGTGAGGCCCAGTGCCAAATTCTCCCTCCCTTTTCAAAAAATCCGCCCCGGCCCCAGTCTCCCCAGCCCCTCCCACGCCTGGTCAGGGACCGAGGCTTCAGTCCCCCATCTCCTGCCCTCTGTTCTCGTACCTTCCTCCTCCTGTGCTGTCACCGTGTCCTCTCCGGTTTTGCTCACTTTTCTCTCCTCCTTTGGGTTGTCGATGCCACTTTGTTCCTTCCCGCCCTCTGTCCCCAATGCGTCACCTCTCACAGTCTTTTCTTCTCTCTCGTCTCTCTTGGTTGCACAAGGCTGAGGGTAGAGTGCTGCTGACGGCTACCTCGGTGCCCGGCACAGTACCTGGCACACCTCGGTACCCGGCACAGTACCTGGCACACAGGGTAGAGAGATGGTGTCCCCTCGGATATGTCTGCCTGTCCCCACGTGCCCTTCCAATGCATTCCCTTCTTCCCCGTCCCCATTCCCATGTGTGCACCTGCTTGCTAGATGTACTTTTAACCTTCATATTTTCAAGAGCAGGCCTGGCTCTTCTGCCTTCTACTTCCTGCTAACCACCTAGCAGCATGCCCAACCCAGTGATTTATGACCATACCTACTGGGTGGCGTGTTCCAGGGTGGTGGCACAGGAGAGTTTGGCCAACTTTCAGCCCTGTGACTGTGTCCTTCCTCAGTCACTGACACACCCACAGGCCTCTCTTACTGAATCACCTGAACAGCCATCCTCAAAATGTCCCAGCTGAGGAAAGAGACCCAGTAACCCTGGACTCAGGCCTCGACGCGGCCCCGCTCCAGGACGCCCACCTTGCAGGTGCTTGCAGCCTGACTTCAGTCTGAGAGGACTTGAGGGGAAGCCGGTGGCTGCGGCTACCACGGTCAGCACCAAGCTTGCCTCAGAAAAAGGGGAGTTGGGGGCAACTGGCGGTTTTGTGTTGTTTTTGTTTGTTTAGTCGCTATTTTATTTTTTTTGTTAGGCAAAAGAGGGTACAATTGGTTTATATGACTGCAACATTGGTAGGTGCAGCTGGACTCAGGGGTTCGAGTGGTGTCCCCTGGGGTCCTGCTCACCCCACCCCTCATTTCCTCCATGCCGGCTCCCTCCTCTGGCAGCCTCGTGAGGACCAGATGGCCACCACTATGGGCTTCTTCCTGTCCCTCCAGCATCTTCCTGTCCCTCCAGCATCTTCCTGTCCCTCCAGCATCTTCCTGTCCCTCCAGCAAACCCAGCAAGGGAGGCAGGGACGCCCTCCACCAGCATCTCCTTGACGTGAAGATCTGAGTTTTACTGGTTCTGGTCGGGCCGGGCCCACCCTTTGGGAAATAGGAAGATCTCATTGGCCGGGCCTGGCCACGCCCAGGCTTAGGGCCTTGAGGAGGGGGCCTGGACGCTGGGCAGGTACCCAGGATGGCCACTCAGCACCTACACACTGGTCCAGGGAGCCCTGGATCCCCGCAGCCCAATGGGGCCCATCCCCCAGTGGCCTTCAATAACCACCTCCCCTTGGGAGTGACTAGTACAACAAGCTCCAGACAACTTCTGTGATAATAATAAGCATGCCCCACATTACCTTTTTGGGGATTTTCCTACTTGATATTGGATTTTTATAAAGAGAGGATATACCTATGGGATGCCTGGCACTGGTGGTTTCTCCACGATGCTTATTGCCGTGTCCCCCAGCACCTGGACCACTGCCTGGCGTGTCATGGGTGCACAGTTAATGTTTGTGGAATGAACGCCCAGAGGGAGGCAGCAAACCAGAGTTTGACGGCCGACCTTCCAGGGCCCCCATCAGCAGGCGGCACCAGCTTGTCGGGGCAACACAGGAAATAGCAGCTACTTTATCATCTTCATCGCTGTTGTTGTTGGTGTGACTCTTGTGATTGCATGGCCATTGTCATTGTCAGCCTGGAGGTTTCTTCTCCCTGCTCAGGGAGCAACCTTGACCTTGGCCGAGCCTCAGCCCCTCTGGCCTCCTCGGCTTCGTAATCCCAGTCTATACCAAAATGTGTGGAGTTAAGATTCCTCGGCTGATCTTCAGCTCTAAACACCCTCAGGTGGATTAGGGGTCTGACCTCACAGATACTTAATAAAGTCCCACCCCAGTGGGGCAGAGACTTTCTAGCATAGCTCCTGGCCTGAGAGACGGGGAACCCAACTGGCACAGACACATCGGAAACTGTGACACCCACTGTGGGGCTTTCGGGCGGGTGACCCAGCTTTGCATCTGGACAGGGCCGGTTAGAGCCTGTCACCTCTAACTGGTCGCCGTCCTTGGCCCCCTTCCCTCCTCTCACAGTGGGGACAAAGGAGTAGCCAGGGAGCGTTTTGATGATTCGGGTTACAGAGATGATATGCAAAGGTGTCCACCTCAGTGCCTGAACCTAGGAGAGATTGACTCACAACCCTCAGCATCTAGGCAGGTTACTTAAGACTCTAGTATTCACCCGTCTTTGTCACTGAGTGGCCTGCGACAACCCCACGTCCCTTCCAGCTCTCCGCCATCAGCAAACGTCTGCTTCTGTCATCGGACAAAGGAATACCTTGTTCATGGAGGCAGTGTGTAGCCATTTTAAAAACTCGTTCTTTTTAAAGCATGGCTTGGGAGTGGGTGAGAGGCAGGATTTTAGAGGGATTCTGGACTCAGGCTCTCTGGTTTACTGCCTCCTTCTGCTACTTATTAACATGAGACTTTGAGCAAGGTACATAACCCCTCTGGGCCTCAGTGTCTGCTTTTATAACATGGGGATGATGGTAGCATCTTCTTCATGAAGATTAAACGAGATAATCCAGGCTCAGAGTAAGCATTTAATGCATGTTAGCTGTTCTTATCATGGTTTAAAGAGGCACGCTTTTGAAAACAAAAAAGCCCTCTTGTACAATGTATAATTCCCCCTATTCGTAATCTGATGCATATTGTCTATATCCAGATACACCTGAATCTCCAAGAGCCATGCTGTTAGGTACCAGAGCCAGGATTCTTATCCTGTGCTACAATCTCTGGAAGTCCAGCGATCTCCTGAAATTATATAGGATTGTGCTAGAGCATCCCACCTGGCCCCAGAGACCTCTACCAGGTGTTCCTGCAGCCACCTCTCCCTCCTCCTCAGCCTCCGTGTTTCTATGTTGGGCATTGGAAATGCGGAGACAGTCTTCTCCAGTAATTTCTTCTCTGGAAAGGTCTCTGAGAAGCCCCCACAGACCAGCCTGAGCCCTTGCTCTGGGGGTTTCTAAACTGGGGCCATTACAGGTGTGCGTGGAGTATGCCTCCCTTGTCCTCAATCACAGCTGATGCTGGCTCTGGGCCTCGCTCTCTGAGCGGCCGCTGCCTGTCTGAATGGGCGACGGGCTGCAGTTTTGGCCGTGAGATCAAAGACACTTCTGTTTGGGGATAAACCTCTTACCAGCTGCTGGAGGCCACCGCCTGGTGCCTACTGCGGGTTTATCACTCCCGCACCCAAAATAGCAACAGCTTCTCAGCAGAGCCCTCTGGCCTCCGTACCTCCTGGGATTTCACACACACGTGACAACAAGTCTGCGGGGTTGGTGCTGGGTGTAGGTTAGGTCATGTCACTGGATCCTCAAAAGTAGCATCTTCCTTTTACAGATGAGGAAACAGGCTCACGAGCTAAAGCGCACTGCCAGCGGCATCCAGAACTAAGCCAAGGTCAAGAGAGACTCCAAAGTCCATGTATTTTCCATAATACCGCGATGTCGTGCTATTCATCCCATCGACATTTATTAAGCTCCTCTTGCACGTGCCAGGCCTGGTCTAGAACTGAAAAGGCAGTGAACAAAACAAACACAAATTCTAACCGTGGAGAGCCGACCCAAAGAAATAGAATCCAAGCCCCGTGAGTAATGTTAAATTTCCTGGCAACCACATTTTTTGAAAGTACAAAGAAATAGGCAAAATTTATTATATTTTATTTAACGCAATACCTCTAAAATACATCATTTCAGTATGAAACTAATTAAAAATGGTAATGAGGTGGTCTTTTTGTCCTACTTAATCTTCGAAATCTGGTGTGCGATTTACACTTTTTTAGCACATCTCAATGCAGGCCGGCCACATTTCAGGAAGCTCAATGGCCACACGTGGCTAGTGGCTATTGTATTTCACAGTGCTTCTCTTGCATGAAGCAAATTCCCACTGGCCATCCAGACAGCGACCTGAGTGTGATTGGTGTCACACCACCTAGTGGCACTCAGTTCAGAAGATGGTGTTAATCAGCCCTTCATTTAGGCCACATCATCATCAGTGGTCCATGTAGGGCCACTGTCTTGTGTTATTATCGTGGTTGTTATTTTATCCTCTTCTTCTCCCCTCCCCCACTCCATTTTTCCTTTTCTCTCAGGGAAACCATCCCAGGGGTGTGGGATGCCCAGGAATGCAGAGTTAGAGTCCAACCCCTGGACTGAGGGGAGGAGGGGGCTTGCAAATGGAAATCAGGGTGCCGTTCTGCCGGGAGTGGGAATGGTCGCTGGGCAGGTAACACAGAGTGCTCTGAACTTGTCGAGGGCACTTGAGGCTGACCGTTATCCTTCTCTCTTGGCACCTCCTGCTGGAACCTTGGACCCTCTGCTTCCAGCTGCCCGCTTCTCTGCCCGAGGAGCCCTTCTCCTCCTCCTTATGGGCTGCCTCGCTTCTCCCTCCGGCTCGGGCTCTTGGAAAGCCCATTCCTGCAGACTGCAGCCTGAGCAGTGCTCCACTGACAAACACTTTCCCTGCCTATTGTCTCTACGGGAAGGTGTTGTTACCGCCATCTGTTTCACAGGTGAGGAAGCTGAGACTCCATGGATTGTCAGGAACAGGTAGTTAAGTACAGGAGCCAAGGCGAGTACCAGAGTCCTTGCTTCGAACTGCCATAGGCCGTCACCTCCTGATTGATGTGTGCCTCTGTCACCAAGGCCCTCTTGGCTCTGAAACTCTGTGCCTTCACCTCACGGAGCTGCGTCTGCCCACAGCCAGCCTTCCAGTCTATGGAACGTAATCACCTTCATCCTGGCTCTTTTGCCATATTTTCTTGGTCAGAAGAAAGCCATAGGTCCCTCCCACGCTCAAGCAGAGAGTCACTCAGGGCATGAACATGAGGAAGTGGGGACTACCGGGTCACATTAAAAGTCTGCCTGCCACATCCTCTCTCTGGTTTTTTTCTTAGCGGCAAGATGGACAGGGGACCTGCTGTATGGCTTTGGGCAAGACATCCGTTTCCTCCTCTGTAACATGGGGTAACCGTCTGGCTCTTGGAGTTCCTATGGGAATTAAATAAGCTCATATAGGTAAAGCTTTAAGCACTGTCCTTGGCAGAGCTGACAGTCTTGTAAATAATAACAAATTCATTATTACTCTTCACCAGTCTGGTTTAGGTGACAAAGAGCCATAAGTAACAGTAGGTTCAATAAAGTAAACCTATATATGTTTCTCCCGTGTAAACAGAGTCCAGATGTCAGCAGCCTGGGGCTGGGAGGCCAGCTCTCTGGTCTCCAGGGACCTTGACCCCTTCTCTCTTGTCGCTTTGCTGTCTTCTACCTCATACTCCACTGTGGCTGCTGAGCTCTGCCATCATATCTGCATTCTAGCCAATAGGAAGGAGCCCCCCCCCCCTAAAAAAATAAGTGCCTTCCTTTTAAGAACCCTTCCTGAATGTCCCCCTCCCTGATACACACTTCTGCTTGTATCCTATTGGCCAAACGTAGTCATCTGGCACAGCTAGCTGCCTGCGAGGCTGGGTAACGCTGTCTTTATTCTGGGAAGCCACTGGAAGCTGAGCCTCAGGAGTTTTCTCATGATGGAGGAAGAGAAGACTAGATATTGGGAACCATGAGCAGGCAAAACAAAACCACGCTGCCTAGAATATCATCAGGCTGGTGAGCTGGCATCACCTTCTCTTCTTTCTCTCCCTCCAGTGCAGGTAGGAAAAGAAAAAATCAGGAGATGAGCTGGGCTTGGAGATGAGCTGAGCTTGGAGGGCAGCTATGCCCTGCAGGTGACATCTCACCTCGGACAACTGTCTGGAGCATCCCCAAGGAGGTCTTTGCCTCTTCCAGCACTTAGGTGGGCCCTGGTTGGCATTTTCAGCTTAGAATGGCAGAGTCGAAGGGCAGCTGAGCCATACCCTCTGAGGCTCCTGAGAAATCATGTGCTTCTCAGGAGTTTCGCCGGGGCTTACCTGTAGACGATGCGGCCAATTCAGTATCACATGATGGCTGCAAAGAAAGCAAAAGGAGTCTTTTTCAGTTCCCAGGAGCTTTAGGGTCAGGGTCAGGGTTAGGGTTATCCAAACGTCATCCTTCCCTTGATGTACTACGTCTTGGCACTTACTGTAGACCCAGTGCTGTACACTTAACATGGATAAAACATTTGTTCTTCAACCCTTTGAGGGTGATACTGTCTGTTTTAATCACCACTGGATGGGAGGCAGGTGGGGGAAGGGGGCATTTCATTCCAACGCTCACACAGACTGTGCCTCAACGTCTCTATAAAGCGGGGGTTAAAGTAGCACCTTCCTTCATGGGCCTCTGGGAGCAACAAGGAGGTGTTGGAAGCGTTGAGATGCCCTGGAGGTTGTGAGCACTCGGCCGAGGATAGTTCTCATTGTGTTTCTCAACGTGAAAGACATGACAGACCCCCCCAAAGGAAGCTCCTGTCTCCACGGGCCGTTAACTCTCCTCCCCCTCTCCTGTCAGCCGCCCTGTTTTAACCTCAATCCTAGTTTCATGATTAAACATCCCAGCATCAATTATTTACAGTACATGCAGATGAGTATCGGGTTGGCAGGGGCCTGAGTGACTCACACGAGGGAAGTTGGTTTTTATGGAGGGAAAATGACATGAAGGAAAACAAAGAATTCTGCCTCCTGACACAGAGGCTGAGGTTGGCCTCGGGAGGATGTCCAGCAGCCAGGGTGTAGGGAGGGGGCTCTCTGTGGGTGTAGGGAGTGCTGGGAGGCAGTGGGAATGGGAGACTGGGAGACTGAGACCACCCTAGCTCGGGAGTCAGTCGTATCTAGTTTGAATCTTTGCTGTGCCGTTGGCTGTGTGACTTTGAGCAGGTATCTTAACTTCTCTGAACTTCGATCTCCTCATCCGTGAAACGGAGATTATTCTAGAAACGTCTTCATTAGGGTCCTTGGGAAACTTCAATGCGATAATAAATAATAAAATATTAAATGTTATGGCAAGGGAAGAAACGGAGACACAGACTAAAGGAATTGCTTAAGTAAAAAGCATTATTAACTGAGATAAAATTAATAATAATAATAATAATAATAATAAATGTATGGAAAGCACCCAGCACAGCGCCTGGCACTTGGGAGCATGTTCGCTCTTGGTGCTACAATTCCAAAACGTAACAGGTGGGGAAAGAATTGCCTGGGACAAGTGTCTTTCTAAAAATCGGAAGCAGTAGGAGACTGAGGGCTCAAGGAAAGAGCTCTGGCTAAAATGCGTCAAGTAGAAATTGGAGGCAGAAGGAGGAAAGGGGGGATGGGGGCAAGGCCGGGCAGAGTCAGCTGTGTTCCATCCAGAAGGGCTCTTGGCAGAAGGTTTGGGAGCCACTTCTGTGGCGTCCCCGCCACCGTGGCTAAAACAGAAAATGTCCAGATATGGGCAGGATAAACTTTCTCAAACTGCATCCTAATCTCCAGAATCAGGGCCGGTCCGCTAACGGCCTGGGAACAGGGAGGAGGGCCGGGCTGCTGCCGGAGCCATCGGCCTGCAGAGGTCTGTCTGTCTCCTCGACACACCCGTAGTTTTGGCTAAGAATACCCGCACCCATGTCAGGACCACATAAAATAAACGTCTGGCTCGTTTTATCCTAAGGGCTTAGGAACGGTGGTTTTGAGCCCCGGGGGAAGGTGGAGTGCCTGTGGGTACAAGCCTGAGAGTTCATGCCTTGTGTCACAGTTTTTTATCCCGGCTAAGTCAGATCAAGTACAAGATTTGGCTCACTCACAGAATCCCGGGTTAAAATATAAACGCAGTGCCCAGCCTCCCTCCAACTTGGGTGCAAAATTCACCAAGTGATTGGTTTTATCGGGATTCAAGAACTGGGCCCCACGAAACCGATCGTTGAGTAAATGAACAGTCTGAGGGTTGGCAGGTGCCGCAGAAAGGTGTGAACGTGAAGGAACGTTGCCTGTATTCGTTTCCTGTAACAAATGACCCCACACTTGGTAGCTGAAAACAACATAGATTTATTCTCTTGAAGTTCTGGGGGTCAGAAGTCCACAGTGAGTTTTATGGGCTAAAGTCAGCAGGTCAGCAAGGCCGGTTCCTCTCGGAGGCTCTAGGGGAAAATCTATGTCCTTGTCTTTTCTAGCTCTAGGGCCACCTGCATTCCTTGGTTTGTGTCCCCTCATCGTGCCAGCCTCTCGCTTCCATCGATGATCTCCTACTTCCTCCTTTGGCCTTTTTGTTCCCTATTATAAGGACACTTATGATAATAATTGGACCCACCTGAGTAACCCTAGCTACTCTCATCTCAAGATCCTTAATTTAATTACGCCTGAAAAGTCCCTTTGCCATAGAAGGTAGCAGTCTTAATACCAGGGATTAGGATCTAGATATCTTTGGGGACCATTATTCAGCTTACCACATGCCTTTTCCCAAATCTGAGAAACACGGGGTGGTGAGTGGCAAATATCTCTGAGCCGGACCTCAGATTCTTCTCCGCCCCCAATGTGCATGGCCTTGAATTAGCCCCTCACCGCTTCCATGCCCCTCTCATGATGGATGGTTGCTCACCTGCCTCCCCAGTTCCGTAAATGACAGCTAACATATTTAGAGCACTTCCTCCCGCCAGGCACTGGGTGACACCCTTCGTGCCTTCGCTCATTGCTTTTTCAGCATTGCTGACCCTGGAAGCTGCCAGGCAGGTCTGCTGTCCTGTGGTTCCCCCCACTCCACCCCCCCAACACCCCGCCTGGAGTCGAGACTCACAGACACCCTCCACGGCCCCCCGACTTCAGAAGTTCTCCTCTCTGCCCTCCTTTACTTTTTGCTGCAAAATGCCTCTTGGGAAAGGAGGAACCGAATAAATGAAGTTAGTGTCCAAACAGCCTGCTGACAAGGACAAGTGCTATGTCCAGATGGTACCCAGGGTCACGGGAGCCTGGTGGGCCCCCAGCGAACAGATCAAGAGTGGGGTACGCTCCAGCCTCAACTCCTGCCTCCCCGGACTCGGGGCAGAGCCTCAGAAGTGCCAGGAAGGCCAGCTGTGCCATCTCACTTGGACTTTGTCCTCGTGCCCAGACGGTAGTAGGCTCGGTGGTGGGACCCTAGGGCCAGCCTCAATCATCGGGATTAGCCCTGCCTTAATTTTAGTTAGTTTGGCTGAAAGGCCGGTTTTCTGTTGCCTGGGGGATGAGGAAGATCTGAACAAGACTTTGTGTACTGGACCACTGCTTATTAGCTGTGAGACCTGGGGCAAGTTTCTCAACCTCTCTGTGCCTCAGTGTATTCAGTGATAATGTGGACAAAGGTGAGGATAATGGTACCTGCCAGCGTGGTAGAATCAATGAGCTAATTAACCCTTTCAAAGCACTTAGCGTGAGCCCAGCATGCAGTCAGCGTCCAAGCAATGATAGCAGATATTTCCGCTGCTGGCTGGGTGCTGAGAGGCTGAAAGTCCATTGGTGGTTCATCCCAGAGCCTGGAGAAGGATCAAGGTATCAGAATCGCTTTGAGTCGATAGTGACAGGAGCTCTGGCTGCTGCCCTGCACCCACAAGCTCCAGACTCTACTGGCAGTGGGACACACAGAGATGTCACATTTCCCGAGAAATATCGAATGTAGCTAGAACGTCAAGACTGGATCTCCGGTGCCAGCGTTCTTAACAGAGTAACACGCCAGCCACCTCCTTAGAGAAAGGCACCTGATTTGTTGACTTGCTCTTTCTGTTTATGGCTCCCGGAGTCTTCAGGATGAATTTGTCTTCCTCAGTTTCTCCAGTGCTTAAATGGATTAGCAAGCAATCTGGGGGTGTCAGGTCTTATCAGTTTCTCTCATGTTTTCTGTTGGGGAGGGAGAGCTGCCTCTTTTCTCTGCAGGAAGTGGTGTATTCTGGGAGACATCTTTAATTCCATGTCTCTGCTATTTCTCAGGCGAACCCCTTCTCCTGGACTACCTTAATCTCCTCCTCCCTCCAAACTCCGCCCAAGGAAAGTTTCCATTTGCCTCAAAGCCCTGCAAAGCTGCTACTTTATCTTCCTTCACCCGACCCTTCAAATAAAATTTCTGTAGGCTCCTTATCTATGCAGCACTTTATCCGTGCTGCTTAGTGGTTAAAAGCATGGGTTTTAGAATCAGACGTATTTTATCCCTGCCTTGTACTAGCTGTGTGACCTTGGGCAAATTACTCTCTGAACCCCAGAGTCCTTCTCTATAAAAGAGAACTAATAACTATTAAATGATTATGCCTGGAAGGAGCTCAACAGATGGCCCAGCAGAGGTGGCGTTCAATACATGTTCCTTGTTACCCTGATGTTGACCTTCCTTCCATGAGGAAGAGTCACTTGTCCTCCTGCTGTACTGTGAAAGCATCCCTCACACGTCTGTGTGTCCCCTCAAAACCCCGGCACACAGTAGGGGCCCAGGAATTGTTGGAATCAAATTCTTTAACAAGGCATTTTAAAAGAAATCCATACCTGTCACCCCTCATGCTTTTGTGGTGGAATATCTCCAAGGATAAACTGTGTGATGTTCATTGCTGGCCCACGGGCTCGACCTTGTGGGAGCTGGTGTGGTGCAAAGGACTGGAGGAGGGCTTCGAAGCCAGCTGGTTCGATTGTGAATCCTGACTCTGCTCACAGCCGTATGACCCAGAGATCGTGGAGACTCAGAGATAGTCGTGAGACTCAGAGATAGTGGAGCTACTCGCCCGTTGAAGAGCCATTGGATGAGGTTGTGAAGGGTTCACGGTCTCGGTGACTGCCGATCGCATTACTGCTACTGCTAGGGCTCCTGTTACAGCCACGTGTCACTTAACAACGGGCGTACGTTCTGAGAAATGCGTTGCTAGGCAACTTCGTCGTTGTGCGAACCTCACAGAGCACACTTACACAAATCCAGGTGGGACAGCCTACCGCACACCTAGGCTGTATGGTCCAGCCTGTTGCTCCTGGCTACAAGCCTGTACAGCGTGTCACTGTATTTAATGCTGTAGGCAACTGTCACGTAACGGTATTTGTATATCTAAACATCAAATATGGAAAAGGTAGAGTAAAAATATGGTATGAAAGATATAAACGGCACACCTGTACAGGGCACTCACCGTGAATGGAGCTGGCAGACTGGAAGCTGCTCTGGGGGAGTCGTGAGTGAGGGTGAGCGGGTGTGAAGGCCTGAGACGTCGCCGTACGCCCCTGAAGATGTATAAACGCTGTCCCCCGTCTTCTGACAGAGTCAGGAATAGAACATCAACGCCGTCAATGCTGCTCCATGAACAGGGATGTGGGCTGGACTGATCGGAAATATCGAGGAGAAACTGGGTGGGTGAGGCACAGATCACCTCAATAGTAAGTGTCGGGAGGGAGTAAAGGTGGCCCGAGGATCAGTAGGAATTAGAAATGGAGATGGAGATAAAGAGGAACGTGGGGGGTTGTCATGGCAACGTGGGTTTGGCCACTGCATGTGGATTGATTAAGGAACTTTTGTGGGTTTATTGTGAAAAAAAAAAAAGGCTGTTTAACACAGAGAGGGTGCAGAAGCGAGGACTCAATATTCTGACTTTGGAAATTCGTTTCCGGTCCCACTGACCCCATCTGGCACAGAGGACTCTCTCTGGCATGTCTATGTTTTACACCATTACGACCTGAAAATATTTTCAAAGTTCAGGGACAGGCCGGCTTCGCACTGCCACCAAAAGCCTTTACTAAAGTGACAGTGGCACTTTAATACTTGTTGAGGTCGCTCCTGTGGACCTGTGTCTCTGTACAGGATCTTAGGTCCTCAGCAACGAATTTACAGCACTGTATTCTGAAGACCACACCAGGCCGGACCAGGGAGGGCTGCAGCACCCTCTGAATACGTAGCGCTGGGGGACAGGCTCCTCTGTGCTGAAACAGGTCGGTGGTGACTGACCGGGGTGGCACCTGTGCACTCAAAACTGAGGCGCTGTGAGTGGAGGGACTCTGTTGCCAAGCTCATAGATGCTGCTCCTGTCAGGAGGAAAATATTCCTCTTGAACCACACATTCTTCCATTTCTTACAAGAAATCCAGCTCCATTATAATCTGATGGGACCACCATCGTAGGTGGTCTGTCACTGACCAAAACGTTGTGTGGTGTGTGACTGTCCTGTTCCTACTATATTCAATCACTACTCTGCCTTGCAGGCTACTGAACATCCTTTTCCTTCCTCCCATCAGCCCTCTCTGGCTCAGCCCTCTTCACCTCTCTTCTGCCTCTATGACTCATTCGCACAGTGCTCTGTATTTTTCCTGAGTGCACAATCTACAAGAACCTGTTCTGATAGAACAGGAACCCGACGCCTTTTGACCTTGGCTCTTGGGGAAGTGGCCTGAAACTCCCTGGCGGGACACCAGCAGCAGCTCAGAGCCTTTCTTCCTGGCCCCGCCCCCTCCCCACTGCATGGGACTGGCTCTCCATGACAAAAGTGATTGTGAGCTGAAACTTGGCCGATGGGGCCCCACTGAATCCTTCCTTTGTGATGGGAATGTGGCGTGGCCGGGTTCCCTGTGAAAGGAGCCCGGGATCCCTTTCCCAGTTAGGCAGCTTGGCAGGGAAAGCTTGGGGCATGGGGAGAATGGTCAAGGAGCCGCTTTGTCGTGGGGGCTGGACACCTCTGACTGCTGAGATCTCCTCCCACTTAAGCCGGCTGGGCTGGACGCTTCTGGAACTGTGCCTTCTAGGGCCACAGGACAGAGCTCAAAGGCCGTGCAAGAGTCTAGATCAGACCCCTGGTTTCCAAACTCTGTTCTATAAGATTTCTGGGATTCAATGGGAGGGAGCCAAGGGAAGGCTTGACCGTCAACATTTTGAGACCCTTTGCTCTGTTCAGCCACAGCGGTGCTGCTTTCTGTTCGATTTTATTTAAATCATTGTCTTTATATTAGAAATACCAATCCAAGTGTGGATGACCCACTCAGTTCTCAGCCAGGTGGAGCACTCTGATGCCCAGGGCTGTGACCAACTTCCCCGGAGCATAGCCCCTCCCCTGTCCCAAAGATGTGTGTGGGAGCAAAGAGAGAGCTGCCCAGGTCGGAGGAGCGAGCTCGGGGCCCTCACCCTCCTGCCGACTTCTACCTGGGAAGATGGGGAAAGGGCTGAAACCTCAAACCCCACCAGGGAATAATGATAGAGGCACCTTCCAAGGTCAGAATGGAAATCGCATTTAATCTGGGCCCCTTGCCCATGTTGCTGGCAAATCATTTGCCTACAGATATAAGATTTCAGTATACAGGTACTCCTGAAAGTTAGTTCTACCTAATCCTCTCTCCCTCGGTGCCAACCATGAAACCAAGAATTTCCCCTAATTGATATGGGACATTAGTTAAACTTTTTAACTTGCCAGATAGTCATTCATTCATTCTGCAAATAGTTATTAGGTACCTGTTACATTCCTGGAAATTCCTATTACAAAATATTTCAGCCAGTCCAAAGAATATATGTAAGAGATGTGAAGTTTAAGGGATAATATAATAAATAAACGGCCATGTGCCCTTCACTGTCCTCCCCAACACCATTTCTCCTCCAGGGAAGTGACTATTATCCTGAATTTTAGTGTATAATCTGTGTATTTCTTCCCAATATTACAAAAATAGACCAATACATTGTTCGGTTCTGCGTGGTTTTGAACTTTGTATAAACGGAAACTTGCCACGTGTGTTCTTCTGCGATTTGCTTTTCTGTTCAAGGTCACGTGTGTTAGAATAGTCCACACTGGTGTGGATAACTGCGGTTTATTCATTTTCACTGCTGCATAGTACTCTGCTGGGTAACACTGTTATGGCTTTTCCTTTCTCTTGGAACGTGACATTATTTGATTTTCTAATGGTGAACTGACCCTACAATGCTGGGGTAAGCCAAACTTCATTGTGATGTATTATCTTTAAAAAAAAACAAAAAACAAAAAACAAAAAACATTGTTAGATTCTATTTGCTGATATTTCATTTAGGATTTTTGTGTCTGTACTTGTGGATCAGATTGCTCTGTTATTTTTCTTCCTCACCTCGTTTTGTTGTTTTGTTTTGTTTTGTTTTGTTTTTTGGTTTTGGCATCAATGTTATACACGCCTCATAAAATGACCTGAGGGAGTGTCTTCTCTTATCCCCTGGGGCACTTGTGTAAGATGGATAAAACCATGGAAAGGTTTGGTAAATGTAGCCACCATATTGTCAGCCTTCTGCAACCCCAATTTTTCTTCCTCACCTCGTTTTGTTGTTTTGTTTTGTTTTGTTTTGTTTTTTGGTTTTGGCATCAATGTTATACACGCCTCATAAAATGACCTGAGGGAGTGTTTTCTCTTATCCCCTGGGGCACTTGTGTAAGATGGATAAAACCATGGAAAGGTTTGGTAAATGTAGCCACCATATTGTCACCCTTCTGCCACCCCCCTTTTTTGGTACAGAATCTTTTTTTTTTTTTTTGGCTTCTTTTGATACAAGCTTCCTTGCATGTACTCCTACTCCAACCCATGCTGTACCCCCAGAAAAACAAACAAAACTCACACCTCCCCCATGAGCACCTCAAATCAGAATGGTCACAGCTTGCTTAGAAAATTGTGTTTCTGGTTTTTTACAGATGAGTCCGTAACTCAAGATTTTAGCATGAAGAGTCATTCTCCAGCCTTCCTTGAGCCCCCCAGGTAACAACAGGTAGGTGCCTCTCTTCTCTGGTTAACAATTTTTCTTGAAAACCCAGGCACAGGCTCACTCACTTCTCTCTTAGGGCTGCCTTGAACATGAGCCATGATGGGTCCAACTCCGGGTCCAGAGGTGACTCTGGCTGAGCTGGGACCTCAGGCTGCCCACTAAGGCGGCTCTGCTTTGGGAACATGTTGGAAGTTATGCGGTCCAAATCCTCTAAGCACAAAATTAGCTTCTTTCCATATTTTTCAAAGGGAAAGAACGCCGTACTAAATATAACTGAGTCAACAAGCCAGAAACAAGATAAATAGCCCCCAGCTGCACCTAGGGAGGTGGGTTTTCACATCCCCTAAGGAACCCATTGAGGTCTGGTCTCCAGAGGGGAGGGTGGAACTGACGAACAATTTTAAGCTACCACTGGACACATAACCCTGCTGTGAACTCCCCCCAAAAACGACGACCTTGATCTCATTTTCTCTTTCTAAAAGCAGCACATGCGCACTTCTGTTTCTCAATTCTTATTCTCCCAGTAAGAAAAAGAAAGGAAAAATCATTCTAATAACATCACACAGAGAAAATAACCGAAAACATCATGCTACGTATGATCCGAGTGTTTCGAAATTTAGTATAATACATAAATTAGTGTTTCTCAACCTCTTTTTCCCATTATCACCCCCTAAGGAGTCTTTCTTTATAGACACTCTTTTTGTAATGCTCGCCCACTCCCACCCACGAAATTTTAATATTGTATGTCCGTTTATGGACTGTGGAGGGCCACAAACCACTGGGATATTTGAAATTGTTACACCATCCCCAAGAACCAAGTTTTTCCCTTGTGGGTGATGTCACCCCATTGAGAATGCAGGCTTTAAATAATATTTAATAACAGACCTTTCTGGAAGAACTTACTGCGTGTTGGTCACATACTGTTCTGGGTACTTTACGTGTGTTTACTTATCATATCTCCCCTACGAAGTGAGTACTGGAGAGCTTTAATCTCCATTCTACCACTGCAGAAACTCAGGCCCGGAGAGGTAAAGTAACTTGTCCAAGGTCGCACAGATAGGAAGGTACAGAGTGAGGTTCCGAGCCCAGGCAGCGTGGCTCCAGAGTTCATGCTTAACTACCAAGCTATGTTGCCTTGCAAAAATACATTCCGATTGTGAAAAATTCAAAATACAGAAATAGAATAAATGGTACACTTCCCAAGCACCCTCCGTCCCGTCGTCTGGGACTTTTACACATATGTTTGTATATATTAAAACATACTGTCTTTTTATCATAAGTAGGATCATCTAGTCTTTTTTTCTATATATACATATATGCATATTTGTGTATAGAATTTTCTTAAATTAGCATCATGCTGGATGTACTGTTTATTTTTTTAACCTTGTTGTTTGACTTTAAAATGTATCATTGGCTGCTTTGAGACAATAATTTAATAAGTGCATGGACCATATTTTATTTAACCAGATCCAGATCATTGCTATTTAAGTCGTTTCTAGTTTCTCACCATCATAAAGCTATGATGAATATCCTTACATAATTCTTAGAAGTTGGAACTACAGAGCCAAAAGATATAAAGATTTTTTAAACGTTTGACCCAAAATTCCAAAACTTGCCATCCAGAAATATTGTATGAAATTGCCCATCCCCACACTGACCTGCACTGGGTATTTTCACCTGTTTTCAGTCATTGACAAATTAACAGACCAAAAATGTATGGATCCTGACATTTTCATCTCTGCCTGTGACCCTCATCTGGGACCTGTTTTATTCACTGACAGGGTAAAGCGAAACTTGAATTGAAAATTAATGGGGTGGAGGGTGTTAAAGTGGCCCAAATCACTGGTTTAATAAACACACCATCACCCTCCCAAGTACGAGGCCTACCTGTTGGGCCCTTAGGTGCTCAGTACGTGGCTTTTTCATCTCCTGCTTCCGGCACAAGCCTCTGGCCACATCTCTCCACCCCTGAGCTCTTCACCTCTGGCTTGTCTCAGATCTGTCTGGCAGAACCGCTGCATTTCTAGGGCTGCCGAGCCCCTTGTCCCTCCATTCACTGCCATGAATGATAATGTGAGAAACAAATGCCCTCGAGCTTACAGTGACTGTTCCCTCTGGTCCCACTGCAACTGTCTGCAGCAGAATCCCTGTGCTCTGCATGCCACACGCATGCATGCTCATGTATGCACATGTGCACATGCATGCATACACATACATGTCCATACACCTGTACACATGCAAACCTATGCACATATGTGCACACAGTGCATATACAGGCACACACACGATGCAGAGTATTCAGGTGTAGGCCCTATTATGCCAGTGGGGCTTCTCTTTCTCAGAGACTTTCCGTACGCCCTCTAACCCAAGGTAGGGTACCGGCTATTTAATTGCACAGTTCCTATACTTTCTTCCCACTTTACTGTTATTTTTTGGAGACTGGTTTTCTGCTGTCCTGGAAGCCCCACTAACCCTTAACTTGCTCGCCAGTGTTTCTCTAAGTGCCTATAACACCGCTTAGCAGATGTACAAGAATTAGGTTGAGGGATAAAAAGGAACTGACTTCAAGCTGATAAAGGATGTTATCCCAAATATTTTTAGAATATTTTTCATTGGATTTCAAGCAGCTGCTGTTAGCCGTCCTTTTGAAAAGATGGGAAAGAATGCAGAATTTAAAAAAAGGATTTGGCTCATTTAAACGTCTGTAAACTTTTGCTGTTCTGCAAAGGCCACTGTTGAGGGAATACTATATTGAGGAGTGGTCAGCAAAGAGCATTGCTTGCTTGTCCTCTTGGCCCCTGGAAGTGTTCTAGGCTACACCTTTCAGGCGGCTTGCTCATCTCTCTCACGCCACCAGCGGCCAACAGATGGTTACAGAATCCCAGGATGGCTGGCTGCTCCCTTTAGCACGAGGTCTCTGAACTGCTTCATGGAAGAGAGTTTATCACCCAGTGGGCACAGCAGCAAAGATGAGGACTTTGCAGGCTGGCTTCATGTGGCCTCTATTCATTTCATTCAATTGATGCAGCAGATGCATTTGAATCCCTGCCACATTCCAGGCACAGAGGCGAGGAAGATGTTGGTCGCGGGAAGAGAGACACACTTGCCACAGTAGTTGCTGGGGGCTTGTGGGAGCGCAGAGAAGAGCAGCTGAGCTGGGGTGATCAGAGAAGTGCAGAAATGCTGGAGGGGGTGTGCAAAGAAGGGTGAGGTGAGATGTGGGAGGGGCAGGACCAGGTCAGCTCAGCCCTGACCCTCATTCTAAAGAGACTGGATCTTCAGCTGCAGGGAACGGGGAGCCATTGAGGGTGGTGAAGACCGCAGTAGGCTGTCTGGATGGAGTCACATCATTGACTACTGCTCACCGCCCAGGTGATTCTGTTACAGTTATTGATCACGGCTCATGCATGCCATCATTCACGCTCCTCGCCGTACCCAGTGAGAGCTGAGGTTTTACTGCACTTCATTAAATTCCACAATGCGTTTTAACAACCTGGAGCCCTGACCTTTGTGGCTTCCTGCAGAGAAAGGTCTGGCTTTTCCCTTTCAGGTGGAGGTAGGCGGGTCAGCCTCCCTTCTGCAGGCTCAGAGAAGGAGCGGGAGCGGGTAAGGCATCTGGAATGCATCAAAGGCAAGCCAAGCCCGAGTACTGCTTCTAACTCCTCCAAGAGCACAACCGCCGTGTTCACAAAAGCGTCTTCAATTGGAGCTGATTTTCCTCCCTCCTCTTTCTGCTTCCCTTTCAGACCCCTCGGCTGCAGCTGTCCGCCCGGAACGCCTCTCATTTGAAGGAAGCCATCCCTGAGAGCGTGGCTGCTGGTTTTTTCAGTATAGCGCTCGGGATCCCGTTCAGTGTGCTCAAAGGGTTTTTGTTGTCGTGGCTACTGCGGCTTTCTATTTATTTATTTTCTTTCTTTGAGCCGGGCCTGGCCCTGCTGCTTGTGGGCAAGATGGCCCAGTCTAAGACCAACGGCTCGCACTATGCACTGACCGCCATCGGCCTGGGGATGCTGGTCCTCGGCATCATCATGGCCATGTGGAACCTGGTACCTGGGTTCAGTGCCGCCGAGAAGCCGACAGCTCAGGGGAACAAGACGGAGATAGGCAGCGGCATTCTGAAGAGCAAGACCTTCTCCGTAGCCTACGTGCTGGTTGGGGCCGGGGTGATGCTGCTGCTGCTCTCCATCTGCCTAAACGTCCGCGACCAGAGGAAGCGGCGGCAAGGCGAGGAGATGGCGCACATCCAGCACCCGCCAGGGGCCGAGCCGCAAGCCCAGGAGGAAGACAGGTGAGGACTGGCCGACACGCCACACACCGGGGCCTGGACACACGTGCACACACTCACAGGGTCCAGTGAGGAAAATATTGTGATCTAGAAAGCTTTCCTTCCCACTCTCTCCTCTTAAGGCTCTGTAAATCGGTTCATCATTTTATAAATAACTTTATACTCCTATCCCAGAGTTTCCCAGATCATATGGTATGAATGGATTAAGGCTATACAGATTTCGACATCCCCCAGGGAAGCGGCCAGACCGGCTGCTTGTCCTAGCATGCTGTGTGTATCCGCTTTGAGTAGAAAAGGTTGGAAAGCAGTGTTCTATTTGCCACAAATTTAAAAGATAAATGATATATTGGGACACACATGGTAAAGTTTGACATCCCTGTCATAGAAGGAGCCCTCGCAAACGAATATGAAAGATGAACGCTCCAGTAGGAAAATGGACAGAGGAGACAAGCAAGCATTTCCTAGACATCCAGACAATTGATGTTCAGCCTCATTAGTCACAAAACGCAAGCACACAGAAGTCGTCATTATTCTTTGCCTCTTGTGTTGGCCAAGATAGATAGAGCCTGGCGTTGGGGTTGTGAG
>NW_006436888.1:2666562-2676039 GCF_000325575.1 Pteropus alecto | reverse complement strand
TAAGGGGAGTTTCACAGTAAGAAGCAGTATCAAAGATGTGTGTACCTATCGATTCTAGTCCTAAGAGCTTATCCTTGGGAGATGGTAGCACAGGTGCAAAGGGGTTTGTACCCACGTGCTTATCAGAGCATTGCTTAGAACAGCAAAACCTGAGAAACAACCTACATACCCATCAATCGAGCTACAGTATGACGTGCCCTTCAGTAGCCTTCTGCGCCGTCATTTCTGATCTGTTTGCTGACGTGGGACCCCGTCCTCCACATGGTGATAAGAGGCGGTAGCACAGCATCTTTGGTTAAGGTCCTGATCACACCAAATGTTGTGGCTGTGGAATTAGGGAAGGATCTGGAAAGGTGTTCAGCAGAATGTTAACAGTGGTTATCTCTGGGTGGAAGGATTTGGGATGTTTTTATTTTCTGTTAGATTTTCCTGTGTTGTTTAAATTTTGTATAAGTATGTCTTACCTTTATAGTGGGAGGGTAGTCGTTTTTGTTCTGGAAAAATTAAACCGACTGTCTGATTATAAGAGATAATCATGCACATTCTAGAAAACTTGAAAGACAAAAGAACAAAGAAGGAAAAAAGTCAGTCACCCATATTACTTGCCCCAGCCATGAGCACACACAAATTCATCCCTAAAAGAGATGAGAAGAAAACCCAGACAAGCAGTGAGGTTTCTGATGTTGGTCATTATCAACCCACAGGTTGATAATGGACCTGGAAAATGGCTATTGACATTATTCCCTATAAAAGGATTAAAAAAACACCCTGACTTTTGGGTTTTCTCTTTCAACAGTTCAATGAGAGTAAGGCTGAGCACCTGACCTGTTCTTTGAGTCTTAATCATGAACCTGGAAGATAAAATCACAGAAAAATTTGAAATACATACAAATTTTATATTCAGATATTCCTTCTACCTGGAGACAACCATTTTGCTTCAAATTGGCAGCTATTTCTTACATATTTATGTTGCCTTTGGCCAAAGGACCAGCTGGGCATCACAATAGCCTACTTTGCCTGTTGTTTGTTAAATGTAATGTTTAAAGGCGGGGGGAGGGGTGTTAACACAGATAATACAGTGTACTAATGGAGAATGTGACATTCATTTCTTGCCCTCCTGCTTCCTAAAGGTATGACTAAATCAGGTACCTTCCATGTATCAGTTTTCCTATCCATAAAATGGGTATCATAATAGTACCTAACTCATGGTGTTATTAGGAAGATGAAATTGGTTCATATGTGCTAAAGCAGGGGTCCCCAACCCCTAGACCACAGACAGGGACCGTTCTTTGGCTTGTTAGGAACCGGGCCGCACAGCAGGAGGTGAGCCGCAGGAGAGCAAGCTAAGCTTCATCTGTATTTGCAGCCGCTCCCCAGTGTTAGCATCACCGCCTCAGCTCCACCCTCAGATCATCAGGTATTCGATTTTCATAGGAGCACTGGTCCTTGGTGCCACAAAGGTGGGGACTGCTGTAAAGGTCTCAGAACAGTGCCCAGCTCATAGCAAACAGCTGAAGTGTTAGCTTGTATTACTTCTTGGACCCATTTCTTGTTTACAGGCCTGGTGTATGTGGACCCAGTGCCAACATGGGATTTAGAGTCCATCTATTTGTGGTTTTAAGCGACTGAGCATCTGCTAACCCTCCGTGTCTGCTTGTTGTCTTGCAGCCAAGAAGAGGAGGAAGAAGCCTCCTCGAGGTACTACGTCCCCAGTTACGAGGAAGTGATGAACACGAACTTCTCAGAAACCAGGGAACCAGACCAGAGCCCGAGGATGAGCATCTCTCTCCCTTCCTATGAGTCCTTGACAGGGCTTGACGAGACGACCCCCACGACAGCCAGGGCCGACGTGGAAGGCAGCTCGGGGAATCCACCCAGTAGGCAGAACTCCAAGTTGGCCAAACACCTAAAACCACTGAAAGTTCGAAGGATTAAATCTGAAAAACTTCACCTCAAAGACTTTAGGATCAACCTCTCGGACAAAAATGTCCCCCCTCCCTCCATCGAGCCTTTGACTCCCCCACCACAGTACAATGAAGTCCAGGAGAAGGCCCCCAATACCCGGCCACCTGACTGATGGTCCTTCTCTAGCGTGTTCCCTCTTGTCACTCACCCTCTGCACCAACAGACCCCAGTGATGCCGCTCCAGCCACAGTTGAGAAGCGAGGGGCCAGGTATATGCTTAGCAACTTGGGTGGGGGCAGGGGAGTCCTGTGATTTGGCGGCGATTCACATTCACAGAACTTCATGTAGCAGGTGCATCAGAAAGAGATGCTGCCTCGGATCCCATGATGCTGTGGACCCCATCTGGGGACGGCGTAGGCATCTTCCCCATCATCTTTCCTCAACTGAATCGCTAGTGACAACACGCCTCTCTCTAACTAGGAAAGGGTACCTAGCAGCTGGTTCAGATTGTGGTTTTGTTTTGCTTCCACTTGGACTGTTTTGTTTCAAAAGGAAAAACAAGTTATCCCTTTGCTTTCTTCACTAGAGTCCTGAACCGTGGTTTGGATACAACTCAGCTTTGTAGAAGGGACACGGAGCCATTTTTGTGAATTAAGCAAAACAAAAGGCTAGATGATGAGGCCCAGGTGGGGTTTTCAGAGCCCCCGATGCCACTGGTTCTTTGAGGGCCTAAGGCCTGATGACATATGAGATCTTAGTCTCGACTGGTACACTCAACTAGGCTCTCCTGTGTAATGGCAGGAAGGGAGAGCTGTATGGCAGCGGTTTCTAACCTTTTTGGCCCCAGAGACCGGTGCTCCTATGAGAATCTGATGCCCGATGATCTGAGGTGGAGCTAAGGCGGTGATGCTGGCGCTGGGGAGTGGCTGCAAATCCAGACGAAGCTTCACGCACTCGCCTGCCCCTCACCTCCTGCTATGCAGCCTGGTTCCTAACAGGCCACGGACCAGTACCAGTCCGTGGCCAGGGGTTTGGGGACCCCTGCTGTATGAGATGTTCTGTTCCTTCTAGACTGCCGTGCAACTGAGCTTTTATAATAAAATATTTTATATGGAGTACATTGGGTGCTGAATTATTTTAGCAGCTCTTCCAATACTGACTTGTTTATGGACAAATATCAATAATAACAACAGCTCATATGTACCAAATGATATATGCTAGGGGCTGTGCTAAGCACATCACGTGTTATCCCGTTTCACCTGTACCCATTTAGTAGGCTAGCTCGTGGAGGCTCAGGTTAATTAAGGTGCCCCATGTCACACCGCTAATAAGTGGCAGAGCTGGGATTTGAAGCCAGGCCATCTGGCTCCAAGGCCCGATTCCTTAAACACTGTGCCATCCAACTCAGCATAAAGAGCTTTTTCAGATGTTGAATGAGGGAAGACGCGTGTTTCTCAAGAGCTGAGTCTCTCCCCATCAACCCACGCGCCCAGCAGAAAGTTCTGTTGCTTAGACAGTTCAACTAACGCCCAGGAGACCTCAGACTGCAGAGAGGAATGGCGATGTCTGGGGTCAGGCTCTTGACCGTGGAGTGGAAGTCTGGGAAGACAGACCTGGGTCCGAAGGTGCCTCCCTGGTGTCGGTAGCATGGAGCGGGCCTGTTGGGAATCTGTGTGGCTAGGAGCTTGGTTAGAAAAGTAAATTCTCAGGCCCTGGATGTTTCCTAAAGGCTCCTGAGGAAGGGGAGTGGCAGCAGTTAGGAAGTGAATCAGCTTCTTGTCTCAGGATTGGCAGCAGTACCTAAAGTTCCAACCTTTCACTTTCCTTATGCAAATCCATCCATTTGAAAGGAAGCTGCAGGGATCTGCTTGTTGGCATGAGACACCCGGAGGCTGGTCTGGTCCCCGCCCATGACTGAGCCAGCCTGTGGGTCTCCTTGTATCTCTGGGCTGGACTTGTTCTTCAATTACTCTATACCTCCTCCTGATGGGAGGAAAAAGAGACTAGCAAGGTCCCCAACAAGCTGAGGAACAGCTTTTTTAAAAGGCTCTCAACCTGGCCTGGCAGTTATCTTTTGGGATGTCTGCCCAGCCTAGCTCTTCCTTAGGAGAAAAAAGAGGTTTGAGGCTTGTAGTAGGCTGAATGGTCGCCCCCAAAGATATCAGGCCCTAATCCCAGGAGCCTGAGAATGTTACCTTATAAGGTAAAGTTTTTGCAGATGTGACTCAATTAAGGATTTTGAGATTATCCTAGATTATCCAGGTGGGCACAGCATGTCATCCGCAAGCGCATGTATAAGTGAGACGGGGGGAAGACAACATACACAGGAAAGGAGGAGGTAACGTGACCACGGACACAGAGATTGTAGTGATGCAGTCAAGGAACGCCAGCGGCCACCAGAGCTGGAAGAAGCAAGGATGGAGTCTTCCCTAGAGCATCTCAAGGAGCTCGGCCCTGCTGAAAACCTTGATTTCAGCCCAGCTGATGCTGATTTTGGCCTCCAGAGCCATGAGAGAATAAGTTTCTATTGTTTTAGGCCACCCATCAAGTTGGTAGGAATTTTTACAGTGGCCCTAGGAACCAACACAGGGCACAATCTTCAACTCGTTAGAGACCAGGCCCCTTCCACCTGAACACTTCCGACTCTTCCTACAGGCAGGAGTACTTCAGCAATAGCATTGAGGACCCTATTTGTTTTTTATGTATGGAAATGACCGAATAGAAAATTATTCTAATTTTTCTCTTTTACTAAGAGGATAGATCATGAATATTTAGCATGTACAATATAGAGCGTGAATTCACCTCCGTCTAAAACGAAGGCGGAGAAAAATGTTAGCTGGGAACGTTAGCTATAAGCTAGAGTCCTGAATTGTGCCTAGAGAGACAAGGAGGTTATCTGCTATATTAGCTTAAAACCATGTGTCAAAGCAGGAGGCCACCTTCACTTCAAAATTTTCCAAGGCACACTCTTCCCGTTTGCTCTTTGGGTCAAACCTATCAGAGCTCTCGCTGTTGATTACAAAAATAAATAAATAAATAAGAAAAGCGTAAAAACCAGAAGAAAGACCCTAGCCCTTTCCTCTCCATCACGTTTTCGTTCTTAAGGTAAATAGTAAAGGACAGATGAAGGAGAAAATTCAAGAAGCCACTCACTTGTTCTTGAGCCCTCAATGGCCCCAGGGCTATAAAAGAGGCTGGAAAATTCCCACCTAGCACTCCCATCCCATCCCACCCAAAGGGAGGAATCTCAGCAGCCATGTTGGTGTCATGTGACTCCACCCTCTCAGGTCATGGCTGATTGGGCCTGAGGTGTGTGCCCACCTGACCCAGGAGAACCAATTAGAAGCTGAGCTGGGCCAGGACCTTCTCTTTCAGGAATTGGTCTTGGGATGAATGGAGAGGCCACTGGGTAATGTGGTCTCAGAGATTATGGGACCTTTGGGGACCCTCATGATGGGCCGCAGGTGAGTGAAGCAGGGGACACTGCTCTGCAGAGAGAGAATGAAGCTAACTGCTGAAAGAGGTAGACATGAACAATGAGATCTCAGAGTTGGCCGTCTCACGATGACTTTCTGGTCCTTGGTCCTTGTCCCTTGGGAAGCCCAGCTGTACTTCTGTCCTTGGGTTCCATAAGAGATGCTGTGTCCTCCCAACAAATTCCCCTTTTTAGCTCTGACCCTAAATTTAGCTGAAGTCTCTGAAGGTGTCCATTGCCTTTGCATCATTGGCTGTGCTGGGCTCTACCTATTCTCGATTTCGATTTTCACTTTTCTCAGACTGGGTACAGTTCTGATGAAGGGGCGCTGTAAGCAGATATGAGGCAGAAGGTTGTGTGGGAGCATGGCTGTGACTGCAATGTGGAACCCTGCCTGGTGTGTGTGCGGCTGCTCTAGCCGGGTCCATCCACAAATATGTACTGAGTTCCTGTTGTATGCCAGGCATTGGTCTAGCCTCTGGGAGACAGCAGTGAAGCTAAAGCCCTGCCCTCCATGGGAGGGGTTCTTGCTTGGGTTCTTTCCCAAAGTGGGTCTGATGGCCTTAGGGCAATAATAACCATGATCATTTTGGACTGGCTATTGAACCGGATACAATAAACTTGAAAGCCACAGAGAGGCCGTGTGCAGAGAGAAAGCTGGTCTGCAAGTAGAGACGAATGAAGCAGAGGGGCCGTGGAGGAAATAGCCCTACACAGAAAGAGATGGAAAGATCAGCTGCTTTGCATCTCCCGGCCTGGGTTCTCCTTAGCCCGGCCACACCCCCTACAGGACGCGCCAGGCTGCTTTCAATTGAGTCCCATCTTTGCCAAACAAGTTGGAGTGGGTTTCTATGACTTGACGCCAAATGTCCTGAGATGACTTGGTTCTGGAGAGACAAGCGTGAGATAACAGAGCCAGAATAAATCTGCAAAGGTATGGCAAACTGAAAATGGGACTCAGCCGTGTCCTTGGAAATGGATGGATCGATTGACCCACCGGCAGCAAAGGTCAGTACACAAAGAGCCCTTCTGAGGACTAATGGGCTCATTTGTTACCTTAAAGGTCCCAACATGGACCATTTAGCTCCCAGGACGAGCCGTGCTAAGTATTCAAGTGCAATTATGAAAGGACAGTGCCTATTCTGTCTGCGAGCACAGAGGACAAGACATGGGCTTTCTAGCAGGGAGGATGGTGTTTTAATCCCAGCACGGCTGCTTTCGAAAAGTGTGACACTGAGCAGATAATGTGACACCTCTGAGCTGCGATCTGTTCACCAGAAAAATAGAGGTTACTTATTTTAAGGTGGATACCTGAGAAAACACTGATAAAGCTGTACCTGGCACAGAGAAAGCAAGGGCTACCTGGTGGCTGTGACTAGACCACGATCCCCTGATGGACAACCTGAGGACTCAAGCACGTCTCCAAGCCTGGGCCTCGCACTCGTTTCTGAAAAATATGCTCTGGGAAAATTCACCAGGCACCATGAGTAGTTTGTGAGGAATCTTTGCAGAAAGCCAGTTCCAGGAAAATGGCAAATGGCAACAGGGACACATAATTCAGGCCAGCCGAGCGGCCTCGAGGTCAGCCTGGAACAGTGCATACGATGGCAACTGTGGACAGTTTGCTTTGTTTGATTTTCAGGCTAATGCTGTGTTATCAGTGTATTCAGAAGTGATTGGCTGGGATTAAGAAAGCGAACTTAGGAACCATAGCTGTCAGGATTTTAGAGACCCTTTTTCCTGGTGAATCTCCTGCATTTAAAATTGGCGGAAGTCAAAAAGATCCCTGATTAACTCTATTTGAGAATCTCCAAATTAAGCAAAGTCTATTCATGCAACAGATTTTTATTGAGCACCTACTATACACCCCATGTTAGGGAGAAGCCTCGAACAAATGGACCAAGTTCTTGCTGACCCAGAGGCAGAGAAAAGGGTATGGGACTATACATCTCGTAGGAGAAGTTATGGACAGAAGAGCATAAAAATTTTACTGATTTTAAAAGGTAATGCTAAGTTTATTGAAAATATCCATTCAATCAATAAAATGGCAAAGAGGGATTGGGACCAAAAAATCTAACTGCTATTTGGGATAAAACTTTATTTTGATGTTCATCCCACAAGTTAAAAAAAAAAAGACTTAAGCCCTAAAATTTTTCCATTGACATGAAAGCAGTAAAAATTGTCCATTAATCTTCCCTTAGGCCAATAATAGAAAGGTCTCAAGGGACAATAGGAGCCAGAAATAAGACTGAAGGGGAAACAGTAGGAGAATATCAAATGCCTAAGTTCTATGGATGTGTTAAAAACAGACTATCCCATCATCCTACTTCGTGTACAGTTGAATTCTCAGATGTATACATTTTTACAATCCTTTCATTGAATAAACATTGAATTAAAAGGAATATGATTTTATCTCTGGCCTCTAATAACTACATGCCAATAGCCCCTTCCAAGTGTGACAATCAAAATTGCCTCCAGACATTGTCAAAAGTGCCCTGGGCATGATCGCTTCCTAAAATATATAAATGTCTAATCACTATGTTGTATACCTGAAACTAATATAATATTGTATGCCGACTGTAATTTAAAAATAAATGTTAAAAAAATTTCTAGGGGGCCAAATGTTCCTGATTGAGTACCTCGGGTTTTTAAGTCTACTGGAGAAAAACGCAGTATGGAAAAGTAGAAAAAAATAGTTTCGCCTCATGGCAATTTCTATGTTTGTAAAATGAAGATGTTGATAACTGCATTGGCTCACAAGACTGGGAGAATCAAATGAGTAAACTATCTGTGAAAATGCTAAAAAAAAAAAGTAGTTTTGAGTAGGAGTGATTTCAGAGCTCATTGTGTGCAGCTTCTTTGTCCAGAGAAGGAAAACTGGGACAGAGAGCTGTCTGCCTAAAGACCACACCAATGCAATGTAAACATAGATAGGTGTAATTAAATACTGTGTGTTTTCCACCTGAAGGAACAAAGGACATGTGAGCTGATCTGAACGGACTCCAGAGATGGTGTAATGTGAGCATCAAACCAAATGACTTCAATGGATTGAAACATATCTACATATTGCTAAATAAAAAACTCCTAATATTTTGTAAAACTCATTGGTCACTTTGGCAGTTACTTCTTACTCTGAATATCGACACATAAAAGGACAGAAACAATCATTTATTCTGCCTTTTCTGAACAAACTGTATTCTAGAATAAACAAATAGTTAATGAAGGGAAAATTCTTCTTTACAGAAGAATTCTAATAATTACCAAAGGAATAACACAGAAAAGTCACAATTCTACAACCCCACAAAAAATAATGAATCTGGGGAATGATCCATAAAAGATGCTAAAACTATTAGGTAAAAAGTTGATGAGCCCATGTGTCCACTGACAGACGAGTGGATAAACAAAATAGTATATATACATACAATGGAATATTATTCAGCCTTAAAAAAGAAAGAGATTCTGACATATGCTACAACATAAATGAAACTTGAGGACATACTAAGTGAAATAAGCCAGTCACAAAAAGACAAATACTGTATGAGTCCACTTACATGAGGTCCCTAAAGTAGTCAAATTCATAGAGTCAGAAAGTAGAAGGGTGGTTGCCAGGGGCTGGGGAAGGAGAAATGGGAAATCATTAAATGGATGTAGAGTTTCAGTTTTGCAAGATGAAAAAGTTCTGGAGATTGGTTACACGACGATGTAAATGCACTTAACTCTACTGAACTATACACTTAAAAATGGTTAAGATGGTAAATTTTATGTTACATATATTTTGCCACAAATAAAAACAAAGAGTGTGGGGCGTAGTGGGGAGGAGCTGATGAGGGCTTTGATATGGATGATTCAGTCTATTAGCACTGCTCCTGCTGGTCAATCTCGGTATCATTAAAAATGGGGAGACCAGACACTGTGATCACAGTGTGATGCAGAGGGAATCACACGGCACTGCCTACGAAGTAGTTTTGACAACAAAAAAGCTTTGAATCTAATCAAGCCTCTATATCTAAATATTAGTTTACAGGAAACGTGGGGAAGAGAGGTACAAGTTAATTGAAACCACGAAGAAGAAATCAGACAAATCCAGGATGTGAATA
>NW_006436888.1:2659959-2666512 GCF_000325575.1 Pteropus alecto | reverse complement strand
GCTCCTTTTTCATCCACAAGGGGAACAAAGGACTTCTTTTCAGTTAGGAAGTATTTGTGGGTAAAATGATATAATTTGCTTTAAATTAATCCAGGAAAAAACAAAAAGGAAGAAAAAAGGAAATACAAGAAAATTGGAAAAATGTCGAAGCTGGATGATGGCTACATGGTATTAATTGCACTCTTTTCCCTATTTTTGTGTGTTTAAAAAAAAAAATCCCATAATAGTCTACAACCCTGCCACCCTGAATGTGCCTGATCTCGTCTGATCTCGGAAGCTAAGCAGGATCAGGCCTGGTTAGTACTTGGATGGGAAACTACCTAGGAAGACCAGGTGCTGTAGGTGTTTTTTTAAAAAAGTTCCATAATAAAAAATAATTTTTAATGTACACGATCCCAGAGGAACACATATACACACATGACAGAGGCAGAGTGAGCTACGACCAAACTATAAGCAGAAGAGGAAGCCAGGACTTCCCGAGGATAAACACCTCTACCAATTGGGAGAGTTAACGGGTACAGGAAATGGGAGGTTAAGCCTTGGCCCTTTGTAAGGTAAACTAGCCCAGTCTCAAATGCCCATACTAAGCAATCCCCCTCGAAGGTGCTATATACATCCTAGCAAACGGAGGGCTTTTTCAATTTTTTTTCTGGACTGCTGGAAAAGGAAGCCTATGAGGCAACCTATCTATTTTCAAGGTGGCTCTGGAGGGGACAATTAATAATGGTCACAATAATAATGATGATAATTGTCACCCCAAGAATTTGTAACCACATGGGTCTGGGATTCAAATTTACTCTCCACACATTCAGTAGGAAAACTCCAAGCTGAGAAAGTAAATGCAAGTGATCGCAAGTTATTAGCATGCCTGGCGTCCAGCTGAAAAAAAAAAAAACGGAGGAAAGCAGTCAGGAGTCAGACCCCTCAGGATTCCCACAGATTAATTTCTATCAAAAATGATATCACAATCAAATTACTAAACATCCAAGAAACAAGTCAGTATGAGCCAGAGTAAGCAGAAACAACAAACAATATATTGAGACCCACCCCACAAAGGCTTCAGACATTGAAATTCAGACGGTGATTCGAAAATCACTATGTATTAAATATTTTTTAAAAGAAGAATTTTAAAATGAGCAAGGAATGAAATGATTAAACATGGCCAGGCATTTGTCCTCAGGAGTTTGTGGGAGCACAGTGAATGCTATTCGACCCCTGTACTTTGGGCACACCCACCTGGTAGGAGGAACAGATTTGTTTACAGAATTAAATTATGCTGGGGGTGAAAACTCAAGAAGCCAGGGAAGAGATGTGAGCAATGCAGTGGGCAGGGAGAGCATAGGCTATTTCCAAAGAGGACAGCCTTTCTTCAGCCCTAGCAGATTGTTGCTCTAGATGCAAGAATAGAGCCAGGAGTTGCCAGGAAAAAGACTCTCACTCTTCCCGGTGGGATTCAAAACTGAGAAGATGTAAAGGCTGGAGCGATGGCAGCCTTTTTGTGACAATTATACAGAGATTCTGTCTGGTTGGATCTACATGGTTAAAAGTAATGCCATGAGCTGGAGAGAGGCCAAGGCCTGATGACATCACTTGGGCCTGAACCCAGCTGTCCCCTCTAGACTCCAGTGAATTTGCTTTCATGCTGAAGCCAGTTTAAACGAGTTTCTCTGTCACTCCACAGAAAGAGGGCTGTCCCTTCAGCAACTAATTAAAAGTCTTCACACAGTGTGAAAGCCAAACAAACATATCTGAAGACTGACCATGACCAGTGAGTTTGCATTTTCAGCGCCTAGCCTCCCCTATCTGTATCACCATCTTAGCTTCTCCTAACACCCATTTCTAGCCTTAATTTCCACTGTGCCTTCCTTCTACCATAGTCTTCTCTCCCTGCTCTGCCTCCTGAAACCCTACCCATCCTTCACAAGTCAGGTCAAATGTCAAATGCTTCCTTTTACTTAGTCTTTTCTGACCACCACCCCCACTCCAAGCCCCACAATTTCCACTGTGCCTTCCTTCTACCATAGTCTTCTCTCCCTGCTCTGCCTCCTGAAACCCTACCCATCCTTCACAAGTCAGGTCAAATGTCAAATGCTTCCTTTTACTTAGTCTTTTCTCAAGCAGAAGAATGTCCCTCCTTCTCCATCCCCAGGTTCCTCTGACCTCCCCACCCCTCACCCTGCCCCTGTTGGGTGCTCATCCCTTCTGCTGAGGATCCTAATTGCCCAGCAACATTCCTGTCTCCCTGGCTTCTTGACAGTGATCCAAATTCAGCCTCAGATTAAAAGGGATGATCTTTGCGACTGAAGTTTCAAAAAATAATCCGTTTTTAAAAGAGGTCAGAAAACATGGTGAAAGATGAGGATTGGGGTGAGGGATTGGAAAGAAAAGGACAGTTGTTCTGGAGAAAAGAGAGGGTCTCTGTAGAGTACAGTGAGGAAGGAGGAAAAACTGGACATAATTAGACCAAGTGAAATGATTCAGAGGAAACCTGAGAAGAAATGTCTAGGGAGGCAAGAGGTTGATCTGCTTGGGAAGGAAGATAAAAAGCATGTGACGGGAATGACCCGAAAAAAAAAAAACAAACTCAAAACAGGAGCACCGTTCAAATGAGAAAAGAATGCGGACAGCAGCGAGACGTTGCAAAACCTCCGGAAAACAGAGAAGGTGGCAAAGGATGAGGTCATCTCAAACCAGATCAAATGGGAGGCTTTCTGTTAGTTAAAAGAGATTTTGCTCAAAAGGTGGAGCTCATGTTGGCTTGCCACCGTTGGGAACTCAGGGCCTCCAAGGCATTCTCGAAATTGCCATTCGATAAACAGACACAGGGGAGGCCCTGTGGGGAAAGAGCCATCATGGGTCAAAGGTCAAAACAAGCAAAGGGTCAGCTTCTGAGGTGTCCTAGGCAAGCACTGTCCCTCTTCTCACTTCTAAACTCTGTCAAGCACCGGGAGCCTTGTACACATTTCCTGCGCCTCCTTCCCCAGGACTATCTGTTTCTTTATGTGACAAAATAAGCCAGACGATCACAATGCCTCTTAACCTTTGTCAGGGAGAAATCTGGTTAAGGCTCTGGGACCTCTTCCTAGGAAAATGCACACAGACTCAGACACATCAAAGTTTCCTCTTGATTTCAGCAGTTCACACCCCCCTGAGGCCCAGCTCTTTGAACAACAGTTCCTAAATTCGCTCATTTAATCAAAAAAAAAATTCTATATTGAATATCAACTACATGCCAGGTACTACCCTAGCACCAGGGGTGCAGGACAAGGACCCCTGCCTCATGGAGTGTGCCTTCCAGTTTACATTCTAGCCCTCAAAGGATCAAGAAGTCTGAAGATGTGGTTGGGAATTTGGTGCTTCTGACATGGGACCAGGTTTAGGCCCTATTTTCCCAAGTCAAAAACTCCCTCTGTAAAGAGAGTGGGGAGGAGAATATGTAAAAGCATGTGTTCTAACTGAGTGGGCATACATCTCATATATCGCTGAGGGAGAGTGGGTGGTGCCAGTGCTTTGGAAAACCATTTGGCAAATCTCTTCTAGCTGGACACGTGTGTACTCTATGACCCAGAGATTCTACTCCTAGGTATATATACCCAAGAGTTATGTGTACATGTGCATGTGCACCAAAAGACACATCCAATGGCCCCCCAATTATCCCTGGTGTTCACAGCTCTGTGTAAGCTCCTCCCCTTGAGTGTGGGCTGGACATGTACCTTACTTCTAACCAACAGATTGCTGCAAAGGTGATGGGATGTCATTTCTGTGATCATATTACATAAAATTGTAACTTCCATCTTGCTAGGTGAGTCTAAAAGTCAGAGGGGCCTCTGGCTAACAGCCAGGGAGTAGTCAAGGCCCTCAGTCTGCAACCCTCAAGGAAGTGAATCTTTCCAACAACCGCATAAACTCAAAAGGGGACCCTTCCCCAGTTAAGCCTCAGATGAAACCTCAGCCCAGGCCAACACCTTCACCGCAGCCTGTGTGACCAGGTGACCAGTACCAGGATTCCTGACCCACGGAAACCATGGGATGACGAGTATATGTTGTTTTGAGCCCCTACCTTTACCACAATGTGTTATGCAGGAACAGATAATTAATACAATGGAATGCAACACAGGAACGAGAATGAATGAAACCTCAAGCGACTTGGTTGAATTTCACGCACATAACGTCAAGCGAAAGAAACCAGGTGAAAAATACGATCTGTATAGGTACCATTTACATGAAGTTCAAAAACATATAGCACTAATCGAAGATATTGGAAGTCAGAGTAGTGGGTGGAAAAAGACTAGAACGGAGTGCAAAGACTTTGGGCATGAGGGGCTGGTGATGCTCGGCTTCTCGATCTGGGTTCTGATGAGGTGGGCGCATACGCCATGAAAATTCTTCCAGTATATGCTTATGATTTTTGCAGTTTTTGATAGTGTTTTTTCTTTGGTAAAAAGTTTACAAAAAATACAGCACTCTGGAGTTAAACAATCGGAGTTCAAATCTTGAACCCACCGTTTACCAGATTTGTACCTGGGCAAGTTACTTGACTCTACTGTGCCTCAGTTCCCCCTTCCATAAAAGGAGTTGGGCTAAGAATTAAATAAAACCGTGCATGTCGTGGCAGCTGGTACCTAACAAGCCTTGATAAACTTTAGCTGGTTCTATTAACCATGTTCGTAAAAGTTCATTGTTACTCGCAGAAAAAATAGTAGAGGTTTGCCCGCCCAAATGCTCCGAAGTAGAATTTATAGCTTTGTCCAACAGCCCCCACCCCACAGAGACCAGCTGGGTTCTCAGGAATCCTCTCTGGTGGACACCAGAAGAGGGAGCTCAACCTGTCTCTGACATCAACACCCAAAAAGGTCCCAGAGCAACCGACGAAATGATATGGGACTGTTCAGAGGTCAAGTTTGCCCCGGGTTGGGACTGAGTCTTGATGCAAATCAAAGTTTTCACCGGGGTGTTTGTGACCTGGGTTGAGACTGGGCTGTCCTCTCCTCTCATCAGAAAACTACGACAGACAATAATAATTGCAAACACTCAGAGTGATTCTATTGTACCAGGCAAAATTTAGGACTTTACACAAATTTACCCATTTAATCCTTATAATCATTATCTCTACTTAGCAAGTAAGAACAGTTAGGTCCAGACAGAATAAAACTAAACAACGGGCCCATCAAACTGCAAAATGCGGGAATGATTCATCTCTTTTTTAAAAATAAAATTTTTATTTTTTGATTACAGTTGACGTACAATATTATACTAATTTCTGGTGTACTAAATCGTGATTAGATATTTTTATGACTTACGAAGTGATCACCCTGATAAGTCTAGTATCCATCTGATACCACACATAGTTATTACCATATTATTGACTAGATTCCCTATGCTGTACTTTACATCCACTTGACTATTTTGCAACTACCAATTTGTACTTGATCCTTTCATCTTTTTCACACAGCCCCCCAAGCCCCCTCCCATCTGGCAACCATCGGCTTATTCTCTTCATCTATGAGTCTGTTTCTGTTTAGTTTGTTCATTCATTCTTTAGATTCCACATATAAGTGAGATCATATGGTATTTTTCCTTCTCTGACTTATTTCACTTAGCATAATACCCTCTAGGTCCAACCATGTTGTCGCAAAGGTTAAGATTTCATTCTTTTTTTTTTATGGCCATGTAATATTCTACTGTGGGTATGTACCTCATCTTCTTTATCCAATCGTCTATTGATGGGCACTTAGGTTGCTTCCGTATTTTGGCTATTGTAAATAATGCTGCAGTAAACATAGGAGTGCATATATCTTTTTGAATTAGTGTTTTGGATTTCTTCAGAGAAATACCCAAAAGTGGAATTGCTGGGTCATAAGGTAGTTCTATTTTTAACTTTTTGAGGCACTTCCATTCTATGTTCTATAGTGGCTGCACCAATTTGCAATCAGGTAGGAGCTTCTTAAGGACAATGACTCATCCAGGTGAACTCTGGGGCCACTGTCTGACACTCATTGAGACTTGGGAGATGTTCGCAGAGATAACAAAAGAACAAACGGACGAATAAAAGTCGGTTTTGACAAGGAAAGACAAGAACAGTAGAGCTGTGAGTTTATTGATATCTTTTCCCCAGCACTTGGAAGAAACTCTAATTCTTTCAAAATTGTTCCTTCCACCCCGTCCCTCTCCCATCCTCATCCCCCAAACAAAAGTGGTGGTCCCTCCAGCCTACTCTATTTTCTCGTCTGCAACAGAGAGGACTAGGGATTTGGGTAAGGCAGAGGGTATCAACGTCCAAGCTTCTCCTGGTTCAGCCCCATCACCATCGCGCCCCTGCCCACTCACTTCCCCTCAAGGAACCCTCCCTAGAGCAAAATGTAGTAAAGAGGATTTTTGAGTCCTCTTCATTCTTGCTGTAAAACCTTGGGCCACTCCTGTGACCTCTGAGCTCCCCGCAATCCCGTTTCCTCACCTGTGAAGTGGTCCTGAGGCCCCCTAGGTGGCAGGTGGAGAACGCCTTGAGGTGCTGCGGAAAGCCGTACTCCCTGACACCGCCCCCCGCTCCGGCCTC
>NW_006436888.1:2657478-2659780 GCF_000325575.1 Pteropus alecto | reverse complement strand
GCCCCCCAGCGGGCCCGGCGCCTCCCGAGCCCGCCGGGCTCTCGGCGGAGGACGGAGCGTGGGCTTCTTCCTCCCGCCAGGTGAGTGAGGCATGGGAGGAGGCGGCGGGCGGACACCTGAGGTCGAACCCAGCAAACTCTGCGAGGTCAAGGGCTGGAGCGGCGGGGTGACCTGACTCCAGCCGGGAGCCCCGAACTCCTCCTCTCAGATCCTGGCTCCTGACCCCAGGGGCGCCCCAGAGGCGGTGCCCCAGCACCAGCCATTCCTCCCTAAGTGCAGCCCCCCCACACGACCCTGGAGGTAGCCGCGCGCGAGCTTCAGGCCCCTTTGGCACCCACTTTCGGGTGTCCTGTGGGGTACAACTGGGATTATGAGCGACGCCCCAGGTTTTCCGAATTTACGGACACCACCACCCAGTGGTTAGAGATGCGCCTTACTTGACCTTTCCTTTGAGGAACTTCCAGAGCCCCCAGGCTACCGAAGACCTTGGAGCCCTCAAAAGAACTGTCGCTCCTGTGGCCCAGTCCTGATCCAATGAAGTGGTCAAGGGGATGCAGATGATTGAAACTCTTTCCTTCTTTCCTGTGGCTGATGCTGTGTAGCACTAAGAACGAATTTCCAGAGTTTAACACATTCAAATTACTTTCTACAGTATTTTCAAGCAGGGAAATGGCGGCACAGGGCAAGATTAAGGTGAAGTATTGTCCAACCCAAAAGCTAAAGCAATAGAATTTAGGTTTTCCAAAAAGTCATCTAGAAGAGATACTGGAAGGAAAAATGAAAGTAGTTACTGGCAAATATTCCTAGCCAGCTGGCTGCTCTAATTGCTTTGAGGTATCATTTTTAGAAGAGAAAATGTCTTCTCTCCTATGTTAATGACAACAAACCTAATAAAATTTATTTCTCATGATATTTGAAAGCATTGATATTTGTGAGGCAACTACTAGGCCTCGGAATTTACAGATATCAATAAACCATCTGGCTTATTCGTATTTACCTTACCCTCAGGTAGGGTATTATTTTTTCTTTCAGAGGATAGAATCCTGGTTTCAAGGACTTTCTGTTACTGCATGTTCCACATGTGGACAGTGCAACTCCCCCACCCCACTCTGCCCCACCCAGCAACAATGGAGGGTGGAAACTGAGCTGCCAGAGGATTGAACAGTAGGTATTCAGAGTTCTTTCCCTGACACCTACTGCTGTGTGACCTTCATCTCTCTGAGTCTCAGTTTCCCCATCTATAAAGTGGGACAGTACTGATACCTACCTCACAGGGGTGTTCTGAAGATGAAAAGAGGCAATGTGTGTAAAATGATAGCACGGTGCATGGCACTTAGTAGGGCTTCAATAAATGATGATGGAGATGTTGACGAAAAGCAGAACCAGACCTGAGACTCTATACGATCACAACTGGATGACTTTTGTTTTTATCCACAGCCCAGCAACTTCACAGTTCAGTGATCTTTCAGCTGAAAAGAAAAGAGAGGGACTTTCATTCTGTGACATGTTGTTGAGATGAAGGATGTCACGCTATGTAATTGGACATAAATCAGAATTCAAGCATCATATAAATTATCACCAACATTCTGTAACCTACCGAAGTCACTGAAATTTTTGTTTTCAAAATCATGTATAGTCTACAGCCATGCCACCCTGAACATGCCCAATCTCATCTGATCTCGGAAGCTAAGCAGGGTCAGGCCTGGTTAGTACTTGGATGGGAGACCACCTAGGAATACCAGGTGCTGTAGGCGTTAAAAAAAAAAAAGTATAGAATTTACTTTGAAATGCATAAAAATATAAAATGGATAGATAAATGGGTAAATGGATAGATAATGTAATCAAGCAAATAGCAAAATGTCCATTGTAGAATCTAGGTGGTGGGTATATTGTTCACCATCCACTTCTTTCAACTTTTCTGTGCATTTGACATTTTCATTCTAAAATATCGGGGGGGAAAATATGTGCAGATTATATGGCCAAGCTATAATCTTAATACTTTGGCCTTTAGAAATAATCCTTTTTTCCTAAGTATGTGAAGAAATGTAGTGATTTAAAAAGAAAGTATCATTTAAAGCCCACTTTCTCAATGACTGACTTGCCACTTTAAGAATATCTACAGAAACTTAGAGATCCTTAGATCAGAGTTCAAGATTAATAATAATAATAATAGTAGTGGTACAAATATGTGTTTGGTATATAGCAGGCACCATTCTAAATGCTTTATACATATTTATTGCATTTAATCTTCACAAAACCCTTTGGGATACAGAATATTATTTAATCCCATTTTACAGGTGAG
>NW_006436888.1:2652865-2657454 GCF_000325575.1 Pteropus alecto | reverse complement strand
CTCACCTAAGGTCACAGAGCTGAGAAGTGGAAGGTTAGGAATACTCGGTATGTCAGATAACTAACCTCATACTAAGCTCAATGGGAGATGGAGAGCAGTTATCAGGGGAATTCTGATTTGTTGTTGGGCTGTTTAGCTATTGTTTGTTTGTGCTCTGAGTTACATTAAAAAAAAAAAAGTCTTCTGTGTGATTATCGGAACCCAGCTCATCTATAGTAGATATCACTACTAAAGAGATAGTCTTTAGAATATGCAGAATTATGATTCTAATCATCGCTAAGTCCACCTGTGGACTCCCACCTCTGCTGATTTCCCCTTTGGACATTGTGGTGTTTTTCATTCATTCTAAATATGATGTTGTTGAATAATTAGGGGACTGCAGTTTTCTAACAAAATTGTTTCTGAAAACCTTTTATAGGGAAAGCAAAGAGTATGAAAGCCTATCTAAAGAGCGCAGAAGGCTTTTTCGTCCTGAATAAAAGTACTACGATTGGAAGGCATGAAGACTCAGACCTTGTTTTAGAGGTAAGAAGTCTTGCTTCTCCAACCCTCCTCAAAAGCCCTTACTGTTTCGTCGACTCAGATGGCTTTTAAAGCACAACTTCTGGCTAACAGCCACATCTTTCCTCGATGTGCTTGCCGGTAACCAATTGCCAAAATACTCTGGGTTTCCCTGGCATACGTAGTGAAAATGAGCGCGATGCAAAGTGTGATGTGCCCTCTGTCGTTTGCTGGACAAGTCTGCAGATGCCCCACCCATCGTCCCCTCCCCAGCAGCCTGATAAGGCAGTTTGGAAGGTAGGCATAGAGCCGATGCTTTGACCTTCACCTGCTTTGGGCCTGACAGCCAGGCCCACCTGGAGTGCCCAGCCTGAGTTTTTGGAGACTGTTGTGGGCCCCTCGGAGCCTGCAGACCTCCGAGCAGTGAATCAGGATAAGCCCTGGGCCTGGCCTCAGCATTCTCTCATTTCATTTCATTCTCTGAATTCACTGTGGTTTGGTCCAGAGCCTCAGATCATTGACAGCACAAGAAGGTGGAAGAAAGAAAGGAATAATAAAAACAGTGGTTTTTGGCCTTTTTAACTATCGAAGGAGCTTAAAATATTAAAGCAGAAAGAGAAATGCAATGGAATTTCCCCATAACTGTGAAAAGCAGGCCTGTCTCAGACCTCCTTCAACAGATTTCCTTTCAACTTTGTAGTTTGAAATAATTATAGATTCAAAATAATTAACGATACAAATAATTAACGATACAAAACCAGGAAGTTGATATTGGTACAAAATTAGTGTTTGGTTCTATGCCATTTTATTATGTGCGTGGATTCATGTGCAGCCATCAAGATATAGAACTATTCCATTATCAAAGCTCTCCCTGTGATATTCCTTTATAGTCATAATACCTCCTCATACCACCATTCCTAAACCTCAACAAGCACTAATCTGTTCTCCATTTCTATCATTTTTATTGCTTTGAGAATATTGTATAAATGGAATCAAATAATATGTGAACTTTGAGGTTTTTTTCTCACTCAGCACAATGTCCTTGAGATCCATTTAGGTTGTTAGCCTGTTCCTTTTTTACTGCTGAGTAATATTCCAGTGTCTAGATGTATGACAGTTTGTTGGACCATTCATATTGAAGGACACATATTGAAGGACATTTTGATTGTTTCCAATTTGGGACTGTTATGAATAAATCTATTATAAACATTTGTGTATAGGTTTTTGTGTGGGTACAAGTTTTTATTTCTTTGGAATAAATGCTCAGGAGTGTAATTGCTAGATTATGTGGTAAGTATGTGTTTGGTTTCTAAAGAAACTTCCAGGTTATTATCCAGAGTGGCATACCATTTTCTCCTCCCACTAGCAATGGATGAGACATGGTTTCACTGCATCCTCACCAACAATTAGTATTACCACTGTTTATTTTAGCCATTTTAGTAAATGTGCAGTGATATCTCTTCATGGCTTTAGTTTACATTTCCTAAATGGCTAGTAATGTTGCATATCTTTTATGTACTTATTTGCCTTCTGTATATCTTTTTTGATGAAATGTCTCTTCATATTTTTTGCCAATTCTAATAGGATTATTTGGGGTTTTTATAGATAATCCTATTAGAAATGAGTTTGGGGAGTTCTTTATATATTTTAGATATGAGTCCTTTACCAGATATGTGGTTTGCAAATATTTTCTTCTATCCATAGGTTGTCTTTTCATTCTTTTAACAGAATATTTCACAGACCAAAAGTTTTAAATTTTCATGGAGTTCAGTTTATCTTTTTTTTCTTTTATAGATCATGGTTTTAGTGTCGTGTCTAAGAACACGTGAGCAAGTCCTTGATACTGAGGATGTTCTCTTATGTTTTCTTCTAATAGTTTTATAATTTTGTTTTATGTTTAAATCTATAAACTTTTTGAGTTCTTTTTTGAATATGATGAGGTTTAGTTAAGGTTTATTTTTATTGCATGTGGATATCCAGTTACTTTAGAACCATTTGTTGAAAAGACTATCCTTTCTTCATTGAATTGCTTTTGTAACTTTATCAAAAATCATTTAACCAATATGTGTGGAGGCTCTTTCTGAGTTCCTATTACGTTTTATCGATCTGTGTGTCTATACTTCTACCAATATGACATAGTCTTAATCACGGTAGCTGTTTAAGTTTTAAATCAGGTAGAGTGATCCTTCCCATTATATTCTTCTTTAAAAAAATTTTTTTAACCTATTCTAGCTCTTTTGCCCTTTTATATACATTTTAGTCTAAGGCAGTCTATGTATACAAAATATCTTGCTGGAATTTTTACAAGAATTGCGTTTTTAAACCTATGTATCGGTATGAGAAGAACTGATATCTTTACTGGTCTCTTTCGCTCTATGAACATGGTGTTTCTCATTTATTCAGGTGGTCTTTGGTTTCTTTCAAGAGTGTTCTGTACAAGTCCTGTATGTGTTTTGTTATATTTACAATTAAGGATTTCTCTCTTATTTTGAGTTATTATAAATGGTATTGTATTTTAAAATTTGGTGTCCACATGTTCCTTGACATTATATAGAAATACAATTGATTTTTGTATGCTTATATGATATCTAAACTAAACTTTCTAGAAGGTTTTTTTTATAGATTTCTTGGGGTTTTATACATAAATAATTATGCATCTGCAAAAAAAAGAACAGTTTTTTTCTCCTTTCATCAAGGAGATCTGAATGCCTTTAATTTCCTTTTTCCTGCTTTATTACACTGGCCAGGACATCCAGTACTCTGTTGAATAAGAGTAGTGAGTGAAGTATACATCTTTGTATTTGCTTGTTCCTGATCTTATATGAGAAGCATTCAGTCCTTCACCATTAAGTGTGGTGTTAATTGTAGGCTTTTCTGTAGATGCTCTTATCAAGTTGAGAAAGTCTCCCCGCTCCCCCGCTCCCCCCCTCCCCCGTTTATTCCTGGTTATCTGAAGGTATTTATCATAAACTCAGCAGATTTAAAAATAACTCAACGGGCCTCCCCTTGAGAGTCTCATCCATGTCATGGTCGCCCTATAAGGACACAGAAAATCCGTTCAGTGCACAAAGTGGGGGAAGGAAAGAAAAAGAATTTCAGTTTCTTTTTTATCATAACCAGGGATAGGTTTTAGGTCATCTTATTTCCTATCTGGCCAAAGTAAAGACAGAGATCTCTGTGTCGAACTTGACTGTCATGTCCGAAAACTGCGGTAATTTTCAAGAGCACAGGCTTCGGAGATAGACAGACCTGGGTTTGAATCTCACTGGGCCACTTTCTGGCTGTGTGACTTCAGCGAGTTAGTTAATTGCTCGGAGCTCGGAGCTCGGAGCTCGTTGTCTCAGTCTATGAATCGCTTACCTCACAGGGTCGTTGCGTATAAAGTGCCTGGCACACAGCACTAAGTCAGCGACACCATGACGTTATTTTTGTCTTATAAAATGGAGACCGAGAGGAATCCTCAGAGGTGCACAGGGTCAAGATGAGGATCCACTGACATTAACAAGCTGTTTGGAAAAGGAATTGATGAGGACAATTATTGTATCAATGGAAACTGAGTTCCATTCATTGTATAAAAAAATAATTGATGGCTTACTGCTTCCTGGTCTTGGTTTAAGAAGGAAGTCCCCACCGCCAGCAATAGCCATGTTGATTTAGGAAGGAATAAGTTTCGTTTCCAGGAGCACAAGCTTATATCGGCTCTCTAAAGAACAGATGATGCATGAATTGCCAAACATTTTGTGAATGGGTGCTTCTTAGACAGATCCTCTTCCCAAAGCTTAAATGGATTTGGGAGAGGGGGTTTGCTTTTAAAAGGGATATGGAGATACAGGTCCATTTGGAAGAATTGAAACCTGCAGACATGTCAACATTTTCCAATTCGATAAAACAAGACAAGGTGAAAATTGCCCCTTTGGTGACTTCATTGAGCCTTTCTTATTAGAATAATCACCCTCGATTGGCTATGGACCACCCCAAGGGATAATTCAATAGTCAATTTGTAATGGCCACTTAGAAATCATTTCACTAAATAAAGTTCAGAAATATTTATTGATAAAAAGTTGTCCTTGAAATTACCCAAAGGTTAC
>NW_006436888.1:2637940-2652847 GCF_000325575.1 Pteropus alecto | reverse complement strand
GGAAAGAGAATGTTTGCTTTATTTACTTGAGTAAATCGTAAATAATAGGCAGTCACGCTTCTGAAGATTTATACTCTTTTGCAAGGCTGACCTATTGTTTCGATTGTCGATGTCATAATATTTTGACATCATTTACTTTTTCCAATAATGGAAGGTAGTTACCTGCTTATTGTTTTTTTAAAAATTGGGAGAAAGTATAAGGAAGAAAATTAAAGTCACTTGTAATCATCTGGCTCCAAGAAAGTCGATACTGATATTGATAGGGTTTTGCCCTCCAGACTTTTTTCCCTACCCTGTAAGGAGTTTGGTTCCCTAACAGCAATAGGAAGCCTGTGGTAGCCAGCTCGGCTTTGGCTGTTGTTGTCACTCATTCATCCCAGAAATATTTACCTGGAGCCTCAGCACTGAGGCAGTCCTGGGGACATAGCAATGGCAGAATCGGGCATGGTTCCTACAGTCAGGAAACTGCTAGGAGACAGAGAAGTAAGTTAGAGATCCCACAAAGGCCCGTACAGTTCCATGCCAACATTGGGGCTCCAAAGGAAAGGAATACAGAAGACAAAGGGGACTTAACTCGACGAGGGGCACAGCAACGGCGTGTGCAAAGGCCCTGGGGTGAAAGAGCATATTGGAAGCTCAAAGGACCAAGAGAAAACCAGTGTGTCCTAAGTAAGAGTGGGAAGGAGGAGACCTAAGAGACGTGTAGGCCTCCTTTGTGCCACATAAGGATTCTCGCCTTTATCTGAAGAGCAATGTGAAGAAGGCACCGAAGGGTTTCCAGCAAGGGGGAGACCTGCATATTGAACTGACCGTCCTGGCTGCCATATGCAGACTGGCAGTCAGCTCTGTTCAGAATCTCCCCTCTCCCATCGTGCATAGCAGGGAAGCCTCGGCCTTGCTCATTTCAGAGCTAAGTCTTATAAATTATAATTTATTTGATCCGATGTGGCTTGCGAACTGTAATTTTTAGAGCTGGATGTAGACACTATCTAAATTTGACTGAGAAAGGGGCTCAATTCTTCCAGAATGAAGAAACACCGAAAGCCAGTGGTTGTTGAATTTTTCACATGTATAAAAGTACTTGTTAAACAACCCCTGGAATGAAAGAGCCTATTCTGAGCCAGCGGGTTTGGGGTGAGGCCCAGAAACCCTCACAGTTCCATGCTCCTCAGGTTCCGGTGGGGGTGTGGCATCTCATGGAGCACATTTCGAGAGCCCCCATCAGTGTCCCCTCCCTCGCCCTCCTTGATCACCTGCGTTTCCTCCCTGTCGATGTCGTGGGAGCTCCTGTTTGCGGGGGGCAGGGTGCTATTTCAATAAACTTTGTTTTGAGGAATAGAGAAGCAAAAGGTAAACAGTAGAGAGCTGGCTGACTCCAGCCCCTCGCCAAGAATTCGCCGGGCCCCACACTGGGGAGGTTCCGGGATCCCCTTAAAGAGGGAGCTATAGGACAAACCAAGACAGCACGGTATAGTGGCCGGGAGGGTGGAGATGGAGGAGAAACACCGGGGCCAAAATGCCAGGGGGATGAAATGCCCGCGCCTGCACCTCTGCCTCTGTGAGTGGCCTCCTGCCAGCCGGCTCCTTTCTCACTGTTGGAACAATCTCTCTAGCACGTGTCAGCCCGTTGCCATGTGGGATCTGGGTCATGGGGCAGGCTGATCTAACAGATACACCAGAACCCATACAGCCATATGACTCTTGTCCCTTTGCCTGGCACCTGCCCTGTTTACATCATTTCGTGGACATATGGGTACGTGTGCTGTGTCAAAGGGCATATACATCTGTAGTTCTGGTGGATGTTGCCACACTGCCCACCAGAGGTTGACAGATGTAGTCAGTGTCCCAACAGCAGTGGGTGTCTGTTTCCACCTCCCTCCCCAGCCTAGTCTGTTGTCCACCCATTGGATTTTTGCTGATCTAGGAGGTATCTTTGTCATTTTAATTTGCATTTCTCTGTTACGAGTGAACTTTTTGCTATGTAAGGATTCTTACCCATCTCAGTCTCCACAGAAATCCACGGAAAGGAACAGGCCCGGGGGTGCAATTGCCAGCTCCGTCTGCACTCAGAAGCTCGCCTTCCTGCCTGGTTCAGCTCCCACATTCACCCTAGGCTACACCCAGAGTGTATTTGCTCTAGGGAGTCAACCCATCTGGTCTCATCAGCCCTCAGGGAACTCTTTTCTCCCCTGTTGGGGAACTGGCAGCTGGAAATGGGAGCTGGCTTCATGGGTGTGGGCCCAGCAGGTATGGGCCTAATTTCCCTCTGGCAGGTGGAAGGCTCCCAAGAGGAAAAACGGAGAAGGGATAGATGGTCACCTTATTTTTCTCATCTGTTTATTGTGGTAAAAGACACAGAGCATAAAATTTACCTTCTTAACCATTAAGTATGCAGTTCAGCGGCACCAAATACATGCACGGTGCTGTGAGACCATCTCCCCCACTCTTCTCTGTAACTCTTTCCATCTTGCAAAACTGAAACCCAGTGGCCCTGCGCACTCCCCCAGCCCCTGGCAGCCACCAGTTCATTTACCATCCCGTGAATTTAACTGCTCTAGAAAACCTCATATAAGTAGAATCATCCGGTATTTGTCCTTTTGTGTCTGACTTATTTCACTTAACATAATGTCCTGAAGTTTCATTCATGTTGTGTAGCATGTGTCAGAATTTCGTTCTTTTTAAAGACTGAATAATGCTCCATCATATGTACCTACCACATTTTGCTTATCCATTCATCAGTTGTCGGACACTGCGTTGTTTTCATTTCTTGGCAGTTGTGATGATGCTGTTGTTGTTGTTGTTGTTTGACAGCAGCCATTCTCACGGATGTGAGGTGAAAGGTCATACCTTTTTGAAAACACAAATAATACAAACAGCTACAGCACACATTTATAGGCTACTCGAAGTATCTTGCATGGCTTTGTTTACATAGGCTGTGTCAGTTCTGTATATGCATTTACAGAATTATATCCTCAAACAATCCTGTGGGGTAGGAACTACTATCATCATTTTAATGCTCATTTTAAGATGTGGAAATGGGTCTCAGAACGGTTAAGTAACTGGCCCAAAGTCACATAGTCGGAGGAGGAGAGAGGCTGACCCAAAGCTTCTAAAGAAAGACACTTCATTCTTTGGATGTAAATTTAGCTTCGGAGAACATCTAAAAAAAAAAAAATCTAAATATCTGAAATTCCATGTGCGTTAACTGAGATCATAAGGTAGTTGTCTAAGCTAGGGGATTTGTAGTGTGAAATCCGAAATGAGAGTTGTCAGTGAAACATAAAATCAATTTTCACATGGTTCGCATTCACGCAAGAAACCGGAGTGGCGCCATCTAGTGAGCGATTTGAGTAAAAAGGGAATGTTGACCCCGTGCTTTCCGCCGACAATACTTGGGGCTGTAAATTGAGGCCCCACAGGAACCCTGTCTGAGGGTGAGAGGGTGCCTCAGAGTAGACTAGTCTTGAGCTGCCTCTATAAAGAGAAGCCTGGGGATTTACCAGGCAGAGCAGGCAGGAAAGGACACCCCAGATGTTGAGAGGGCGTGTGTTAAACTCTGGAGGTGTTTGGTGAACAATTCCTCCAGGGAGAAAAGAGCTTGATGGCATGTTGGTGGCAATGTGTTGGTGGCAGGCGACCTCACAGGGTGATCTGATCTTCAGTTCCTAACTGGGCAGGCAGGTCCTGGTGAGTGGTCAGGCCTGTAACTTCTTTAGTGAAAGGTTTTAAGCCAGCCCTGCCCATTGTTCTATTGCATCTAGGTTAACACAGCTTTGAAAGCCCAGAAGTAATACCCTTCGAAGGGGTATTAACCCTCTAGAGCGCATTTGATCTTGTTAACTATCCTGCCCCCCCATCCATTTCCTTCCCTTCCCTCCTCAATTTCAAATACATAAAAGAAGTTGCAAAGCTGTTATTCTCCAGAACATTTGAGATCTTGCTCCCGGACATATGTCGTCAGTTTGGCTCAAATAAGCTCATTAAAAATTCTCTCCAGGCTTGGACGTTCTTACTTCAACAGTGTAAAATGTAAGCCACGCTAAGTGTTTAACATGTAACTTGTTTGAAGATGGAACCTCCCTCTGAAAAGGCTTTTAAGATGGGAAGGAATTAATGATCTTTGTTACGTAGGTGGGAGATCAGATAGAGCAGCCCTTAGAACAGAGCGGTCAAATGCATGACCTGGGCCCTGGATGGCTGGTTTGGAGCCTGGTTCTGCCTTTGTCAGTTGTAGGGTCTCAGGCAGCCATTCCCTGTTGAATTTCTATACATATGTGATGAGGCTGGTTACAGTGGCTATGTTATGAGACTGAATTACTGAGAATTACTGGCGGGGGTAAATATCGTATTTGTAGATATTCTAAATCTTGATTATTGTACTTGTCTTCTACTTAAAACAACAGAAATGTATTATCTCACGGTCTGAAGGTCAGAAGTCGGGGTAGACTCTGCTGATTCCTCTGCTCCGGGGCACACGAGGCCAAAATCAAGGTGTCGGCATCCCGGGCTCCTATGCAGACTGGCTAGTGAGAACCTGCTTCCAGGGCCACTCAGGTGGTTTGCAGAATCTAGCCTATCTGTGCAGCTGCGAACTGAGGTCCCCATCTCCTTGCCGGCTGTCAGAGGTTGTTCTGAGCCTGGAGAGGCTGCCCACATTCTGTGTCCCATGGCCACCTTCATGTAAAGCCAGCAGCAGTAGGTCAAGTCCTCCTCTGGCTTTGAATCTCTGACCTCTCCAGCCAGAGAACCCCTCTGCCTTCTGGGGCCCCTGGGGTTAGATGAGCCCCAGCTGGATAGTCCAGGATAATCTTCCTCATAAGGTCCTGATTAGCAACCTTCACATCTGCGAGGTCCCTCTTGCCTACATAATGGGGTGTATTCCCAGGCTCCAGGGATCAGGGCGTGGACATCTTTGCAAACCATTCTTTCCACCTCCACCTCCTTTGACACTATCTCTTGCCCCGACTGTTGCCATGGGGGAGAGGGTGGTGATACGGGACTGGTTTGATGTCTTTTCAGAGGATTCAGTAGAGTCAGTGCCAGGGGCCTGGGAAAAGATGGCCAGGATGAGCTGGGAGGGTGATAACATCATTAGTGGGAGGGTCACATGGGAGGGTGGAGGTCAGCAAGACTCAAGGTGGCAAGTCGACATCCAAGAGTAGGGGGTGGTGCAGCGGCCCCCGCCTGTGGACGGAGTGAGAAGGAAATGCTGGACTCTTGGGGAGCGGTAGCATCTGAGGGGCAGACGAAGGGACAGGAGCTGAGCATGGAGACCTGGCCGTGGCCAGAGAGTAAGGAGAATGGTCAGAGAGCCATCGCCAGGCTGGGGAATATTAACGGCCGGAGTAACTGACAGTTACTGAGGCTGCCTTGTGCCAGGCACTGTCCTTTGTACTTCCGTGTGTGTTAACTCATTTAGTCCCTGCGAGGTGGGGACCATCACCTCCCCCATTTTGCAGATGAGGAAGTTGAGGGATAGACAGGCGAAGCGGCCTTCCTGATGTCACGCGGGGAGGCTTGGGGGGCTGGAAACCCTCTTCTTGTCAGGCCTCGCCCCTCCTCAAGGCTTCCAGGGTCTGGCTGACGGAGGGAAGCCGAGAACTTCCCCTTTGCTTCTCCTCCCAGACTCACTGTCTGACCAGAGCCTCTTGTTTCCCAGTATTCTCATTCTTTTGAAAACCCCAGATTTTACTATTTCTGCATTACATCCCTTTCCTGAGGCAGTGAGGGGGATGGAGTGAGGGATGGGATGACCAAGAACTGAAAGGTAAAAAGAAATAGATTAAACACACACACACACAGTGTATTGAAACACTGAGGGGCTCCATCAAATAGTAGCTTTTAGCAATTTTCCAAGGAAGGGGAGGGAGTAAATGGTCTTACAGGGCAAAACTAGGAAGCTCTCTTTTGGCCTGACATGTGGCAGAACCTCACCCCGTTGTTGTGGAGTCATTCAAAATTTCCTGCTTGCTTTGATTTCTTAATAATGGCTCCGGCAGCTTTTGAGGAACTGAAAGTAATGAAGCCTGGGAAGAGAAAAACGAGATGCAACACATAGAATTTCTGTCTTTGACGGGTCATCATGGGTTCATAGAGCACGAAGATCAGTGGGCATGGTGATGAAGCAGCAGAGGTCCTTCCCAAATAACTGGTGTGTGTTAACGTTTTTTTTTATTTTTTTGATTTTTTTGATTATTTATTTATTTGCTTGAGAGCACGAAGATCAGTGGGCATGGTGATGAAGCAGTGGTCCTTCCCAAATAACTGGTGTGTGTCAACGTTTTTTTTTTTATTTTTTTTATTTTTTGATTATTTATTTATTTGTTTGTTTATTTTTTAGGCAAGGCAACTCTCGGTTGACCTCACAGATTGCAAGGACCTTGTCAGCTTACAATCCCTTATTTTTTATTTTTTACACCTACAGCACCTGGTCTTCCTAGGTGGTCTCCCATCCAAAGACTAACCAGGCCCGACCCTGCTTAGCTTCCAAGATCAGACAGGATCGGGCTTGTTCAGGGTGGCATGGCCGTAGACCCAACGTTTGTTTGTTTGTTTGTTTGTTTGTTTTTTAATATATTTTTTAGAACTGTTTTAGGTTTACAGGAAATCGAGCAGACAGTATGGAGAGTTCCCAAATGCCAACGCAGAGCTTATATTACCAACATTTTGTGTCAGGGTGGTACATTTTGGTACAGCTGATGAACCAATATTGGTACGTTAGGGTTCCATCTTGGTGTTGTAGATTCTGTGGGTTCGGGCAAATGCGTAATGACATGGATCCACCACTGCAGTATCATGCAGTGTAGCTGCTCTGCCCTAAACCCCTTGGGCTTCGTCTAGTCTTCCTTCCCCACCTCCACCTGAGCCCCTGGTGACCACTGGTCTTTTTACTGTCTCCACAGTTTCATTTTTTCCAGAATTTCGTGCAGTTGAAATCATCCAGCCTTTGCAGTGTGACATCTTGTGCTCAGCAATATGTATTTAAGGTTCTTCCATGTGTTTTCATAGCTTGATAGGTCTTTTTTTTCTTTCTATCACTAATTATGTTTCATTGTGTGAATGAATGTACCACGGTGTATTTATCTAGTCACCTTTTAAAGTCTTCTGAGTTGCTTCCAGTTTGGGGCAATTATGAGCAAAGCTGCTATAAATATGTATCCCAAATAAATAATCTTAAAACTCAACAATAAGAAAACAAACAACCCAATTTAAAAATGGATGAAAAATCTGAACAGACACTTCACCACAGATGGCAAATAAGCATTGAAAAGTTGCTAAACATCATATGTCATTAAGAAATTACAAATAAAACATGAAACATCTATTCATTTATTTAGATCTTTGATTTCTTTCATCAATATGTTATTAGTTTTCTTCATATAGATCTTGTGCATATTTTGTAAGATTTATACCTACATTTTTTTTTCAATGCTAATGTAAACGGTGGTGTGTTTTTAATTTAAAATTTCAGTTTTGCCTTACTGGTATATAGGAAAACAATTGATGTTTGTATATTAACCTGTATCCTGCAACCTTGCTGTAACTGCTTATCAGTTCCAGGAGTTTTGGGATATTGTTATTGATTCTTTGGAATTTTCTACATAGGTAATCATGTCATCTGCAAAGACAGTTTTATTTCTTCCTTCTCCATTAAGTATGCCTCTCATTTCCTTTCTTGTCTTATCGCATTAGCTAGGACTTCCAGCATGATGAAAAGGAGGGGCAAAAGGGGCCATCCCTGCCTTGTTCCTGATCTTAGTGGGAAAGTTTGTAATTTCTCACCATTAAGTATGATGTTAGCTTTAGGGTTCTTATTGCTGTTCCTTATCAGGTTGAGGAAGTTCCCCCTTTTAATCCTAGTTTGCCAAGTTTGTTTTTTTTTTTAATCAGGAATCGGGGTTAGAGTTGGTCAAATGCTCTTTCTTCATCTGATCATGTGGTCTTTTTTCTTTACTCTGTCGATGCAATGGATTACATTAATTGATTTTCAGATGTTAAGCCAGCTTTGCATACCTGTAATAAATCCCATTTGGTTGTGGTATATAATTCTTTTTATACATTGTTGGATTCGATTTGCTAATATTTTGTTGAGGATTTCACATCTATGTTCATGAGAGATATTGGTCTGTAGTTTTACTTCCTTGTAATATCTTTATCTTGTTCTGGTATCAGAGTAATGTAGGCCTCATAGAATGAGGCAGAACGTGTTCCCTCTGCTTCTATTTTCTGGAAGAGATTGTAGAGACCTGGTATCATTCCTTCCTGAAATGTCTGATAGAATTCATCAGTCTGGGCCTGGTGCTTTCTGTTTCGGAAGGTTATTAATTATTGATTCAAATGCTTTAATAGATATGGACCTATTCAGATTATCTAGTTCTCCTTATATGAATTTTGATAGACTGTATCTTTCAACAAATTAGTCCATTTCATCTAAGTTATTGAATTTGTGAACATAGATTTGTTCATAATATTCCGTTATTATTCTTCGACACCTATGGGATCAGTAGTGATAGCCTCTCTTTCATTTCTAATCTTAGTAATTTATATTTTCTCTGTTTCCTTGGTTAGCCTGCCAGAGACTTGTCAGTCTTTTCAAAGAACTGGCTTTTGGCTTCATTGATTTTTCTCTATTGTTTTACTGTTTTTGATTTAATTCATTTCTGCTCTCATTTTTATTCTTTTTCTTCTGGTTGAGGTAGGCTTATATTGCTCTCTTTTCTCTAGTTTCCTAAGATGGAAGCTTAGATTATCGATTTTAGATCTTTCTTCTTTCTCTAATATATGCATTCAATGCTGTAAATTTCCCTTGAAACACTGCTTTTGCTGCATCTCACAAACTTTTATAAGCTGTATTTCCATTTTCTTAGTTCAAGATAATTTTTATTTTTCTTGAGACTTCTTCTTTGAGCCATTTAGAAGTGTGCTGTTTAATCTCCAAATATTTTGGAATTTTCCAGCTCTCTTCCCGCTGTCGATTTCTAGTTTAATTTCATTGTAATCTGAGAATATATTTTCCATAATTTTTCTTCTTTTAAATTTGTTGAGGTATGTTTCGTGGCCCAGAATGTGGTCTGCCTTTGTAAATGTTCCATGTGAGCTTGAGAAGAATATATATTTTGTTGTCGTGGGAGGAAATAGTCCATAAATGTCAATTAGGTCCAGTTGATTGATGGTCCTGTTGAGTTTAACTTTATCCTCACTAATTTTCTGCTGGGTCTGTTACTGATAGAGGGACGTTGAAGTCTCCAGCTATCAAAATGGATTTGTCTATTTTTCCTTGCGTTTCTATCAGTTTTTGCCTCACATATTTTGACACTTTATTGTTAGGGACATACACATAAAAGATGGTTATGTCTTCTTGGAGAATTGACCCCCCTTTTTCAGTTCACAATTCCCCTCTTTATCCCTGATAACTTTCCTTTCTCTGAAGTCTGCTTTATATGAAATTAATATAGCTACTCTTGCTGTCTATGTTTTGGCACACAATATTTTGAGTGCCAAAGTGATAGAAATTCACAGACATGGTTCCATAGGGTAGTGGTTAGCACATCTGCTTTACACGCAGAAGGTCCTGGGTTCGAGCCATGGTCCATGGTCTACGGCCATGCCACCCTGAACGAGCCTAATGTCGGATCTCGGAAGCTAAACAGGGTCGGGCCTGATTAGTACTTGGAGGAGAGACCACCTAGGAAGACCAGGTGCTATAGGCATAAATAATAATTAATTAATTAATTAATTAGATAAAAGAAATTCACCGAGTGGGTAAAAACACAGACATTTGAATCAGGAAGACCTGGGTACAATCCAGGCTAGCCAACCTGGATGACTTTGGGCAAATTTAATAATTCTGTGCCTCGGTTTCCTCATCTACGAAAAGAAGGTCTAAAAAGAAGGCCTATCCCTTTGGATTATTGTGAAGATGAAATGGAATAATGCAGTAAAGCACTTAGCAAGTTTCCTGGCATGTAATGTTAAATTAATGCATCCTACTAATGTTTTGGTTATTATATTATGGGACTTTAGCATAGATTTCTAAGTGCAGGTACTCTTTGTATGAAAGTTAGATAAGACGCTGTAAGAAGATAAACTTAGAAAATAATTTCAAAGTCTTGGGCTAGAGTTGATGTCTCATAGGCAGTGTCTTGAAAAGACAGATGACTTCACATGTGCCCTGCAGCCCTTTGTATTAAAGTGATTATGGGGGAACCTTCTCCTCCCACTGCTGATTCACAGACATACTGTCTGGGGTCTCTTTCTTTTGGGGAAATGTTGTGACACCAGGCCCCTTGGGTTAGATAAATTCTGACAGGCTTTTAAGAAGCAACAGAAATAACTAATCACATGGGAAACTCTTCATTGTACATCACGGTTTTTTCAAAGGTAATTATAAAACTGTGTTGTGTGGCATGATCTCAATTTCTGTTTAAACTTTTAAAAAAGATTGTAAGCATTAAAATAAAAGCCTTTTTTAAGGCAGACGAGCACTCTGCAGCATCCTAGCTTTGTAACCTCGGCCAGGGTTCTGTGTATGTAGAGGCTTCTCAACACTGCACGGCATTGAGAGAACATTTATCTGAAATTTCTTCTTTGTACTTCTCTCCAGTTCTCATTTTCTGCAATGTTAAGAAGAACATGTTATTTTTCAAATGAATAGGACGGACTAATGAACAACAATCATGACAAAACCTCCCCTTAACATACTCTATTCCATGAACTTGGCATTTTCCTTGCAGGAAAATGGACAGTTGTCACTTGCCAACTGACCTCTCTGGTTTATGTTTGGGCCATTTTTGCCTTCTATCCTGCCATTCGGAACAACCAAAAGCATACTGTGTGGAGCCAGAGAAATAGAAAATAGCCAGTTGCCTAGCCAAGCACATGCCCATTCAGACTCCCCTGAGTCTCTTTGGCCTCTCTGTCCCCCGATTCCCCACCCAGCAAACTTGGACACCTGAGTCTGGAGTCAGAGAGAGCACACATCCCAGCTTCACCATGGCTGTGTGACCTTGGGCAAGTCACTTAACCTCTCTGACCCTCAGCATCTTCATTTCGAAATGAGGTTTGTGGTGACCGTCCAGCCAGGCGAGGCACCTGGCACATTCTGGCACCCAGTGACAGCGGGCCCGGCATCGTTCTTGTTTTGCTGACCACCTTCCTCCTCCATTTCAGTCGGCTGACATCGACAACCATCACGCGCTCATTGAGTATAGCGAGGCTGAGGGCAGCTTCGTCCTCCAGGACTTCAACTCCCGCCATGGCACCTTCGTCAACGAGTGCCACATTCAGAACGTGGCTGTGAAGCTGTTACCCGGAGATATCCTGAGGTTTGGTTCTGGAGGGCTGACCTACGAACTGGTCATCGAAAACCCACACTCGGTGAGTCCAGGCTCCCCTGCGAGGGAGTGGGGGCGGAGGTGCTGTGCCTTGTCGCCTTCCGTGCAGCCCGAGGCTCGAGGCTCGGAGACAGCCAAGGGTGGAGCTCGTCCAGAGCAAGACGCTCTCGTGCTCTCGTTTCACAATGTGTGTTCGCTGGCACCACCAGACCGAATGCTGCGAAAGTTCAGAACCACCTGGGTGGGTCCTGGGAGGAGCGAGTCCTCGCGCCCTCTTCTGGGCATTTTGTGGAATTACACGGGAGAGTTTTCTTAGGGCCGGCACGGAACTCAAAGGTTTTCCTGAAAACGCGAAGCTTGGTGGGGGGAGGTGGAAAGCAGGTGTGTGCTTTTGAAAACTCAGAGGTAGATGCTTCCTTACTAGGCAGATGCAGCTTCCTAGGTTTGTGACCTCAGCCAGGGTTCTTTGTATGCCTGGGCTTCTCAACATTGTGTGGCAATGAGAGAATGTCTGTCTGTAAAGTGTGTAGGTCGGTGTCCCGCCTCAAGCAGATGCGCACCATGCGGCAGGTGCTTTATACCCTGAGTCAGAGGTGTTCCTGGGATCATGGCTGAAGGATGGCCCAGTTTAAGCTGAATGTAACACAAAACTTGCCCACCAAAGCTCAGCCACACGGAAACAGGGAGACAGGCCGGTACAGTGGTCAGTGGCACAGCCTCTGGTCAGAATCCCAGCTCGGCCACTTGCTCACTCCGTGTGCTCTGGAGCAAGCCACTGGACCTCTCGGGACCGGGGTTTCCTCACCCACAAGATGGGGTCAGTGGCAGCAGTGACCTTGCAGGCTCACTTCGAGGGCTGAAAGAGATGATTATAATGGTAAAACTCCTAACACAGCGCCCATAATTAACACTTGTCATATGCGTCCCAGAAAGGTGGCATGATTATCTCACTCCCCACCACCCAGAACGCCACATGAACTCAGATCTTTCAGCTTAAGATTCTTTCTGGGACAAGGCTGCGTATAAACAAATAAAATGTAGAGGCTCTGGGCAGAATCCTGGGGCTTAGGGCCATGAGCAGCCCTAAATGTGCACCCCAAGAAGATTAAGAGCATCCCACAGGCCACACGGGCCGTAAAACCACGTCCATCACTTCTGGCTCTGAAAATCTGAGGTGGTTGTTTTTTCTGCTTCTGCTCAGATGCCTTATCCTCCTTGGACCAACATTAAAGTGTGTTTGGCAGCCCTGAGCAGGGGCTCCTGACCCGGAAGGGCTGACCTGGGGTTCTCGCCACAGCTTCTAAGACTCCCCCACATCAGAATCATGTACAGAGTGAACCACCGATGCAGGTCCCAGGCCTCACTCCAGGCCTGGGGACTCAGACTTGGATCTGCCAGATAAAATACAATTAAATTTGAATCTCAAGTAAAGAAAAATCATATTTTAGTATAATAAGTAGGTCCCAAATATTGCTTAAAAAAATTTGGCATTTGTCTGAAATTCAAATTTAATTGGGTCCCCTACGTTTTATTTATTATATGTTATTTATTCATGTGTTTACATAAATCTGGCAACCTTACATGTACCCCTGGGAGCGGGGCCTGAGGATATGCATTCTCACAAGCCCCCTGGTGATTCTCATGCACCCCCGACAGAAGAGAAACCCCAATTTAGAATCATTTGTGTGGCGTATTTACAGATTTGTTTAGGGACCAAAGGAAATGGAATTTTAAACCCCGTGTCTATAATTCTCAGTTTGCGAAGTTTGAGTCTGTGTTTCTCTACCATGTCTGATTACGAGAATTTTTCCGGAATGTTCAGAAAAGTTACAGGCTCCCAGGCCCCCTCCCTGGAAAATTCTGATTTTAGGGCTTACCAGTGGGGGCGAGGGGCAAGCAATATCTGCATTATTTTTTTTTCTTTTTTTCCTACATAGTGATTGAAAACTTATTTATAGGGGTGCAAAATTCAAAATCTAAATGCTCATTAAAAAGAGGCATTGTTTGATAAAAAAGAGTTCATTCATGTATGGAATATTAGACTTCTCTCTTCAAAAACAGCTTTATCGAGATATAACTGACACAATAAACTGCTCACGTTTAAAGTGTATAATCTGATAGGCTGTCGCATATGCACGCACCTGTGAAACCATCACCACAGGGACGACAGCGAACATGTCCATCACCTCTAACAGGCTCCTCATGAACGCATGTCTTTGCTTGCTTGCTTTTAACAGCTTCAGCGAAATATAATTTACATAACGTAACCTTTGCCCATTTTAAGCGTGCAATTCAGTCAATTTTAGTATATTTACAGAGTTACACAGCCATCACTACAATCCCCTCCCCCCGCCCCAAAAAGAATCCTTGCAGGTCCTTAGCTTTTTTGTTTATTTATTTTTAATTTTTTAAATCGTGATAAAATACACATAAAATGTAGCATCTTAACCATTTTTAAGGGTACAGTTCAGTGGCATTAAATACATTCACATTCCCATCTCCAGAACTTTTTCATCTTCCCAAACTAAAACTCTGCACCCATTAAATAAAAACTCCCTCTTCCTCCTTCCCCCAGCCACCCGTTCTTTCTGTCTCTATGAATTTGACTAGGTGCCTCGTATCAGTGGGCTCTTACAGGATTTGTCCTTCTGTGACTGGGTTATTTCATTTAGTCCTCAGGGTTCAACCACACTGTAGCGTGTGTCAGAATTTCATTCCTTTTTAAGGCTGAATAATATTCCACTGTATGGACAGACCACGTTTTGTTTATCGATTCGTCCATCAGTGGCATTTGGGTTGCTTCGACCTTCTGGCTATTGTGAAAAAGATTGTGATGAACGTGGGCGTACAGATATGGAAGAGGCACTTCATTTTAAGAGATGCTTCTTATATCAGATAAGCATGGGAAACGGCGATGAACATTCTCACCTTGACTGGGGAAGAAGGAAGAAGATGCTTTGTAAAAAGAGAAATCATGCGAGTCAGAGGAATCACTGGCATCGATGACACCGTGCTAAGCAATTTACCTGCTTTCCCTTATTTAAGGCCCACAGTAACCTGTGAGCTGGTTTCTCTCACGACTCCCATTGTTTTACAAACAAGGAATGCAAAACTCAGAGAGGTTAATTAATTTCCCCAGGGTCACGCAGCTAGTCAGTGTGAATTAAACTCTGTCCCCGCTTGCAGTAGAGCGAAGCACGCTTTCCTGGTCCCTTGAATAGACACAGATTTCTTGAATTTTTATTTCTACATGTCGTTGCTTCTCACTTCATTCCTCAAGTCACTCCAGACACAAGGACAAATGTTCCCTTGGCCTGTGCCCAGGGCACTTTACAGCAGCCTAAGCCTTTCCAGGGAGTGGCTTTTGCAGGCAGGACTCTCCCCAACCCCATCTTCACAAAAGTGCTCTCTGATGAGGCCTCCCTGGATTGAGAAACTTCTGTGCAAGCATCTTCTAAGCTTTCATTGGGGGGGGGGGGGGGGGCAGGGGGGGGAGTGTTGGAGGGCCGGGGAGGACAGAAGGAGAAGGAGGCAAGGGACGGGGCGCAGGAGACAACGGCACGGGGAGGGGCGA
>NW_006436888.1:2635071-2637892 GCF_000325575.1 Pteropus alecto | reverse complement strand
GAGCGTCTCTCATCAACTCTTTCAAGGCTGAGTTTTTCTTAAGAAATCTGTGGCCATCTCGATTCCTGCGTGCTCTTGTTTCAGAATGATTTTTGTGTCCCAGGCGAGGGCACAAAATTCTGTCCCACTCTGGGAGAGAATTTTCAAGGAGGATCGTTCTGATGCCATATGTTTGGATGATCATAACTGTTCTTTTCCTGGCAAAGAGTTCTCAAATGAAAACATTTCATTGAGTTTTTGTAGTGACCATAACCCATAGTGATGTGACACTGTTTTATCGTGGGGGAAGGGGGAGGGGAGAAATTAGGGAACTAGATGTATTTGCAGATGTCACAGTGGTCAGAGCATGCACCCTGAAACCAGGCTACCTCGGCGCAATCCCAGCCCTGCTTTTCGTTAGCTGTGGGATCCTGCACCCACCACTACACCCCCCAAAGCCTCAGTTCCTGTTACTGAGTAATCGGGGCAATAATACTTCTACTACGTGAAATTCCTGCGGTGTTGAGTGAGCGATGTCTGTAATTGCCTAGCCCAGCATCTGGCACCTGTGATAGGCACACAGGGACGTTCAGCTTTAGAATCAAGCAAACACACGTGGCAGCTGCCATGGTGCCCCTTCTGTGAGTGTTCCTTCGGACAGGGAACCTCCCCAGACCTCCCCAGCTAGCAGATGGATACATTGCAAATAACTTGCCCACGGAGTGACAAACAAGACGGAAAAATATAAAGAAAAACTCTCGGATGACGGAGTACATTGGCACCAGGATGTGCCCAGGACGTATATTTTGGAAATCATAGCTCTTCCACTCCAAAGTGTAGGGCCGCCACGTTGCACAACTCCAGGCTCACCACTCACGTCATAGTCCACGCAGATGGCGCCCCCTGGAGTCGTGCAGGACATAAACTGCAGGGCCATTTTCCCTGCCCAGAAGCAGCTGTTGAGGAATAGCAGAGAGTCTGTGCCTCAGCACCTGGCACAGGAAACTGAAGTCACAGAGTCAGGCGTGCCTGCCATACTGTGGTTTCCGTTTGTCATTGCCTTTTTTAGTGTTTTATGGTCTCTGGGAGGGGAGGCATGAAAACCAGCTGTCCTGTTCACAATGGTGTCCTCATAAAGCAGCTGGGTGAGGAAACCTGTGCCATCCAAATGTACAGATCGTGTCTTTCTCAGTCCTGAAATATGGCAAATCTAACGAAGAACGGGTTGGCCCCGCCCCCTTCCCAGTGCATGGCACGGTCCCATCAAGAGTGACTCACGATCAGGCCCTGGGCTGGCCTTGACCCCAGGGCCGGCAGCGCTAAACATGACTGCCCATGTTTGGGCTTCCCTTTAGCCGGCTTCACCCAGTTCCCAGTCCAGCCAGACTCTCCCAAGAGGCTTCTGGACACCGTCCTTTGTCCTTCTTGCAAGTGCATGACTTCCTGGCTGGTGTAAAGAGCGCCCTCTATTGGCCCCTATTTTTCGCTGCTCACTGCGGTCTTCTGGCTGCTCTGCAGAGTCCAGGGAAGAAGCGAGGCCCTTGGAGTTCCATAGACTCGAGTTCAAATTCCAACGGCAGCCTAGCCTTTCTGAGCTTCGGTTTCTAATTGCTGCCAAGCAGGGACTCATTCATCACAGGCCCCCTCTCCCCCTTCAGATTGTTTATAGAGGTTGTCAAGACACCCCCGCCATTGTATAAACTGATGCCCAGTCACCTATTTACGTTGGACTCATGTATATTTACTGCATCCTTTCGGTTGTAATCCAGCCTATGGTATCTATTTCGTTGCTCAAACGAGTCCAGCCTCGGTCACTGGGAGCTCTTTCAGGTTAGTGGCTGTGTCCTTTGAGAGGTACTTCCTTACCTCTCAATATTACAAGATGTGCCATGCTTATCACGTATTTGCCCCTCTTCATATCCAGAATCAAAGGCCTTTTACTTATACTCTATTTACCAGTTTTTCCATTCAATTACGTCGGCGAACACCTACCCTGAGTAGCAGGCACTTTACGGGGTGCTGGGCACAGCCAGTGACTGGCTGACTGGTCAATGTTAACTGAAGGATGCATATGCAGTGTAAGGTTTACTGACATAAAGAATGTGTAGCACATTCTTGACGAATAATAATAAGATATGCAATGCCCTTTCTTGTAAACTACACCCAACCAGTTGAGTCTCACAGGATGCTTTCACTGACTTTTGCCAAGTTCTCCACGGCCAATTTATCATTACAATTGACAAATGAGGGAGTTCCCACCCTGAACATCGGTGGGCATTTTTGTTTGCATTGATGAGTAAGAAAAAGGCGAAATACGAAAGATGTGCGTGGGGACTCGACGTGTTCGTCAGTGACGTGAGTGACTTTGCTGCACTGGACAATCGCTTTTAAAAACTGGAAGACTATCTCCTCCGTGTAATGACCGCAGACGTGGCACACTTTTATATAATCTGCACTGTTACCATCTTAAATGTAGACAATCAAAACAAACAAAAAAAAGATCGAGCTCTGATTTACCCTGTTTTCTGATTTCTCCGGTGTAAATACTCCCACCGTGGCCAATTTCAAGCTACTGAAGCCACTGAAACGTCACCGAATACAGAGAGACAGAGATGCGTGGTGGCGCATCGTTATATAGCCTTTCCGACGTACACATCCCGTAGTTGAACAACCTCAAGAGCAATAAAATACAGTAAAATATAGTAAAATAATTAGGACGGGGTGAGTTTTAAACACGTGTTATCTTTGTTTCTGATGTAATTTAACTGTCAGTTTATGTAATTTAATTTTTATTAATGGCTGTGTTTATCGACCAGCTCACAAAACTCTGGACATTTAATAA
>NW_006436888.1:2631407-2635007 GCF_000325575.1 Pteropus alecto | reverse complement strand
ACCCTCCTGCTTCCAGGACATGGCACGTACCATATGAATAACACTGCCATAAGGGAATTGTCCGTGTTCTGAGTAAATTCTATTTCCAGGTAGCCCATGTGACATGTGGGTTTCTTTTATTTATTTATTTACATTTTTATTTATTTATTCATTCATTCATTCATTCATTCATTCATTTTTAGGCAAGACAACTCTTTGTTGACCTCACAGATTGCAAGGACTTTATCAGCTTACAATCCTTTATTTTTATTTTTTATTTTTTACACCTACAGCACCTGGTCTTCCTAGGTGGTCTCCCATCCAAGTACTAACCAGGCTCGAACCTGCTTAGCTTCCGAGATCAGATGAGCATTCATTCATTCATTCATTCATTCATTTTTAGGCAAGACAACTCTTTGTTGACCTCACAGATTGCAAGGACTTTATCAGCTTACAATCCTTTATTTTTATTTTTTATTTTTTACACCTACAGCACCTGGTCTTCCTAGGTGGTCTCCCATCCAAGTACTAACCAGGCTCGAACCTGCTTAGCTTCCGAGATCAGATGAGATCAGGCTCGTTCAGGGTGGCACGGCCGTAGACGACACCACTCATTTCTTATTTTCCTTTTTTAACTCAAAAAATCTCTTATTCTTTACTAACCAATCACCTAAGTTTTGTGTGTGTGTGTGAGTGTAAAAAGCAGGTAGAAAATCATGACCACAAATAACCTAGAAGCTCTAAGAACACAGGTTTCAGAGTCAAACAGTTCTCACTCCGCCCCGGCTGCGGGACCTTGGGCCAGTCACTTCACCTCTCTGAGCTTCAGTCTCTTGGTCTGAAAAATGGGGGTAAAAATGCTCCCCCTAATCCAAGATTACTCTGGCGACTAGACGAGACCACATATATGAAGCATACAGTGCAGGCTCTGGCATACGTGTGTGGTTCACAGCCTTAGCATATCAGTGATGACTTAGGAACGGCAGAGTACACAACACGGCAGAGTACACAACATGGCAGAGTACGCAACACGCTCTCCCAGGGCAAGGTCTGCTTTCCCACCTCTCCCCAGCCTCTGGGGTTCCTGGCAGAATGTATGTGTCCTGTAGGCACTCCAGGCACAAACTACCTTGGTTTTTTTTTTGTTTTTTTTTTTTTTAGAATATCGCATTCAACCTGCATTCTTTACAGGGTTAGAAACAGATATTGGAGCAATAACACAAAGAACAAGTAGATAATCTGAAGAAAAAAAAAATGGATTGTGATTTCTTGGGCAAATCATTGACCAGTGCTTGTTCAAGCTGATGTAAATTCAGCAGTGGGTATTGTCACAGTTAATCCAGGTGATTGACAACCAGCTATTTTGAAGAGAGTGTAGAAGAAATCAGAGTATAACATACGCTCCCTTGAAAACGATACAGAAAAACCAACCACAGAGAACAGAAGAGGAAAAAAAGAAAGAGAAAAGGCATTAGCGTGTATTTTTAAACTAATGTTTGTAAAAACAGGGTTGTTGATAACCGACCTTGACCTCGAGCTCCGTATACCTTCTAATGTAAGCACAGCCCAGAGCTAGCTTGTAATGTGACTCTCTTTTTTTTTAGTTTGCTTTTCCATGCCTGTTTCCTTATAGTATCATTAGTACTTTCTGAGAAAACCTTGATAGGGCGGGCCTGCTAACTTGAGAAAAACTTCAACCTTCCAACTAAAGCCATCCTCAATCAATAAGCTTTAGAGGAAAAATACTTTATTGTTAGTTTTCAGACCCAAAGAGCCCTTTGGAGTCTCTGCTGCATTTATGCATCTTTGGCACTGTCCCCTTTGGGAACTCTGTTGTTAGGGCCATTTGTACTGTAAGCAACCAGCTCTAGCCCACCTCACAGGGCTGAGAGTTCAGGGTACAACCCCAGCCAGGGCTCGAAACCAGCTCCCCTATTTGTACCCCCATATTCACAGCAGCTCGATCACAGTAGCCAAGAGGTCGAAACAACCCAAGTGCCCATCGATGCTGAAAAGAAAAACAAAATGTGGTATATACAGACAAAGGGGTGTCATTCAGCCTTAAAAAGGAAGGAAATTCTGGCACCTCTTACAACATGGATGAACCTTGAGGGCATTATGCTAAGTGGAGTGAGCCAGTCACCAATAGACAAATGCCGTATGATCCCACTTACATGAGGTACCCGGAGTAGTCAAATCCACAGATAGGAGGCAGGGTGCTGGTGACCAGGAGCTGGCGGGACAAGAAATGAAAGTCGTTGCTCAATGGAAATAGAGTTTCAGTTCTGCAAAATGAAAATGTTCTGGAGATCTATCTCACAGCAATGTGAATATACTTAACACTGCTGAACTCTATACATAAAAATGGCTAAGATTATATGTTTTATGTGTTATTTACCTTAATTAAAAAAAAAAAAAGAAAGAAACAACTCAGCCTCTCCTTGTCTCATGCTGGCTATGGTTCTCAAGGTCGCTCCAGATCCTGGTATCCAGCCAAGTCTCTCTGGATCTCTTTGGCTCTGATTGGATCCAATACCCCACCACTGAACGAATCACTGTGGCCAGGGAATGTGATTGGCTGATTGCTTAGCCCCGCCCACAATAATTAGCTGAGAGAGGGAGGGAGATTCCCCGGAATCTCCAAAACCGTTGAGTGGGTACTGGCCTGTCCGCCACAGAAGTGGAGCCCTGGAGGCACGCGACATGACCGCTTCCTTTAGCCCCCTTGCAATTAGTGGTGAGGCACATTTTCCTGAGCACCCCAGCATGAAAGGGAATTCCTAGCGAAGTCTCTAAATTTGTTTTCTAGGAGGCTGGGGTAAAATGCATTAGAATTTGCCCCTTCTCACCTTCAGCCCATTCATTCAATAAATCTTTATCAAACCAATGGGAAAGGTTTATAGGAATGAATGAGGCAAGACAGCCCCTGGGCAGGGGAAGGGAAGCAGGGGACAGGGTGGATGGAGAAGTTAGCAGAACAGGAGCAGGACCCCTCACTTCCTAGAGGAAAGAAAAGAAGAAAGCACGGCTGGAGAAACTGAGAGGTTAAGGTGGAGAGATTCAAAACTACGCAGACAAGAGCGGAGGTCTGGAACACTGCCAAGCCTGCTCCTGAGACAGCTTTAAAGCGGGCCGGTGTCACTGGGAATGCTGGGACAGACATCCCCAGGCTTGAGTTCCCTGAACACCGGTCTCACTGACTCCACGAAAGGGTCCCAGAATCCTTTCTTGACCTGCCTGGGAAGAACTGTAGCTAAAAGATTGGTCCAGGAGCCTGAGTGAGCGGGGAACCTTCCTCTGAAGGTATAGGAAGTTCTGACTGCCAGGGCTCCCGTTTTGAAAGGGCTCTGTCCCATTTCTCACTGTGCGGCTCAGAGCTCAGATTCTCTCTGTTCCACAGAAGAAATGTGACCCAGTGGGGATTCGCTGTGTGGCCCTAGGTAGGTGGCAAAGCTTTGAACTTAGCTTCCAACTCAGAAAATGTGAACTGGGAGGGAGGGGAACGTGAGAGAAGGAGACAGAGACAGGAGAGACCAAAAGGGAGGGGAGAGAGAAAAGGAGAGAGACAGAGACTCAGAGAGAGAGAGAGAGAGGGAGAGAGAGAGGGAGAGAGAGAGAGAG
>NW_006436888.1:2601906-2630819 GCF_000325575.1 Pteropus alecto | reverse complement strand
TCCCCAGCCTCCCTTGTAACACAGGAATAAGGAGACGTCCTCCCCTGAAGGACTGTGGTGAGGAAGAGACAGTGAAGTGCAGTAAATGACAGCAGGCGGAGCCACCACTAAGCATGAAACCAAGACAAGAGCCAGGTGTCAGAACCTCCTGCTTAGCGTGCGCTTCTCCGTGGTGGGATGGATTTTGATGTGCTATTCATCCTAAGGAGCTACAAATATCATACCCCAGGGTTAGACAGGGGGGTTCCCTAGATAAATATTTATGGAGCATCTGTTGGGAATCAGGTGCGCTGGGTGTTGAGGATCAAAGAGGTTAGGGAGACAGTCGGGTCCCTGCCATCCCAGAGCTCTCGGCTTCAGGGGGCAGATGGGGTCGGAGTGGCAGGGGGCAGGACAGTGCAGGCGAAGAGAAAGCAGCCCGTGGGGGCCTCACACACTCGAATCTCCATGACTTGCTCGTTTGTTCTGTCAACCAGTATTTGAAGGCCTACTCCATGTGTGCCAGGCATTTATTCCAAGTGCCGAGGATACATGCTGATCAAGATAGACCAAAAGCCCTTGTCCTGTTAGAGGTGACATTCTGCCAGCTCAGCAGCTCACCAGCAAATCGAGTATCTTCGGAAAGTCAGTAGGTCTGGCTCAGCCTCAGTCTGGCTCAGCCTCAGTCTCATCGAAGAGCACTGGGTGATTTAAATGAGTTGATGCATGGGAACTCCTTGGCAGGGTGCCTGTCATGACGGCTGCACCCAATAAATGGTGGTGTGGCACGTGCAATGAGGCCCGTGGTGGGGACTACCATCTCAACCTTGGAAAGAGTCTGGGGGAAGTGACTTAAGAGCCAAGACCTAGGACTGCAGATCATGTGGCTGGGACAAAGGGCTGGAGGCCACCCTAGCCGTCGTCACCTCCCCTGACCCTCCCGTCTGCCCCCCCCCACAGGTCTCCTTCCCATGGGCCAGGGGTCCAACACCTTGGCCAAGGCCGTCGCCACCTTGGGCCACACAGCAGCCAAAGCAGTCCCCCTCGCCACCGCAGATGCCTTTTCACCCAGGCGTCCGGCCAGTGCCAGTGCAGAGGAGCTGGTCCCAGGGGTTCCCCAGACCCACCAAGGCCCCGCCTGCCTCCCAGAAGCGGCCTGTGAGTGCCAACGGGAAGATGTTTTCCTTCGTGGTGAACAGCGCCCACCGGCCTCCCGTCATCAAGCAAGGTATTTCACAGGCACTTCTGCCACTGGCTTAGGGGACGGGCTTATAGCCACGAGGGTGGGTCTTGCTTTTTGCTTATTTTCTCTGATTCTAAACGTAGAACATAGTCAATTGTGAAAAAAAAAATTGGGATAAATAGGAAGTAAGAAAAGAGTTGAAGATCAGCGTCACCCTTGTCACCTGATTCTCCCTGTAGACTTCTTGGCGCAAGTCCCTCCAGACTTTGCACATATACGCACGTCGGTACCTCTCTGATGAGTGTGTGTGTGCATGCGCGCGTGTGCACATACATATGAATGTGTGGCAGGACCTACATTTACACACTTTGACTCAGATGTGCAGAAATATTGGTAACTGAAATTCCCCCTTGCCTTAGGAGGTTTTTAAATATTTCTTACCATTTTACAGTTGAAAGGACACTGACGCTTATCGAGGAAAATTACTTCCCCAGAGGTGACATATTCAATCTAATCCAGTCTAATGTTTTTCAGTCAAACTTAAGTCTGGCTATCTCCGTGACCGTCACTCACAGCCTGGTCACTCTGGGGACACACAGCCTTCAGGGTTTCTTTCCCTCGCTCTCTCCCCCGGAAGGCCTCACGGGACGTGGGGAGGCGGCTTCCTGTCTGTCATCGTCCTTTTGACCTCAGCAGCCTCACTGCCAGAGCAGCCGCGTTGACTTAGTTCCCGGCATGATTCCTGGGTTTCCTCCGTGGCCTCTGCTTTGAAGGTCCCATTCTCTGTCCTTCGCGTCCCAGCCCCAGAGCCCTCTGAGGACACCCAGGTCTCTCAGTGGCTCCACACCTGCCCTGGCCTCGCCCAGGACCATTCACCTAGTCACCTCCTTCAGCCGAGCAAACAATAGTTATTATTATGAAATATACTAACTAAGGAGTAAGTGAATCTCTACAGTTGACATCATCATCACCATCACCATCATCATCATCATCATCATCATCAAATGAATCTCAGTGGCTCCACACCTGCCCTGGCCTCGCCCAGGGCCATTCACCTAGTCACCTGCTTCAGCCGTGCAAACAATAGTTATTATTATGAAATATGCTAACTAAGGAGTAAATGAATCTCTACAGTTTACATCATCATCATCACCATCATCATCATCATCAAATGAACGCTCATGTACCTACCACTCAAGTTAAAAAATTACTCTGCCATTTCTCCCCAACATTTTAATATGAAAATTTTCTAACATATGACAAAGCAAAAAGAATTTTATAGAGAACTCCCCCACATACCTAATTCTACCATTAACCGTCTTCTGTCCTCTTTATTGCATATCTATCGGTCTTTCCATCCTTCTGTTCATTCATTAATCCACCTTATTTTTGATGCATTTCAAAATAAGTTACACACATCTATAGTCTTCTCCCTAAGTATTTTAGCATATGTACCATTAACTAAAGTGCAACAGTTTTTCTTTTTGATGTGAAATTAACATAATATGTATTAGTTATCGATTATTACATAACAAATTCTCCCCAAATTTAGGAGCCTAAGGCAAAAATCAATAATAAATAAAAGAATTATCTTAGTCCATGTGGGTCAGGCACGTGGCAGCATCTGAGCTGGGTGGCTGCGGCTCACGGTCTCCTGTTGGGCTGCAGTCATTCGAAGGCTTGACCGGGGCTGGAGAATCTGATTCCAAGACGGGGCCCTCACATGGCTGTCAGCAGGAGGTTTCAGCTCCTTGCCACATGACGCCTCTCCAGAGAGCTACTGGAGTGTCCTCATGACATGGTAGTTGGCTCCTCCTGAGCCAGCGGTCCACGAGAGCCAGATGGAAATTGCAGTGTCTCTTATGACCAAGCCTCAAAAGTCACGCTCTGTCATTTCTGCAGTATCCTGTTGGTTACACAGTCAGCTATGTCCAGTATGGGACGAGACTGCACATGGGCCTGAAAACCAAGAGGCGAGAATTCTCGGTGGTCATCTCTGAGGCCAGCTACCACACTCTGCCCTCTGGTCCTCAATGATTCACCCCCCTCCCACATGTTAAGGTGCCCTCACCCTCTGCCAAGGCCCCCAGAGTCTCACTCCACTATGGCATCGGCTCAAATTCCAGAATCTCACCTAAATTAAGTCCAGGTACAAACAAAGCTCACGGGTGTAGTTTAAGTTCAGCCCGAGTGCTGTTTCTAGTGATCTGAAGACCTGTGAACTACAGAGACAGCTCATCTGTCCCTCCCACCCAACATATATTGCTGGGACAGATACAGCATAACTGCTGTGGGTGCTCCTCTTGTCCAAAAAGGGGGAAAGACAGGAAACACACAGGAGGCACTGGCCCAAAGCAGTTCTGAAATCCAGCCAGAAAAACGTTGGCAGTTTCTCGTTCAGGCTTTAATCCTACCCTTCCCCAGAAATGACTGTTCGTGGCTCTCGTCTCGACACTCCTGTCCCTTAGTTCTGTCCTCTGAGTTGTTCTCCTCATACCATGAAAGAGTAGCATATATTTGCAGCTATAGAATTTATAAGCTGCTTCCTGCCTGTAGAAGCATGGGGGGCCAAAAGCTGCTTTTACTTTTGTGAGCCTCTGTCAGAAGTTGGCAGTGTTTCTTCTTGGGGTTCACCATAGCAGGCAAAAGGCATGGAATGGATATTCCTGTTCTAGAATTTCCAATAAACAGAATCATGTAGTTTATATTCTCTTGTGAAAGGCTTTTTCACTCAGCATAATGTTTCTGAGATTCATCCATTTCTATGTATCATGAGTTTGTTCCTTTTAATTGTCAAGAAATTCTGTTGTGTGAACATGGAATTTTTTAATCTATTCTTTTATTATTGGACATGTGAGCTGTTTCTTTTTTCTTTCTTTCTTTCTTTTTCTTACCCAGCTGCTTTAACTTTTCCACCAGCATGGGGATTCCTGCTCAGGGCAACCTACTGCTCCTCGGTTGAATGACCTGTATGTATATGGCATCAAACAGACTATGCCGAATACATTTTAAATAAGCCACAGGCCTTGTGACAATCATTAATGCATCACAGGGGCCTCAAGAATTTGACTAGATATTATAGTCAAAGCCTGCTCCAGAAGAGGTTTTATAAAAATCTCATTTCTCCCTTTTCCCTTCTTTTTAAACCCAGTTATAGATGTTGGCAGGAAAGGAGGTATTAGGTTAAGAAGAGGGAAAATATGCTAGTCCTGTGCTTTCTGACACGGTAGCCACCAGCCACACATGGCTGTTGGTCACCTGGGATGTGGCTAGCATGACCGAGGAACAACGTGTTTAATTCTAATTAATTTAAATTTAAAAAACTGATATTTGATTCAGTTTGTTGGAAGGTTTGAAGTATGCCTGGAACATCTCGGGTATGCAAATCTATTTTTCCAACTGTAAATTTTTGTGAAATCTAAATTCAGATTGAGTCTTTCCATTGAAAATTTAGCTTCCAAATTGAGATGCACCGTGAATGTAAAATAAACCCTAGATTTGAAATACTTAGTACCAAAAAGAAAAATAATATAGAATAGCTCAATATTTTTTGTCTTGATTACATGTTGAAATGATATTTTCCTATATTAAATAAAAGATATCACTAAAATTAATTTCATCTCTTCTTTTTACGTTTTCATGTGACTACTAGAAAGTTTTAAATTGCATATGTAGCTCACATGGTTTTTCTGTCAGACAAGGCTGCCCTTGTCAGTTTAGCACCAGCTGCACGGGATCCAAGAGAGTGAGGTGGGGTAAGTGAGCTTCAAATGAAAGCTCTCTCACCATCGAGTCAGTTGGGGGAAGAGGAGGGAGAGAATGGGCAGCCTCCTCCCGACGTGGAGGGGAAGACGGAAGGAGAACAGAGTATTTGAGAGAGAGCCGCCATCTCGGTCCTTGGGGCCCGAGGCTTGCACCCCACCCACGTGCACAGAAGCTGAGAGAACGTGGAATGCATGTTCTCAGGGTGCTGTGAGCACTCCCGCTTTCCAGACGCTGAGACCAGGGCATCCGCTGGCACCCAGCAGGGCCTCCGCCCTGAGACCCGCCGTCTGGCGGAGCCGCAGGCCTCTACCTGGTGCCGGGAAACCCAAGTGAGTGTGTCAGTGGGTGGGCGGGGAGCTTTCTCTTCTCAGCGATTTCTAGGGGAGACCGACTTGTCTCACTTTGCCCAGGACTCTCATGGTGAGGGCACTGAAAGTCCCCGACCCCAGGAAACCTCTCAATCCGGGGCGAACCGGGACAGATGGTCACCTTAACTGTTTCATTCGCTCCCTCACTGATGAGTTCACCACTCTAGGGGGGCATGGCGGGGGCGGGGGTGTGGAACCTGTTACTGCCGGGAGGTTCGTGTGCCCTGGTTCCGGAGCCAGACCGGCTGGCTCAGACCCTGACTTCGCCCCTGACCGGATGTGTGGCCTCAGGCACGTTGGTTTCTCAGCATCTCAGCAGGGCCGGCCACAGTACCTGCCTCACAGCGTGGTCCTGGGAGCTAGCGTTTACACAGGGAAGGCACTGGTGGCCGACGAGCCTTTCATGAGTTGTTATGAGTGTGGGCCCGGCATGGCGCTTTCATTCTCAAACAATACTCCTGGGCACCTTTCCCCACTGGTACGTGCCAAATGGAACCGAGAGAGGTCGGGTTTAACCTCCTCCTAGCCGTGTGAGCTTGGGCGGAGGTTTTCTCTCTCTGTGCGCCAGTTCGCACATCTGTAAAATACGATTAGTAAACTCATTTCGAGGGCCACAAACTGAGACATGGTCCTCAGCCACATAGTCAGGGAGATCGACATTAACAAAACGATCACAGAACAGCATCTATAAAGTGATAACACCTGGCAGGAGAGGTACTTGGTGCCCCTTGAGCTCATGATTGTAGGACTTGACTTAGTTGAGGGATCAGGAAGGTGTCCCCGAAGGAGTGACACTCAAGCCGAGGGCCAAAAGGCAAGGGACATCGACTAAGTGCACAGGGAGCGGCAATCTCGGTGGAAGGGAGAGTGGGTGCCGGGGCCGGGTGGTGGGCGAGGCGGAGTGAGCGAGAGGAGACGGTCGGTGTGGCTGAAGGGTGTGCTCCCAGAGGAACGGGGCTCAAGACCACGTAAAAAGGTCAATGAGAAGTGACCTCCAGTGTCAGGCAGGGAGGGGACGTGACCCAAGGTCCAGCTACACGAGGCGGTATCTGACGTTGGATACGTTCACCACCACAGGGAAAGCGACCTGGGCATAATCGAGAAGGGTTCTGCTTGTTTGAGACCTGGGGTTGGGAGGTGGCGGGGAATTACTGGCTCTAAAACACATCAATAGAAAATGCAGAATCAGAATTAATAAGTGATCGAACAACTGTCCACAAACGTGACTGTGCATACTTCATTAATGGTTAATGTTGACACGCATTAATGTTTCATCACCTTTGAAAACAATTGGTTCCGTTTCTCACTTCACGAGAAGACAAGAATGTGCCCAGAAATCAGAGTCAGTTGGAAATTTAAAATACAGCCCTCAGAGCCAAGTAATCTCGAAAGCAGAGTTACAGAAATCCTTTCAAAACTTTCTGCACCAAAAAAAAATGTATTCAGTGTAAATGTGAATAAATCGTGATATGTTTGGTGTGGTATAGAGTGGGACTTCCAACATAACAATGCCAGAACCCCTGAAAGTCATTTTAACAGCCCTTGCGACATCAGGGGTAAATTAAAAAAAAAATCAGAAAAACAAAATATCTGTCAATAGATTCTAGTTAAATTCATTTCAGCACATTGTACAATGGACTACGAAGCTGCCATTAAAGAATGCAGTATACCCACAAATACTGATGTGGGAAGATGTTTTGCTATATTGTCAGGTGAAAAGGCAAGCTGGAGAAAAATCTCTGCAATATAAATACATTTTTTGTGTTTTTTTTTGTTGTTTTTTTTGAAGATGTAATTGGGATTAAAAATTAGCTAACAATTAGTGCTAAATGCTCAACGCCAGGGGCAGGAAACTTTTTCTGTAAAGAGCCCATAGCAAACATTTTATCTTTGTGGGCCATGTCATCTCCATCAATATGACTCAACTCTGCCTTTGCAGTGGAAAGCAGAAGCAGACAATAGGTAAATGAACGTGTTGGGCTACGTTTTTAAAAAAAACTTTATTTACAAAAACAGACAGAGGGCCAGACTTGTCCCTAGGGCCTTATTTTGCCAACCCCTGCCCTACCGTTATTTAATCCTCAAATAGGCCTTTATAACAAAGACCATTAGTGACTCTAAATTATGTACGTGTAAACTAAGGCTTAGAGAGAGTAAATGACCCGCCCAAGGTCATCAGCTCTTTATGTGGCACAGAACAAAGTCTGGAAAGAGACACATCAAAGTGAATCAGCCCAGTTAACAATGGGAGCGAGGTATGAGGTGGCTTTTTCCCTTTTGAACACTTTCCTTGTTTTCCAAGGAACATATACACAGCTTCGATCTTTTAATTATGTGAGACGTACGTGTAATGCACAGGAAGTGAATGTGAGGGTTAGCCTGAAAACCTTCTTTCAGACCTCGAGGATAGTCACAGTCTCCTCTGTGTTCTCTCTGCCCTTGTGGTTAGTGTGGAGGAATGTCATGGAGGTGTCGGAGCAATCGGTGACCGAGGGGATTCCCCAGGCAGGACCTTCCCGGGAGATTCCTGTGGACCAGGACCTGGCCCAGCAGGACAAGGTGAGGGGTCTCGGGGGGCGGACAGCCAGAGGGACGGCAGAGGGATCGCCACGGCCTCTTGTTCTCTGTGGCCTAGAAGCGCCATTTTTACTACTTCCAAGAAACCACTTCTTACTCCCAGGGCGTTCAACTCAAACTGGTGACTGCCCATTTTATCCCAAATAACAGCATCGACAGCCGCAATGGACTGAGCACCCACTGTGTGCTGGACCGTGTCCTGCGCACTTGACATTCAGTTAGCTCGTTCTTCTTCACGGTCTTCAAACCCGACTTTTACCCCCTTCACTTTACGGGTGAGGGAACTGATCATGCTCAGAGTTCAAGTAACTCGCTCGAGTTTGCACGGTGCGAGGGGCAGAGTGAGGATTCACGTCCGGGTCCGGTTAACTTCCAGGCCGGCCCTTCTGAGTCCCACACAGTAACTGGTCCACCACGATGGATGGGACAGTGGCGGGGAAAACACATTTCCTAGCAGGAAGAAGCGAGCACTGAGGTCGGAGAGAGAGACAGAACCAGAGAGGTGTAGAGCGTGAAACGGGAACGGGAACAGACAGGTGAATTCAAGTGATCCTGGGAAGGGTCCGGGGTGATCGCTCCCTTAGACACGGCCTGACAATTATCCTAGAAGAAGCGGCCGAATGACCTCTTGCTTTCCGTAAGGCCCAGGGCCTGAGCCAGCACCAAGCGCATCCAGAGTCTCTGAGGAGCAGAACCACGTGGGGTTCTTGTTAGACTCAGGAATATGCAACCTCAGGTTGCCGGTGGCTCTGACGCAGGTGTCCTGGGACCAGACTTTGAGAAATGTGGCAGTAAGGTGAGAGGCCAGGCTCGGAGGCTGTAGCAGTTAATCTGTTGCTGGGTAACGAGCCAGCCCAAAACTTAGTGGTTTATAACAGCAATTGTTTCTCAAAATCTGCAGGTTGACCTGGAAAGTTCTTCTGCTGGTGTCCCCTGGCCTCACTCACGTCACCACAGTCCGTGAGTGGCCTCGTAAGAGCTCGCGTAGAGAGTCTTTAACATCGCTTCCACCACGTTCAGTTGGTAGAAGCGGGTCACGGGGCCAACCCAGGTTTGGTGGGGGCAGGGGAGTAGATTCTACCACTCGATGGCAAAAGCGGCCAAGTATTCGTAGCCATTTCCCGATCTACCCCAGTTGTTACACTGAAAACACAGTGTAACCACATGTATATTTTTTCTATTTATGAGCCATTTATGCCCCGACTTGCCAGGACTCCTTCAAGTGCTTAAGCATTTATGGGCCCATCTTATTGGGAAATCTGAAGGCCGGCTCTCTTCAGGCATGGCTCAGCCCAGGAGCTCAGATGACGTCATTGCAACATTCCCACCACCAATCTCTCCCCGCCATCTCCCTCAGAAGCCAGGCTTTCTGCCACAGCCTGGCTTCGTGTGCTCCATGGAGAAGACAAACTCAAGCCAGCCAGCCTACAAATTTATAAAGTTTATCATCCAAAAGGAGTCAAGATCCTTCCCCTCTGTTTTCAACATGGGAGATCTCTGAGAAAACTAACTGACCAGTCTGGGTCACGTGCCCGTGGGGAGGTGGGACAGGAAGGAGCAGGGCACAGGGTTGTTTGCAGTCCTACCAAGACCTCGTGGAAGCGGGGACGCTCCCTCAAGGCAGGGCGCAGGGTCCTCACCCAGAAAGGCAGAAAGCACAGCTGGCTGCCACACCCTGCAGGCTTCTTTGTACTCCGGCGCCCAGCACAGGGCCTGGCACATAGTAGCTGCTCAATTAATGTTTGTTGCATGAATAATTCATAAGCACCTGGCTGAGCATGGAAGCTCTGGGTGACTAGTAATTGGGTAAAACAAAGCAGGCTGCCCCGGAGTACGGAATGTTTGATGCTCTCTCTTGACGTTTTGCCACACGCCTTGGCAAAGACCCAAAGAAAGACCCGTGGCAGCAGTTGGCAATGCCCGATGGGCTTCCTCATGATCCAAACCCTGTCCTTCCACGAGTCAGGGAGCTAAGAGTTGGTGAGGCTCCCTGGTCAGCTCCCCCGGCAATGAGCTGGCCTAGAAATTGCCCCTGACCTCCTTCCAACCAACAGAAAATTGTTAGAAGAGCAGGAATTCCTTCAAAAGCAGAAATTCGATAACTGCATTTGAAAATACATCTAGAGAGGTTCCTCCCCCGCCCCACCCCCCAGTCTTTCTGACATTGTATTGATGACTTCTGGTGAGAAGTTTGGGGATTTTCTTTTTTTTTTTTTTTCCTTTCAGGGGAAACCTTAAAATTCTGTGGCTGCAGAGCTTTTTCTTTTGGAAAGATAGAGAACTAGGTTAATTATACCTGCGGGTAAAGTCAGCCAGCAATTTGTTTTTTTCTAGCCCAGAGTCTGCGTGAGCCCACACAAATAAATCACCATTCCTGTCTCATTTACTTTCCAGATTCAGTTCCCGGAATACATTTTTACATCAATAACCAAAAGAGGCAGAGAGTACCAGGAGAGAGGAAGGAGGAAAAGAAATATTTCAGAATGTATTAGACTGCCAGAGTTAAAAATAGCCCTCGTTATAGTCAGAATGTGGTCGAATAGAATGTCGTTTTTCTAATTACCCTTCCTAGGTCTCCACTGTGTTGGGCTGAATGTTATTAAAAAAAAATAATAATAATATAAATAAACTTTCTAGCAACAACAGTTCCCAACTGGAATGCTTGTTCTCAGTATGGAAGTATAATTTTAGGGGAAAGGAAGGTTATAGTTCCTGCAAGGCATAAGCACCCATTTACAGGAGTCTGTATATAAGCAGATCATTTTAACCAGGTGAGGCTTTCCAGGTGACAGAGAGCCTTGAAAGCCTGTCTTTCCCCTCCCTGCCTGCCTTCGCCTTCCCATAAGAATTACACTGCATCTTTCCTACATTTTTATAAGTGGACACAGCCTTGCCCCCAGACCCACACCTAGTAAATGTCCCGTCTGGCCTCCACCCAGGATGAAATAATTCTTCTGCTGGGAAAAGAAGTCAGCCGTCTCTCAGATTTTGAACTGGACTCTAAGTACAAAGATGCCGTTATAGCCAGCCTGCAGAACGAAGTGGCCAGCCTGAGCCAGAAGCTGACGGAGACAACCACCTCCAGGCAGAGCGAGAGAGAGATCTCACAGAAGTTTCAGGTGCTGGACAAAAACATTGATGCCAAAGAGAAAGAGATCCAGAACTTGAAAAGCCAGGTAGGACCCAAAGCCTTGGAGTCATGACACAGGGTGACAGCTCTTGGGTAGAGAAGGGACCCACCCAAATAGTTAGGGAAGGTGTGGGCAGCCCAGCATGGTGGGTAAGAGCACACATCCCAGGGATTAGAGACCTGGCAGCTTCCTAGCCTAGTAAGAACAGTATCAACTTTGACTAAGGACCTGTCATGAGCAAGCACTGATACAAATGCTTTAGATGCTCACCGAAACCTCACGACCCCTGACACATACCGCTCCACAGACGAGGAGACCGAGACAGGCTCAGGGACGCCCGGTAACTTGTCACAACTTGCACCCCAAGTTAGCGGTGATGGTGCGATTTGAGCTCAGGTCTGCCTCCTTGCAGAGCCCATGCTCTCACCCCCCTACTTCATATTTCCACCCAACTCTGTTGCTTCAGTGACCACCTCTCACATCCACCCAGCCCCAGCCAGAGAGAGCTGTGGGCAGTTAGCTAGAGAGGGGAGGATGGACACCGCCCCACCCCCCACCCTGCCCCATGTTCTAACACTCATGCCTTTACCAAGCCCCTGAGGGCAGTTGCTGGCTCACTCGTGGGGAATTTCATCCAACAAAAATTCTCCACCTGAAATTTCTGGAATTACCAATCATGTTCTTTCTCTCGAAACTAGACCATTTTTTTTTAAGAACTACGTTAAAATTGGCCATAGATCGTGTACGTAAATTATATCTCAACAAAGTTGATTAAAAAAAAATTTAAAAAAACCTGGCCACTGACGAATGTTGGCCTCAGTGCATAATGCTGCTTAAAACGATGGCCGCACTTGGGGCCTCTGTTCTCTGGTTCCCTGGTACTGCCTCGCCTTTCTGCAATCAATTCAAGGTGCACAGTCTTGCTCCCGTGTCCTAGAAAAGGACGTAGGTCGCGCGTGGTGGACCTAGAAGATTCCTCCAGGAGGCTGTAAGCTCCATGAGGGCAAAGGCTGGGCCTGATCACCGTCCAGAACTCCGACGAGACCATGTCCGTCCATTTGTTCATTTGTTCATTCGTCCATCTGTTTATTCATTCATTCAAATAAATATTTGTAGTGTGCCTCTTCTGAGCCATGCCCTCTTCCAGACTCTGAGAATTCAGCAGAGAACGAGGCAGACGTGATCCTTGCCTTCCCCTGATTATACTCCAATGTGGGAGACAATGCTCTAACGTTTAAATGGACAAATGACTCTCTTTTGGACCTGTTTTTGAAAAAAAAAAAAAAAACAATAAAAGCAGCAGGTCCCGTAGGAACTCTACTGCAAATAGCTAGCTACCTTGATATGTGGCTGACTCACTGATGAGCATCTTTTGAGCATCAATTTGGCCATTGGATGGAGAAAGATCCCTTTCAGTTATTCTCCCATTTCAGAGCTTTCCTGAGCAAAAGTGACATGTCTTGTCCAGATACATGAACAAAGATGAATAATTCCCACATATATTTTTTTTTTTTGTAGTCGAAAATGTATTAGACATATAACATTGTGCAATTCCCACAAATCTTTTAGTGTCAGCGGGTCACGATTTGGGTATTATTTAAAGTGGCTAGTGATGTCTGGAAAAAGGGTTTTGTTGGTTTTTTTTTTACAAAGAAATTATCTAGAAATAATGACACCGACTCATCATTCTGTTGCCTTCTCCCACCCCTTGATCTTCACTTATAACCGAAGGAGAATATTTTGTAACAAGGCATATCTGAACTAGAGGCTGCAGTTGGTTTGTCCGCTCACATTTTCGTTTCTTAAATAATCTATCACCTACGGAACATTCAGCCTGAAGTATAAATCACATGGCAGGTCAATTTATTGGTCTGATTATTTTATATGCTCTCCGTGGTCCCCTGACAGCATGCACATAATGATTTGCTCTCAAAGGCCGTTGATCTGCTACAGTACCACTAGGAAACAGTTCCCTCCGTGCGTTCTTACACACCTGTGCTTGAAGCAATCACTCCTGAAACACTTAACTTTCTTATCATTCAGTGTCTGTTTTATTGCACAGTGTTACAGACGTTAAACTTCTTGGTATTTATGCCAATGACAACATGGATACTTATTTTGGCAGTGGAAGAAATTAAGGGATTTTGAAGACTATTTGGAGTTTCCCCACAATCTAAAATCCTAAGACTCTGATACTTAGATTGACTATTTTATATCTGTCAAGAGCACTGGAGTCTTTAGTGGGGCAGTGTATGTTTTCTCTTTCCTTCTGGAAGTTTGTGTTTTGCCTTTGGTATCATGCAAATAAAAGCATTAATCCGAGAGGAGCTAATTTTAATTATTCCAAGTACCTGTTATGGAAAAGTTATGTTTCCCCAACAGAAAACAGTAAGAGGTAAAATAAATGTTTTCACTCAAAGTTTCCAAAGAACAAATGTGCAAAAATATAGCCATGGGGAGGGTGAGGGACAGAGTGCTGTGTTCCCCCGACCTTCTAGCGTTACCCCCTCCCCAATGTCTCAGATGCCCTGAGACAGGGAAAAAAAAAAAATAAGTGTAACTTTTCCAAATGTGATGGCCTCTGAACCACTGATGGTGCATGAGAAGAGTCAGCAAATGAAATGAAACCTTGACGGTTCTGTTAATTCCACCAGAGTAATAATGACAAGGTTTTCCAGGGACAGAAACCAAGGACGAAGTCCCTGCGTGCCACCTGGTGGCGAGGCCCTCACCCACATTATGCGAGCGTGCCCCACCCCCATGACGTCTTTATGCTGCGCCTACAGCATGACACACCGGTGAACAGGGATTCCTGTATTTCCTCCGAAATGACAATCGCGCTGGTGCTCAGGCGAGCCTCGACAGGCCTGGCAAATGCCCGAAACATTTTACCGATCTACCTGCCCCCAAGGCAGACGAGAGCCACTGAAGCACAAGCACACCGTGTCGCATCAGGCGGGAAGATAGGCACAGCGGACACCTAGATGCCACGTGCCCGCCATGCTCCGAGCACTCGCACACACAGTAACCAGTTTCCTTCGACTATCAGATTGGGACCGTTGTCACCCATTTACCGAATGAAAAAAATGAGACAGACTGTGACATCCTCCTCGTTGTCACACAGCCCGGAAGCGGCGGAGACAGCATCGGAAGGCCACAGTCCGGCTCCCGAGTCCACACTATGCTTCACAGCCCCAGGCTTTTAATGCTAGGTCCTAGAGCCATGCAGCAAGGTGGAAAGTACTGGAACCAGGCAGCTAAAATCCAGATCTAAATCGTAACTCCGCCTCTGACTAGCCGTGTGACCCCAAGCAGGTGACCTCGCCTCTCTGAGTCTCACTTGGCTCACTTAGAGAATGGGAGCATAAATGGAACCATCAGCCTTGAGCAATGCTGTGAGGAGCTGTCAAAGAAGTAACATCTGTGAACAGGTTCTCTGAGCTCTGGAATGTTCTGCGAGATACGAGCCATTGTTATGATCATTGGAGCAAATTAATTTTATAACCTGCTCCCCTCTCTCAAACTTTGCTCTGTATCCAGGCAGTGCTTGATGATCTGGAACCAAGGCCTGGTCTATTTATAGCTGAGAGTCCGAAGGTTGTAGAGGGGCTCCTTACGGAACCAGGCGTCCGCAGTGGTAGCTGCATCCCCAGTGGTAGCAGAGCCCCTGTGTGGGCACGCAGATAAACGTTCATGTTTTGGTCACATGTGAAACAGTGGTCACTGAAGGAACAGGCCCTCTCCTGCCCTTTCCACTAGTTAAAACTAAAATGCTTGGTTTCCCCGACACCCCAACCCAAGATCAATCGGACTTCTTTTGTTCAACCCTGGAAAAACACCGGTGTGTCCTGCAGACCTGGGCTGCCCCCTACCCCCCACTGACTGCGTGTTGCCTCCTCTGCCCACAGGTCAATGCTCTACAGAAAGGCTACAGTCAGGTGCTGTGCCAGACCCTGTCCGAGAGGAACTCAGAAATCACGACGCTGAAGAATGAGGGCGAGAACTTGAGGAGGGACAATGCCATCACGGCAGGTGAGCTCTCTGGTCGGACCTGCGAGCCAACGCCCTCCTCCTCCCACGGCCGCGGCAGACGTCACCAGCCAACCAGCCATGGCTCCTTTGCTCACTGAAGCGGCTACAGCCTCAGAGGTCTTAGCAGCAGCTGTCAGGGAATTAGAGTGTGTCTTCAAGAGAGGTTTTTTTTTTGCCATCCAGTTCCTAGGGCAGGGCCTGATATATATTGAGTGACTGTTGTCTCTCAGCCAGATGTGCTGAGCGGCCTCACCAGGGGGAACTCAGGACACCGTGTGGCTCGGGCAGTTCCATGAGCCAGTTTGCCACGAATACAAACTAGAATGTGGACGACGTGGGGTCGCTGCTTTGAGACACCCGTTATCTTGCCCATCTCACCCCGATTCTCTCGGGCCCAAGTGGAAACCTTTTTCTATTGACCAACAGAGGTCGTTCCATGCCAAAGAACTTGGGTGGGTGAGGGGCAGGCAAGGCATGGTCCAGGGCACCGCTGTTTTTTAGCCTGGACTTCTTCATTCATTCAGCATTTTCTTGAGCACCTACTAGATGCCAGGGCCTGTTCTAGGGGCTGGAGAGAGAGCCCTGAGCAAAACAGTCAGGTGCCTGTCCTCACATTTGGGAGCGAGTGACAGATGACAAGTAAACAGGTGAATAAACAAGCCCATTTCAGAGAAAACTCTGCAACATAATGGCGGGGTGCTTCCGAGGACAGAGCGAAGGGAGAACAGCTTCGTGGGTGGGCACGGACAAGGCTTTGAGACGGGAGAGGGAAGAGCAGTCCGGAGGAGAGGGGATGATGCTCCAGGCGGAGAGGGGATGATGCTCCAGGCGGAGAGGGGATGATGCTCCAGGTGATGATGCTCCGATGCTCCAGGCGGAGAGGTGAGGAGGCTGGAGTGATGGGAACCAGGGGCTGAGGGCCTGGCCGGGACATGGACGGGGCAGAGCTAGGTCGCAGGCAGGAGTCTGGGCCTTATTCTAAGGGTGGTGGGGAACCACTGGGGTTTCTATAGCAGAGAATGACATGTCTAGAGATCCGAAAAGGATGGGGCCATTAACAGAGAAAGAGGGGATGGGGAGAAGCAGACGATAGGGAGCAGGCACTGAGACTGGTTGGGCACATTGCCCTTAAAGTACTCAGTACACAGCAGGAAATGAGTTCATTGCTGTAAGAGCTACATGCGAATTGCCGTCTCTATGTGAATCTGCGTGCTCCAGGCGGAGAGGGGATGATGCTCCAGGCGGAGAGACCCCATGCAAAGGCCTGAGGCTAGAGCAGGCTGACGTGTGGGGGCGCCGAAGGTGAGGAGGCTGGGGTGATGGGAACCAGGGGCTGAGGCCTGGCCGGGACACGGACGGGGCAGAGCTAGGTTGCAGGCAGGAGTCTGGGCCTTATTCTTAGGGTGGTGGGAAACCACTGGGGTTTCTATAGCAGAGAATGACATGTCTAGAGATCCGAAGAGGATGGGGCCATTAACAGAGAAAGAGGGGCTGGGGCGAAGCAGACGATAGGGAGCAGGCACTGAGTCTGGTCGGGCACATTGCCCTTAAAGTACTCAGTACACAGCAGGAAATGAGTTCATTGCTGCAAGAGCCACCTGCGAATTGCCGTCTCTATGTGAATCTGCGTGCTGTGCCCTGGGCCAGCCTGACCTCCGGCTTTTCGTCTGCCTCAGTCTCTACCCATGTACTCCATTCCTCCCCCGCCCACCAGGCCTCTGCTTATGTGGGTCTCTAACTTGGAATGTCCTGAGATATTTGCCGAGCACCTCCCACGGGCCAGGCGCTACTCTGGACTCTGGGAATATAAAGACGAATTCTCTAGGCCCTTGTCTTGCTCCCCTACGTCGGCTCATCAAATCTCATCCAAGCTTCAAGCCTGTCTCGGACACCACTTTGTGTGACCCTTGGGCCAACAGCATCGGCATCCCCTGGGCCCTTGTGGGAAATGCAGAGTCTCAGGCCTCGACCCAGACCTCCTGAAGCAGAATCTGCATTTTAACAGGATCCCGGGTATTCTGTATGCACATTCACGTTTGAGAAGCATAGGGCTGGGTTATGCTGCAGTAACAAATAAGCCCCGGGGGTCTCCATTGTCCGCAGTTGGTCAACAGCGGTGGCGTTGACAGTAACCCTCATTGCCTCTTTGACCTCTGTGTCTTTTTTTTTTTTTAATAGGGCTGGTGTCATCTTTGCAAAAAGACATGTTAGCAAAGGATGAGCAAGTGCAACAACTCAAACAGGAGGTGAATCAACTGAAGAGCGAGAACAAAGACAAGGATCACCAGCTAGAAGCCCTCAGCTCCAGGGTGAGTGCTGGCTGTCAGAGAGGAGACGCACTCATCTCGCTGACCTGGGGCCCCGCTTTAAATCACGCCTTGGCAATCTGAGGCCAGTGCCCAAGAGCACAGGGAGGAAGGCCACTGGGTGGGTCAAACACTCATCTGGAAAGACCAAAAGCCGGGGGCCAGGTTCCTGGCTGCTTTTCAAAGAACAGCATATTTTATGTGGCTCCAGAATAAGTGAGAGGTGTATTCGAATCCAGCAAACATTTTCTAACACCTGTTCTAAGTTAGGTCGTTTCATCGCAGGAACAAACACATGATTAACATGTCTCGCCACTGCAGGGCTTGATATTAAAACCGAGTAGGGTCTCTCTGGGGGCGAGGAGGACCACGCTGGCTGCATCGTGGCCCCAGTCACCGCTGGTTTTCGTAGCCGCCATCAAAGCAAAGCAGAGTGTTGGAGGGTCCAGATGCAGACATGCAGACTCTCATTTCTCCCAAGACTTTAGTGCGTGTAAGAATTCCTCTGTGTGAAATGAGCTCGGTGGGCAAATTAAGAGCTTTTTAAATGTACCTCTGACTACTCGCAAAGCTTGCTGTCAATCCTCACCCTGTAGGGCTTTAGAATCCTCACCCTATGGGACTTTAGGATCCTCACCCTATGGGATAAGATTTCTCTGTTTTTATATGACTTGTCTGTTTTGATGAGTCAAGGTAAAACCTAATAGCTTTAATCTCAGGTGGCAGCTCAGATTCACAGTGGCTGCCTGATGAGCTAGTTAAGTCTACTTGGGTGCCGGGTGAGAATAAATCTTAAAATTCCAAAGAAAAGGCAAAAGAAGTAATATCTGGTGCTTAGCACGAGACCCAGTTTGGAGCTGGTAAAAGGCAGAGCCTGAGCTTTGGGGTCAGATATGCGAGTCCAGCCCCAGAGCTTGCTTTTTATTGTAACTTCTTTGGCCATCATTTTCCCACCTGCAGAATGGGTGGGAACAAAATCACTGTCTGAGAAGCGGGAAGCCAGTTTTACTCATGCCCTTCTGCCTCTGCCCCTGGTCAGCCACCCTGCCGAGCCCTCTGCCTTTTTTTTCTCCCGAGCAGATTGGCTTCCTAGGCACGTGCGACCTCTGTTTTATGCACGAAGTGGGAGTGCGCGTTATTGTGTGCGGGGGGCGGGGGGTGGTTAGCCGATGCTCAGCGGAAGAAATGTGGAGAAGCAGCACCCGTTTGGCTCTTCTCCTCCCCGAAGTGCACGTGCATTATTTTCCCCCCATTCCTCCTTCCTCCTTGACCTTGGAACGAGGTCTGCCTTCTCCTCTAGCCTGTGCTCATCGGCTCCTCACCACCCAGGGCGCTGCTCCCAGGAACATGTGGGATGCCTATCTTCTTCTGTCTGTTTTGTTTTGTTTTTTTTTTAATTATGTATGTCATGGTGTTAATTTTAGAAAAATAAGTAGGTGGTATTAAAAAGCAAAATTTTTAAAAAGAGAAGAAAGGAAATGCTACCCCAAGAATTCGACATTAATAGTTTAATGTATAATCTTCTAGTCTCATTTCTATATCTTACCTAGAAATAAATAAATGACTTACATATTTCCTATCTCACGATGGAGTTATACTGTGCGTATTTTAAAATGTTAAATACTGTTTTCTCGCGTCAATCAATAAAAGCTCTTTTCGTTGGTCTTAAAAGCTACACAATATTTTCCTGGATGTACGCAATGCAACAGAGTGGTCTCCTGTCATTGGATGCTTGGGTTGCTTCTCTTTTTTTTTTTTTTCTTTTCTTTTCTTGTTGCTAGCAGCGAAGCACACCCTTGAACCTGCAGATTGGCCGATGTCTCTGGTCACTGTCCTTAGCACACATGCCTAAAGCAGGAATTTCAGGGTCAAAAAGAAGGCACGTCTCTATGCCCATTAATGCCTGTTACCGAACCGCCCTCCGGAAAAGCCGTTCCATTTACCCCTCCGCTGCCAGAATAGCTAAGTCTCTGAGATGAAACTTGCATGAAGCGCTGAGAGCCGCCCAGGTTCACCGGCGAGCCTCCTGCCCCCACGTGTTCCTGAAAGCCATGCTCTGCTTAAAACGCCCCAGTTCCTCTGCCCTGAGCATCCAGACCTACAAGGCTGGGTGTTCCCTGCGGTGTGGCTCGCTGGCTTTTGAAAAAGAGTTTAAACGTTTATTCCTTGGAACTCAAGAGTAGGGTGACTAGGAGCCACTGCAGGATCCCCTACGTCCATCAGACACAAAGGGTCTTGTCTCGGAAGGTATGGATGTGATTGGATTAAACAGCAGGAAATGCTCTTTGGGGCCAACATGGGGACTTGGGACCCCGCTCCCCCCCAGACAACCCCACGTGGCCTCCTTGTCTTTTCTCTCCACAGTGCTCAGCGCTGAAGGAGGAACTGAAGAGTGGAGAGGCTCAGAAGGAGCACCGGGAAGCCCAGGAGGAAGAGTTAAAACTCTGCAAATCCGTGAGTTGACCTCTGTCATTCTCAGGTCTCCACGGCAAGGCTAGACTTTGACCTTCAGGTTTTTAGGGGGTCCTTGGCCTAAAGCACGCGCTTTGGGGCTTTGTGATTGTTTATTTTGGCTAACGTAGTCTCATAGTTCTTTGAGTTGCTGCCTCTAGCCTCAAGGAGGAAATGGGTGGAAAGACCATGGAGAACATGCTCTTCCAGGATTCTCTGGGCAGTTGGCCCCAGTCTTCTCACCAGATTTCCCTTGGGGCTGGGCTGGGGTTGGAATGGGGACAGGGACAGGCGATAGCCAGCTGGCCATCACAAGCTGCCAGAAATTCACTGTGGCCCCCTGCCCCTAGCTGGACCTGTGATGCCCAAACTTTCGTGTTTCACAGTTTTATCATAGCCACGGGCACTATTATTGACACAAAGTTCTTAAGTATTTTTATTTAAATACATCAATTTTACACCAGTTCATAAAACAAAACAAAAGGGCATCTTTTCGCTGTATGCAGGTGACTGTAAAAGTAAATACAACGAAAATATGGCTATGACAATGAAAGCATTCATTTCCCGTGCCAGCGAATCCTCTTGTGCTCCAGCAGGCAGACAGTTCCCATTCGCCGGAGGCACCACGCCTGAGACACGAGGGGACATTTGTGTTCTCTGTCCCGAATGGGAAGAAAAGAAAATGTCATTGTTCTGTTCTTCTAAACAGCCCTTACGTAGATCGGTCTCAAAAAAATACACCCCAAGCAAAGAGATTCCAATGAGTTGATGGATATCTTGTCCTGTTTAATCCAGGGTCCATGCTGATTTTCAGACAAAACTAATCATTTTTCTTTACCCAGTATCAAAGGGCGGGGGGGAAAAACACTCTACTTTGCTGTACAGATAGAGACTTTCCCCCCAAGGGAAGGCATCGAGGGACCATCAGACCAGGTTTCCGCCTTAGCAAACCGGCAACGCACGTTAGGCAGAGTCAGACCTCTCAGCCCAGGGGGCAGCTCTCCCATCAGGGAAGCTGACTTCCCTGTTGTTGAAACCCTTCCAGCAAATCCAAGACATGGAGAAAGAAATGAAGAAGCTCAGGGAGGAGCTGAAGAAGAGTAGTACTGAGCAGAGCATGATCTCTAAGACGCTTCGAGAAAAGAGCAAGGTACGGCCAGGACAGTGTGGGCCCAGGGGCCACTCGGGCCAGGCGCTCCACACGCAGCATGTCCATCAGTCCTTACAATGACCCTGTGTCGTCCACACTGGTAGTAACCCCACCTTAACAGCTGGGAAACAGGAGGCCTACAGGTTCACCCAAGTTCACTCAGATAAAGTAGTTGTGGCAGAACTTGAATCCAGGTCTGTCTGACCCCAAAGCTCCCATGCGTGACCATGACCCTAGATTGCCTTCAAATCTCATTGTAAAATTACCTAGAATAGAATTAATCCTTTAAATCAAGTTCGCCAACTGATGTTCTAACGTAAATGCTCGTACCGATTATTCTGTCTGTGTGTTCTGTCAGTCACTGAGAGAGGTATGTTGTTTTTTTTTTTTTTCAATCTCATCATGATCGTGGACTGGTGTATTTCTTTTTTTAATTTTGCCAATTTTTGCTTGATACATTTTGAGGCTATGTTGCTAGGTGCATATAAATTTAGAACTGTAATACTTCCTGTTGGAAAAATTCTTTGATTATCAAAAAGTAAAGTTCTTCTTCATCTCTAGTAGAGTTTGTCCCTTGAGGTCCACTTTGTCATTAATACAACTCCATCAGCTACACTGGCTTTCTTCACAGCATATCTTTTTCATAATTTTTCTGTCAATCTTTGTCGTAAGTTTTAGACCTATCTCTTCTAGATGGCATTCACTTTTATGAAATCCAGCTGGACGATCTTTTTCTTCTAGGCCATGTATATAAAGTGTTGGGGTTTAAATTTACCGTCTTGCTTAGCACTCTTGTCTCGTCTGTGCGGTATTTCTTCTTCTCTCTTTCTGTTCTTTTGAGTTGTTTTTTTACCATTCCATTTTTCTCTGTGTTAGCTTGGAAATGTTTCACTCTTTAACTATACTTTTAGTAAGACAGTAGCATCCACCCTTGACTTACGGAAATTCATGTGAATTGGATTTGAGCGGTCATCCTAAGGACTGTAACGTGCATCCTTGAGTCACCACGATCAGCTGATCATTTGGCCCTTCTCCTTGACAGTGTGATGGCTTTAGGGCGCTTTGACTTCACGTACCCCTTCCAGATGCATATGCCACTCTTGTCATTTTCTAACCTATTGCCTATATTTAAAACCCCAAAGGACATTATTGGTATTTTCGTATATTCACGTCCACACACACTACCGCTTCTGCTGCCTGTCTTTTCTGCATCTCCGATGACCCATCTGGAATCACTTGTCTTCCGTCTGAAGAACACCCTCTTGTGTTTTCCTTCCGCGTGGTTCTGCCGACGACAAAGTCTCACGCACGTGTGTGAGTGTGTGTGTCTGAAAATGTATGTTTAACCTTCATGCTTAAAACACATTTCGACCGAGTACTGAGTTCTACGTTGGCAGTTATTTTCTCTCGGCACCTTACAGATAGGCCTGAGTACCAAGCCTAACTCTCGTACCTTGGCGTAATCTCTCTTTATCTTGGGCCGCTTTTCAGATTTTCTTTTCTCTTGATTTCCAGCAGGTTTGTTGCAATTTATCCAGGCGTAGATTCATTTTTATTTACCTCATTTGGAGTTCATCGGGCTCCTTGAATCTCTGGCTTGGTGCTTTGCATTAGTCCTGCACTTGGCTCTCTGCCACGCAGGCAGTGAGGAGCTACCGAAGGGAAGACTATCGAACGGGGGTCTGAGACGATTGCATTTGTGATTAATAATAATGGTAAAAACGACAGCTGTAAATTCTCACCTATTAGGCATTATGCCACACGTGTCATCTCTTTTCATCTTCACAACAGCTCTGTGATCTAGAAATTATCCTTTCCATAATCAAGGCCGCTGGTTACTAGTACAGTAACTGGCCCAAAGCCACACAGCAAGTGGCAGAGCCAAGACTGGAGGCCAGGTGCGTCTGACCCCAGGGACCGTGGTGTAGCCACTAGCCACGTGTGCCCGTTCGCATTAAAATTGATCAAAACCGAATAAAATTTAAAATTCAGTTCCTCAGTCACACCAGCCACAGTTCAAGCGCTAGATAACCGGATGCGGCAAGTGGCTGCCATGTTGGACAGCACAAAGACACATTTCCATCATTGCAGAAAGCAGTCAGACAGCGCTGTCCACAGCTTGGTGACTCTCGCAGTAGCATGAACAGCATTCCAAAAGGAAAAGAACTAGAGGCCAGGGCCCAGGTGTCACAGCCCGAAGTTCTCGTACGGGGTGGGGGCAGAGCAGTGGCATGGACACGGTAGAGGTCGGAGTGACAGGCCTGGAGGACACTGGGTGGTGGAGAGGGAGCAGGGTGGCAGCTGGACCTGACTCTCAGGCTTGCGATTGGGGAAGGGGGACACAGAGTCCAGGTTGGACTCTGATTTTGTAGCGTGTGACACAGTCTGCTGAGGTCAGAGCACGTTTAGAACTGGGAGGATTGCTGAGGGAGGACGGTCTGCCCAGAGAGGTGAGATGATTTTTCCAAAATGACATCGCGAGCTAGTCTCTTCCACTGTACCGCGCTACTCAGAGGATGCTCCGAAGGGCTTTTCTGGGTCTTTTATTGCATGTGTGACACACACACCCCTTCAGCTCCCTAATACACAGCTTGTGAAGTCATTTAAATACAAAATCCTTTCATTTGTTTAAGAGACTTTTGTCTCATTTCCTGGTAATGCCAGAGCCCTGGGCTCAGCAGGTAGTCCCAAAATATTTCTTGTTGGAAAATGAATTGGGCAGCTGCAGGGTCCTATAACGGCCAGCAGAGGGAAGCACCGAGCACCCCTAGATCCCCCCTTCCAGTTGCCTATTACCCAAGCAGAGGGGAGTACGTAGGCAAGCTTCTCAGCCTTAAACACCTCCAGGAGTGGTCTCCACCGGTGAGTGTGCTAAAAGTGGAAATGACACATAGTTATGATAGTAAACCCAATAACAACATTTACCAAGCACCCATCATGGACCAGTTACTAATGTCGTTAGAACGAGGCTACGTGGCAGACATTCCCACCTTTGTAAGTTACAACAATACCCGGCACACTTACAAAGCCCTTAGGAAGTACTGGCACTAGCCCAAACATTTTGAGTGCCCACCATGCCTCTACGAGGCGGTACTAGTATCATTCCCATTTGACAGATGAGGACACTGAGTCACAGGGCAGTGAAATGACTCCCCCAGGGCCCTACGGCTTGTTAGGGCCCGAGCTGGGCTGCGAGCTGCAGTATGACAAACACAGTCGAGCCTGAGATGCAAAGCTGGGCCCTTCCCCCCAGGAGACAGATCCTTGTGCGGCTGCCGGTGACCCTGCCACCTGGGCTGCAGCTGTCCCCACCCCTCTGGGACTCCCCAGGCCATTAGACCTCCTGGAGGAATGTCCCCAGAGTGCGTTATGATCACATTAGCAGCAAGCACATGCTTTCGTCATCCTTTCAGGTTGAAGAGAAGCTTCAGGAGGATTCCAGGAGGAAATTGCTTCAGCTACAAGAAATGGGGAACAGAGAGAACCTCATTAAAGGCAATTTGGAAAGGGCAGTAGGTCAGGTAGGAGTGCTTCGGAGCCCCCTTGGTGGGCCCACGCTCCCCATGGGTCTCCTGCACCCACTGGGCTGGCGGGGAGGAGCAAGGAGGGAGAACAGCGTGGCTTCATTCTCGCGGCTGTCTCATGGGAAGAAGCTTCGCGTGGCTTCCGCATCCCAAAGGAAGTCCCAGAAGAGGCTCTTCCCGCTGCGAAGCTGCCCGCTCTGGTAGTTCGCCACGGCCGCCCGAGACCCTGGCTCAGCAGCCGCTCCTCGACGCCTGTCCCAGTTAATCGGCCCTGCGGTTCTCTCTGGGGGAGGGTTTGAGCCTCTTGACCCCAATAGCGTTTCTGGTACTTTCTCCCTAACCTTTTTTTTTTTTTACACTTGAACAGTAAGGCATATATATATTTACACTGTGTGTTCACCTCCCATAGTTAGATTTCTTTCTGTCCCCACATTTTTGACCCCCTTTACCCCGTCTACCTCCCCCGCTCCCCTCTCCCCTCCCCCTCTGGTATCCACTAGTCTAAAGTCCACGTCCATGAGTCTCTGTTTGTTTGTCCTGTTCCTTTGTTGCTTTTAGGTTTATATCCCACATGTAAGTGATATCATGTGATCTTCAACTTTTTCTGTCCGGCTTATTCTGCTTAGCATGAGTAACACTTTTCATCCTGACCTTTACATTTACGTTCTTCCTCTGGGCCCCCAGCAGATGTCACCATCAATATCCCTAAGGAAATGCCACTTTTTTATTCTTAAGAGAAATAAAACCCCGGAATGTGAAAGCTCATGCGAGAGGGAGGAGTCCTGGGCAGGGTGGTGAGCAGGCTCTGGTCGGGGTCCCATTTCTCTGATGCTCTGGTCCGAGGCGGCCCGGCGGTCCATCCTCATACACGTGGCACAGACATGAGGGCCAGAACATGCAGACGAGACTTCACCAAGGGCTAAGGGAGACCAAGCAAGAAGCAGGATGGGGGTGCTGACGTTCTAGGATATGGCCCACCAAGGCAGCCCACCTTGGACCCGTCAAGGAGCCCTTCCTGGCAACCATGGCTCCAGGCCATCCAAGAACGTTTAGCGTGTACATGTGTTTGTGCTTTTTTTTTTTCCTGGGAGGGAGAGTCCAGCATGCTGCTCATTGGCTTCTCAGAAGGGTCTTTGAACCACCCAAAAGATTAAGAACCTCAGTCCTGAAGGGTCCTTCCATCCCGTCTAGCCCAGCCCCCAAAGCTCAATGATCTGGTCACGTCCAAGTTGAACCAGCAGTGTGACAGGTCTTCATTAGAGGCGCACGCACGTTAAAAAATGATGCTGATGGTTGGGCAGATTTTAAAGCGTCTTCAACAAATGTCCACCAGCATCGCCTCAGTGTCTGTCCCCTTCAGAGTGTCAAGCCCTCAGCACGGGGCAGAGAGCCGGCCCATCTGGGCCTCCCTCTGTACCTGGGCTCCCCCCTCAGCGTTCCTGCACTCTGCACCCCCTCCCCGAGCACACACCTGAGTGATGGGCATGATCCGTGCCACTTGCCCAAGTGGTCCTGGTTGTGACACTGGGCAGAGGTCATCCAGGGGGACCCTCAGAGACACTGAGGTTCCTCCGGGTCTAGACTCGAGCGTGAGGACGAGCCCTCTCTGCCTCCCTCACCTTCCCACCCACCCCCTTAGCCCGCTGCCGTGCTCCCTGTCTAAGACGCGTCCTCTCTCAGGCAAGTGACTCCAGGACTGAGCCCGTCATCCCAGAGAACCTGCCCTGCGGGGTGCCTCTGGTGGCAACGGGGACCTCACCCATGGGGCCCCTTCTACATAACCTCTTCCCTCAGCAAGTTCGGACTCCCCCCTGGGCTGTGAAACCAGAGGACGGTGGCATGGAGACACCCCATTTGGCTCCTGGCAGGCAGACCCCAGGGGTGTCCTTAAGCGATTCGCCACTGCGATACTCAGTTTCCCAGGATTCCATGATGTGCAGGACTCCCCGGTGTCTTGGGACCCGTTGACTTTTAAGTTGATTCGGTGACCCTTCTGATCCCTCCATAACTCTGTTTTAGAGTCTTCAATGACCGCATTTTGCCAGTGAACCAAAAACCCAGGCCAAGGGCCGCCATGCTGGTATATTTCCAGAGAAAAATTGGCTTCTTTGCCTCTCGCTTCTCATGGAAGCTGAGCCACCTTGAATGTGTAATTCTATAAGCCCTAATTTAATTTAACTGTGCCGTTCCATCAACTGTAATCTGAAAACACCAGCACCAAGGAGGCATTCAACAGAAGCAGTTGAACTAAGTAGAGGACCCTGTCTTTGACAGATGTTTCATGTACATAGGCATTCAATGCATATTTCTAGACTGTCTGCTCTGTGCCAGGCCCTGTAGCAATCCCTGGGGATACAGAGGTGAATACGGTAGGGTCTTTGGGACACATATGTCTAAGGCGCAAAATGGCAGAAAGCACATTCTTCTCTCCCCAGCCACCCTTGCTGATTATACAATTTACTTGGGCTGACAGCCTCAATATTTATGTCACAGTCTGGTGCCAGCTTAGCAATTATGGAAGAGAGCTCCCAGCCCCAGGCTCCTACTGGATAATTGGCAGCAAGTAGCTCCTCTGAGGGGTTGAGACGCATGTGCTGACCACACGCATCCGTTGGGTTAGGCAGGCAGGCCTAAGAAGTAATTAAAACCCGCCGTTCCCGTCTCTTCTGTGGGCACCTTCCCTTCCGGTGAGACGTAGAGATTCCAATAACCTGTAGTGGCCATCACAGGTGTGCAGGCCCTTGTCACTGATTTCTCCTGGACCCCGGTGATGGAAATGCCACCCCACGGCTTGCTGGCTCCAGCTGTCCCCGCTGACTTAGTTGCCTTCCCTTTGTGCTGCAGCTGGAGCATTTCAGAAGTCAAATCATCAAGGCCACCTACGGACGAGTGAAGCCGTTCCAGGACAAACCTGTCACCGATCAACAGGTTTGTCTGGATTTTGCACTTCCTTCTTCGGGGACCCGGGGACTGCAGACGCAGGGAGCATATGTTTCTGCCTTTGGTTGGTGGCACATATTTTTCACACTGTTGCTACACCATAAAGATTTGTTTTGATTTTATGGGATTTCCTGGCTTTTAAAGTAAAAGCCAGCTAAACTCCCTTGAAGTGCTTCTGTGTAAATCAAATTAAACCACGCAGGCCTGTTTCCGGTCGCCAGACACACACGTCTGACCTCCGTTAGCACCGTGCGGAAAGGGCCGGCTCGCCGCAGCCGAGGCATTCAGGCCTGTCCCTTCTGAAGGGGGAAGATGGCAGTAAGGGCGGACTCTGGCTGTGACGCCTGTCTTGTTATTCTTCCAATTATTCTTTCCAACTCTCTGTGTCAATGCACGGGTGAAAACACATGCCTCCCGTCGGCTGCAGGAAACCTGACCCCTTTGCGAGCTCACAGCATCAGGCTGGGTTATGAATCGCTCCCAGAATGCAGAAAAGTCTAGAACAAATACATGGCAACAATACAGGCCTCGAGCCCTTAAAAATCACCTCTGATCCCGGGTCACGTGTCCTGCTGGCAGAGCCAACGTCCTCCGCCAGAGCCATCCCTAAAACATGTCAGGACCTCCTTCCTTCCTCACCTGCTGAGACGGAAGCGTCAGTTGATGCTTTCCAGTTCCCTCCTCCCAGGGCCACTTGTATTTCAAATGTTTTTTTTCTTTTTCTCACCAGTTAATAGAGAAGATTACCCAGGTCACGGAGGACAACATCAGCTTCCAGCAGAAAAAATGGACCTTGCAGAAGGAGACTCAGCTCAGCCATTCCAAACACGAGGAAATCACGGAGAGCATCGAGAAGCTGACGATGTCTCTAGACAGCTGCCAGGTGGCCCCTTCTCTGCTTTTCACAAATGTTCCCTCTGTCAAATATTTGTGCTGCTTATTTGGGAAATTTATCTAGCCTTTGTGGAACAGGTTGGGCAGAAATGCTCTGCTTTTTTGTCCACCTTTTCTCTCATCGGAGAAACTTGTTTGAGAACAGAAAACAAAGGACCTTGAAAAATGCCTCCCAGGTGAACTTGGAGTGGCCAAGGAAAAGATGCCTGAGACGCTCCAAGTACTGACTTTGGGAGGTTCAGAGTCTCTGGCGAAAAATACGTATATATTTATCCAGATAGATAAATAGATGACAGATAGATAGATAATTGATTAATGGATTGATAGATAGATATCCCCCCTTATTCCTAGAGAAACCAAAGGAACACTCTTGTTCTTTATTTTCATTTTCTTTTTGTCCCAGCCATGGAAAAGCTGTTCTTAACCCTGTTGCTTTTGACTGTAGAGGGAACGGGACCAGGGGGTCTGGCCGAGCCCCCACGGCCCCCACACGGGGATACAGCTTATCAGAGCAGGCTTCCACTTCTGCTTTATCTGGAAATCAGAAGCTACTATTTGGGGAGTTCGTGCAAATGTGGGCTTCTCGGCGCTGTTTCAAATCAGGAAACTGCAC
>NW_006436888.1:2559739-2601705 GCF_000325575.1 Pteropus alecto | reverse complement strand
CAAATTTGGTTCTCGTTTCAGCCGAATCGTCCTTGGCATTTTGGCTTTGAAATCTAATAGACCTAAGCGGGGTCTCTTTGACCACCAAAAGTCCAAAGTGAGAGCGCACACAAAATAAAATCTGCCAAAAATAATAAAAATAAATAATAAGTGAAAAATAAATAAAACCGAGCCATGCCTGTGCTGCCAGCACGAGGCGCTGCCAGCTTCATGGCAAAGTCACGACCAGTGTTCTTCACAGGCCACGTCAGACGCTATTTTCGGTGACGGCGTCTCTTGGTGATCTCACCTCTCTGCAGGACTGCATGAAAGTGTCTTGCTGCAGCAACGACCTGAAGAAGGAGATGGAGCTGCTCCGGCGCCTGCAGGTGGGCCCGCCGGTGTCGGGGCTCCAGAAGGTGGCGCTGGACATCCTGCGCCTGGCCCAGTCCTGGCTGGAGGCGACGGAGCGAGTCCTCCAGGAGGTCGGCATCCAGTTATCCAGCTCCGACAAAGGTTACTGGGATTTTTTTCTCGCATAGTTGCATGCCTCTAAAATGTCGCGTTGAATCGTATCACGATGGGACATCTGTTGAGGGAGGCTTCTTAGGTATGTGGCCAAGTACCCTCTTCTCCAGGCTCTGCTTCTCCTCTCAAGATGTGGTTTTTCCTTTGGGGGAGGGGAGGGGAATGCACAAGTGAGACACGATTGCTGAAGGAAACTGAGACGTGACAGAGGCAAATGAAAAATTAAGTCAAAATTATACTAAATCCTATCTCTCAGAAGCAACTACCATTATATATATATATTTTTTTTTTTTTTAATAGATGTTTTTTAGAGGAGTTTGGTTCACAGCAAAAGTGAGAGGAAAATACAGGGATTATGAACCGCATGCCCTCTGCCCCCACTCACGCACAGCCTCCCGCATTATCAGCATCCCCCACCAGAGGGTATATTCCTTACGACTGAGGAACCGACACTGACACCTCGTGATCATCCGGAGTCCATGGTTCACATTAGGGTTCACTCTTGGTGTCGTATACGTGCTATGGGTTTGGATAAATGCGTAAGGACCTGTATCCACCATTATAATATCATACAGAGTATCGTCGCTGCCCTAAAAATCCTCTGTGCTCTGCCTCTTCATCCTTCCCCTCCCCCACCCTCAGCCCTGGCAACCACAGATCTTTTTACTGTCTCCAGAGTTTGGGGAGGGAAGTGGCAGAGAGAAAGGGGTCTCCAGACCTCCAGGTTTCTGGCTAGTGTGAAAGGACAGATGTGATCTCTCCACTGAGACCCAGGGTGAGGAACGCTGCATGAGGACCAGGTTCGAGGGGGACGGGAAGTATGAGGTGTCTGCAAGACATCCAAGAGGAGGTGCCGAGGATGCAGCTGTCACCCTGGGTGTCTAGTCTAGAAATAGGTGTTAGCAGTGTATCTCCAAAACCCAGAAGAACATGTGCCACATAGTGGGTGCTTAATGAATATCTGTGGGATGATGGGTGGGTAGGTGGATGGGTGCGTGGGTGAGGGGGTGGGTGGATGGATGGATGGATGGATGGATGGATGGATGGTTGGATGGATGGATGGTTGGATGGATGGATGGATGGATGGATGGTTGGATGGATGGATGGTTCAAGCTATAGGTGTGAATGATATCACTTAGGAAGAAAATGTTGAGTGAGAAGAGAGAGGGCTCGGGTTCGCACCTTGAGGAACTCCAACATTTCGAAGCGTGTTGATTCTCCTTGCCAAATCGCCCTTCAGTGAGGCTGCATGAATTTGACATTTTTACAGCAATGAATGAGAATAGCATTTTTCAACTCTGGTGATTCAACATCCCCAGCCAAGATGTCTCCAAAGTAATCTAGAGGGTGGTAGAAAGTTCTTAAAAAAAAAAAAAAAAGCGAAAACAAGATTAACTTTTATAAAACTGCCTGCCCTTCACATGCAGCACAGAGAGGAGGGAGGCTGGTTTTCTTTCAACAACCAGTGGCACGCCAATCCCAGTTATTTTTAACATTTTATTTATTTTTCCCCCTCCCCTCTGGTAACCACTAGTCCATTGTCCACGTCCATGAGTCTCTGTTTGTTTGCCCTGCTCATTTGTTGCTTTTAGGTTTATATCCCACATGTAAGTTCTGCCATGTGATTTTCAGCCTCTTCTGTCTGGCTTATTTTGCTTGGCAAAATAAGGTCCATCCATGTTGTTGCAAATGGCAGTAGTTCAAGGTCCATCCACGTTGTTGCAAATGGCAGTATTTCAAAGTCCATCCATGTTGTTGCAAATGGCAGTATTGCATCTCTTCTTATAGCTGAGTCATATTCCATTGTACATATGCACCACAGCTTCTTTAGCCAGTCATCCAGCGTGGGACACTTCGGTTGCTTCCATGTCCCGGCCACTGTGAATAACGCCGCTGCGAACATCGGAGGCGCCAATCCCAGTTTTACCGATCATGGCACAGTCTCGGGGGTACCTGAAAGCAGGCGAAACGTACGCACACCTCTAGTTGTTCCTCAGAATTGGGACTCAAACAAGCAGAGACCATGATCTCTGTCCTCGTGATAGTGGGGCCAAGCTCTGCGAGCATAGTCCCTTCCTCACTCCCAACACATTTTGTTTATTGCTAAGTGAAGCTGTCAGGCCAGCAATTCCAGAAAGGCTGAGAAAGACTCACATCAGGTGGCATTTCTCAGACCCACCACCTTTCCCCCTGACTTCCTGGAGTCGGGAGACTGGAGCGACATTAGGCAGGTCTCTGTAGGTCCCTCCTAGACCAATGTGCACTGTGGATCTATAAGGATAGAACGAAGATGGCAGCGTTCCCAAGAGAAATTTCTCCTTTCTCGATGCCCTTTCATCTCTTGGAACAATGCGCTGGGAAGCACCTGTTGGGGAAACACAGGCTGTATTCTGTGATTACGGCTGTGTGGGTCTAAGAAGGCAGTGAAGGAGCATGGAAGGTGATAACTGAAAGGCCAGCGATAGGGCCCCTTCCTCATCCATTCAGCAGGTATTTTTTTTTTCATTTATCGTCCAACGCAAGTAACATTATGGCAAAGTCTCAAAAGACTAAAAAAAAAGAGAGACGAGCTTGAGTATTGCGTATAGTCTCTATATCAGGTGCTACTGTACCGAATTCCCGGCACAGAGCCATCTACACCAGGAGAAGGATGATAGCGATGGTGGTGACCGTTCTGGTTATGGTGGTGTGGGTGGCGGTGGTGGTGGTGATGATGATCACGGCGGCGGTGATAATGATTAGATGGTGATGAGGATGAGGTTGGTGACGATGGAGACGATGGCGGTCGTCGTTCACTACTGAGCACTTATATCCTAGACACTGTCCTAAGTATTTTCCACCCATTACCCGCCGTTCATCTTCGCAAGGACTCTATGAGGCAGGTCCACGATCCTCGATTTAGAGATGGAGAAACTGGCTCGCAAACTGTTCTTATGAGCATTCCATCACGATGAGGTGACTCAAGGTACTTTCCATTGCCGGGGCCAGCGGGGGGTTCCCAGTCGTTCATCACCATCCACAAATACTCCTACAGCCTCCTGTGTTCGCAGTTCCTGACAGACAGACAGGAACCATGCTTGCTTAACCCCTCCCGGGCAGCTACCGCTGTGGTAGGTGTATTATACGCACTGTGTACATTTACCCCCCCCTCCCATGACGCGATGAGCTAGGGACTGTTACTGTCTTTAATTTTTTCAGGTAAAGAAACTGCATCTCAGTGACATTAAGAAACTTGCCCAAGGCCCCACAGCCGGTAGGCGGTGTGGCCAGGATTCAAACTGAGGTCGTCATGACCCTAACGTCTGCGGTTTTTTTCTGTGACCCCACCCCCACCCCCACCCCAAAAAAAGCCAGAGGGGTGCCAGGTGCATGCCCAGTTCCTAGAGGGCCGGTTCTGTCGTTAACTTGGGCGGAGATAGAGCCGAGTGAGCCCTTTCGCTCCTGAGGGAGGTGTACCTGTCGTACTTCACGGCAGAACGGTTCCGAGCCTGGACTCGGAGACCAGCTGCCACGCCTTGAATCTCCACTGCGCACTTACTGGCCTTACTAGTGGTGTGAGCAAGTTGCTTGACTTCCCTGTGCCTCTGTTTACCTGTTTATAAAATGGGGATAAAGTCTCATCAGGTTGTCGTAAGGACTGAACGATGAGATGCACACACATCACAGAGCCTGGGTCACAGTAGCCTTATAAACGGGGGTGGCCATCATCATCAGCCTCAAATACTTGGTTTAATGGGACCCGAATGTGGGTGGCAACCTGACAGATTATACGCAAAGGTGGTAGGGCTTGATTTATTCACATCAAGGTGACTTTATCTGCAACCCCACCCCATCTTCATTTGGCAGCAAATGGAACGTTCAGAGCCTTAAACACTCAGTTGGGTTGAGCCCAAAATAGCCTTTCCCAGATCCTCTCCTAGAGTCACAACAATGAGCCTCATGTCCCAGCTGCCGACAGGTCATGCTGGGACTCAGGCCAGGTCCCTCTGACCTCAAAGCCCCTGCTCTTAACCACCATACTATCTGCCTTTTCGAATGTGGTCCTAAGCGATAAAACACACCTAAAGAGCTAGGTGTGTGAATCCTGAAACAAACCCCCCAGGGGAATCTGGGTCTGGTAAATGGGGAGGGGAGCCACTCGTGTTGTTGGGGACCCCCCCGGCAGGTTGGGGTTGCTCTTAAAGACCCGACTGGAAGATAAGAAACGTCTGAGGAGGAACCTTGAGAGTGAGTTCCCAGGTCCGCCCTCCTGGTTTCTCAGCTCCCTGTGATAAGGGGAAGAACAGACTCCACATTGTCCTTCGCCAGCTCAGTTGTTGGTGTCTACTTCTGCAAGACTCCGTTAGGACGAAAAGCCTTCCCGGCATACTTAGAATCCCTCTTTCCCAGGTGTCCATATTTCTAAGTGGAAAAGAAGCAAGTTGTGATACAATATGCACAGTGTACTCCCATTTTTTTAAAAAAAGGTCAGCATTTGATCAAAAGAAAAATCTGGAGTAAAAGACATAAAACTGTCGAGAGTATTATCCCGGCATGGTGGGTTGTCCAGGACCTTTCCTCTGACTCAGTCATGCAACAACTATTTATTGTGAGCCAACTGTGTGCCGGCCACCAAAGCTACAGCAGTGAACACTTCCCGCATTGGGTTTCTGTAATGTTTGGACTTTTGTTATAGGCACATATAACTTTTGTAACAAGAAACGTAAGAAGGAATTGTTCCTTCTCCCAGGCAGAGAAATCCCATTATGATTACAGTTCATCATCAAATCTAAAACCAGAATAGCACGCTCCCTCTTCCGCTTCAAAATCCTTGACTCCCTCTTCTCCCTGGTCCTCTCTGGATGCCACCCATGATTTGATCCTTCCCCCTTGGGTTTCTGGGTCACAGGTTGCAGCTGAGCACAATCCCAGACCCAACCCAGTTTAGTGTGTGTGTGTGTGTGTGTATATATATACTCACCTGGTTCTTACAGCCCAAGCCAACGTCACCAAGGCCATCTCGCCGCCCCTGCCATCTTGGTACCCTCCCGACGCACCTCTCCCCTCGCACACCTCACATCGGCCTGCCCAGCGCTTTGCTCCCCAGCCTTCAGTCTCCCTTAAAAGAGAATGACAGGCCCAGATCTGAATTCAGGTCCTACCACCTACCAGACCTGGAGCCTAACCTTGCAGAGCTGCTGTTACCTCAGCTATCAATGCAAACACATTTCGCTGCTGGGCTGTTTATAAGGTTTAGAAAATGTCATGTGTGTAAACTCCTGGCTTGGTGCCTGGCACACACCAGGTGCTCAATACTTGACAGTTATGATTACGATACTATTCTCACTCTTCCACGCTGGAAGTTCTCAGAAGGCTGCACTGTCAGAGATCAAGGCCCAGGCACGAGCATGTCCATCTCCCTTCCTTTCTCCCTGTGTATCCATCTTTTCTCGCTGCCCTCCACCGTCCCCACCTGGTTCTCCTTCCAGATGCAGCTCTTCCTGCCCTGTATCTACTTGTGCGCTCGCTCGCTCTCGCTCGCTCTCTCTCTCTCTCTCTCTCTCTCTCTCTCTCTCTCTCCCCCTCTCTCCCTCTCTCCCTCTCCCTCTCCCTCTCCCTCCCTCTCTCCCCTCCCTCCCAGAAAAATTGTGCACAAAGTCCTGAATCGCAACCTCCTCTTGGGCGCCTTCGGCCTTTCTCTGACTGCTTCCTTTGCCATCAAACATGAACTGCAACATGTACTTACTCACCGGAACCCACTGCCTCTTTAGCTCCTTCTCTGCTCCGCACACTCCTGTCTCACCGACGACCTTAAAGAAGTGCATCATACCCTCTGTCTTCGCTGCCAGCTTCCCATTGTGTGTTTGCTTCTTTGCTGTGCTTCTGCCAAGGAACCGACGTGGAGCCTTCCTGCACCGGCCAGCCGGCCGCTGACTTTTCCCAGCCTGTGTTGTCTCTGGCCTACCCAACACGCTTGATCTTGATCTTCTCTGTTCTCTGCAGCCCCTTCCACCAATTCCTAACCCCTAGTGTTCCCTCCAATGCGGCCCTTGGTCCACCTCTCTCGTCTCCTTTCTCACAAAGAAACCCTCTACTCCAGGTGCTGCAACAGCCACTCTCATGTAGTGATGGCCAAACAGACATCACATCACGTGCTGGGCTGCCAGGAACAGGAGTGCGGGTTGGGAGCCACGTCAGGGAGCCCAGCCAAGGCGGCAGGGGGGGTGCCCTGCCTGGGGCCATGTCCTCCAGGAGGAAAGGTGCTCTTTCCTAACTTGCACAAAGACCCTGGATGAGCCAGGCTGGTCTTGCCAACCAGGCATGCCCAGCTCTCTGCTGACCATCTCTCCCTAGAGTCCTCCTTCTCGTACCTCAAACTCAACACGTCTGACCCTGAGCTCGGTGGCTCCTCCCCTCTCCCCAACCCCCACACCACCCCAAACTGTCTCCTCCTCTGTCTGATGTTGGGGGCCACCATTCTACCCTAAAAAAAGGCTTCCTCTCTCTCAATCTTTTTTCTTATTCTCATTTCTCCCACCCTAGTTTAGGACATCAGCACTGAGGACCTGGAGGTCCCTGGGGCCCTGAGCCAAGTTCCCTGCTTCAAACTCACAGGAGGGAATTTTACCATCAGGAGACGCCTGGCAATGTCTGGGGACATTTTTTATGATCAAATCTGGGGCGGGGGGGAGTGCCCCTGGCACCCAGAAGCCAGGGCTGCTGCCAACTGCCCTACAGTGCCCAGGACAGCCCCATATCAGCCGTCTAGCCCAACATGCAATGGTGCCGCAGTTAAGAAACCTCGTTAGCCCCTCCCTCTCTAATGCATCCTCGGTCTTTTTCTGACCAAAGAAAACATCATTCATTGTATCAACTCACTGCTTCAGGCCCTAGAGTCGCACTGACTTGAGCCCAAGTCCAGGTTCAGCCATTCGCCAGTTGTGTGGCATTCAGTAGCCACAGGTCTCAGAGACCAACTGCTCCATCTGTAAAATGGGGTGATGATCAGACAGTGCAGTGGGGTGATGCGCTGATTGCTTAGCAGAGGGCCGGGGACGTAGGGCACACTCAGTACATTTCAGTGATGTTTAAATCAAGTTCACATGTTTCAGGCTAGTGTTCTGGGCCTGCCACAAATTGACCTCAGCCTTCCAGTCCACTCCACCTTCTACTCCCCCTTCTCCCATCATTTGCTCCAGCCCAGTTCAGCTCAGCACGTTCCCGAGGGACGCACTGCATCCCCCACCTCCCCACCTGCCTTCGACCCCATATGAGTTTCCCATGGCGACTTAACAAATTCCCACAAATTCAGTGGCTTCGCATGACACATTTATTCTCTTCAGTCCCGGAGGCCAGAGTCCAACCTCAGTTTCACTGGGCTAAAGTCAAGGCATTGGCAGGACTGGTTCCTCCTGGAGGCTCCAGGAGAAAAGCCATTTCCTTGCATTTTTCAATCTCTAGAGCTTTATTCCTTGCATTCCTTGACTCGTCATCCGCCGTCTTCACAGCTAGGAGTGCCACGTCTTCAAGTCTCTCACCGCTTCTGTCACCTCACCTTCTCTGTCTGTGGTCAGATCCCACTTTGTCTCCTTGTAAGAACCCATGTGATTATATTAGGTCCACCCAGATAATCCAGGGTAATCCACTCATCTCAAGATCCTTAACTTCCTCACATCTGCAAAGTTCCTTCTGCCCAATGATTAGGCTCCATTCACAGGCTCCAATGATTTCAACCTGGATATCTTTGAGGGGCATCGCTCAGCCCACCACATCCTCCAGTCTGAAATGCTCTCCCCTCCTACTCTGAATTCCTCCCACATCCAGTGGCTTCTTGGCCACCCCAAGCTTCGTGTCATCCCCCCACACTCAGCTCGTGGCTTTGCGTACGGTGTGCGCTTAGTCAATAGGAGTTCTGTTGGTGGCGTTTTATTCTCCACCTCCGAAAAGAAACTTGGCTTTGAACCCAGGCAAGCTGGTCAGTCATGTCAAAACCAGTCAAGTTGGATGGCAGTTCACGTTTTCCTGATGGGAGGGCGGTGGTGCCCTCAGCCACCTGTCGGCAAGCTCTGTTAAGACGTTATTCAGAAAGCAAAGGAGGTGAATTGAATAGACACTTACCTCCTTCTTGCTTCTCTTTTAAAGGGTTGACTCTGTATCTGAAATATCTTCTGGAACATTATAAAAAAATTATGAGCCGGACCCAGGAACTTCAGGTAATCTTTTGGAAAGCCCGCTTCAGCTCCTCCTTGGCATTTACATAACTCTTGCATTTTTAACCCTGTTTTATCTGTTAAGTAGTCAGTCCACAGCCTCCAAAAAATGAAACGATGTCTCCGTTTGCACATGAAGAGTCAGACGGGGTGGCTGAGATCTCCCAGGAGGGCGGGGGCACAGACAGGCTTGTTTTCCTCTGTTGAAAACCAAAATGGCTTAAATGGCATCAGATCTTGAAAACTGTGTTTCTTAAATGCAGTGGAAGAAGTATAGCTGGCCATAATACAGGCAACAGAATTACTAAAAGTTACATAATGTCAATATTTTAGAGGCAAAATGATCCTTAGGGATTGTATCACCCTAGTAGTTATTGCCATAATAATGCCGTCTAGCAAACACCCACAATACCTATGTGGCATTCCACAATTACTACTGTTCACTGCTCACGTGCTTGGAGTCAGCCGCTAGGTGGGCCTGCTAATCTCAGATGGGCTTGCTCATGTGTCTGTGTGCTGGCCTGCCCTCGGCTGATCTAGGCTGGCCTCAGCTGGAGCAGCTCTACTCTGCAGGCCGGCGTGGGCACGTTTTACAGTTAGCAGAGATGCAAGAGAAAGCAGGCCCAGTCCTGGAGTGTGTTCCAAACCTCCTCCGTTTGTGGTATGTCTAACATCCCATTGGCCAAAGCAAGTCACATGGCTGAGTTCAGTGTCAGGGGGCAAGATATGGGGGGCCGGGGCACTGCAACGTACATAGTCAAAGACCCAAACAGTGGGGTGCAGAGATCATCTAGTCCAGGGGTCAGCAAACTTGTTCTGTAAAGAACCAGACATTAAATACTTTAGGCTTTGCAGGTCATACAAATTCTGTCCCACCTATTCGACTCTGCTGCTGCAGAGCAAGAGAAGCCATAGGAAACACGAAAATGAATGAGCATGATGGGCATGCCCCTGTTCCAATAAAACTTTATTTATAAAAACAAGCAGTGGACCAGATTTGGTCTGCAGACAGTAGTTTACCAACCTCTGATCTAGTCCATTCTTCTTATTAATAGATCTAGACATCAAAGTTCAACGTCCCACAGCTGGTGGAGGAATCGAGACGAAAGCTCCAGCCTCCTGGCCCTAGCTCACTGCTTTTGCGCTTACACTCAGCAAAGAATAACTAATAATTCTAGCTGCCATTTACTGTGCACCTACTATGTGCTTAAAGCTTCCTATCATTATCTCATTTAATCCTTAAAATGCTAAGAGGTGGATACTATTATTAACCTCATCTCCTAAATGAAGAAGCATATAGAAAGAACCAGAGCTGAGATGCTGTCTAGATCCGGCCTCTGAGCTCTTATACCCCCTCTACACTACTACTGCTTTCCTGCCAGTAACTAGGTCAAGCATCATTTCTCTTTGTTTTTAAGGAAGTTTTGTGTAAACTTTGGTCCCTCCCCACGACGATGAACAACTTGTAAAAAATAACGTGGAAATGACTCCTTAGTCCTGTCCCCCACCAGCCACGGTGTCCTTTCCTCTCCCTTCAGATCAAGATCAACAGTTCTCAGGAAGCTCAGAAGTCTTTGCTGCAAGAAAAGATGCGGGAGCACCTGGCGGAGAAGGAGAAGCTGAACCAGGAAAGGCTTCAGCAAGAAGAGAAGCTGAAAGGCAGAGTCAAGCGGTTGCTGGAGGAGAAGGCGGTGAGGTCCCTTTTCGTTTCCCTAACTACTGGAAATTGAGAAATTAAGAGCATGTGCTTAGCTGGGGAAATCTGAGCAACTCCTTGTTTGGCGTAGGGAACTGAATTATTTAAACGGGGTGAACGATGGAAGAATGAACGTGGAACTTGAATTCTAGAACTCAGAGCAAAATCCACTTGAAAAGGCAAGGTTATTGAAATGTCTAGGAATGGTAACTCATTTGTTTATATATCGCAGTTGATTTTACAAATCTGAGTCATCACTGCAGGCCCCGGTTTGTCACTGACAGGCTGTTTCTGAGAGTGTGCAAGGCCGACTTCGTATTATTTTAGCCTTTTGCTTTCTGTTCATACATATTTATTTCCGTCTTTTGCTTTCTCTTTATGCACGTTTATCTGTCTTTTGCTTTCTGTTTGTATGTATTTATTTCAGCCTTTTGCTTTTCCTTTATACCTATCAGGGAAAACAAAGGGCCAAAATTGCTACTCACTTTTCTAGAAACCGAACCAAAGAGAGGACACTTTACATCAGAGCCTCTTAAGCTTAAAGATGCCTAGATTCACCTGGGGATCTTGCTGATATGCAGATTCTGACTCAGCAGGTCTGGGGTGGGGCCTGGGATTCTGCATTTCTAACAGACTCCTGGCTGGTTCAGACAGCACAGGTCTGCAGACCACATTTTCATTTAAAATGTACAGATTCTTGGACCCTACCCCAGACCCACTGAATCAGAATCTCTGGAGAAGGCCAGGAAACAGCATTTAAGGAGCCAATAGTCATCACTGTCCTTGAGTTGGCCCTTTTTGATGTTCGGGGACCACCATGAATTTAACCAGCTCGTCGCCATCATCCTGCATCAGTGGCTCATGACTTCACTCATATCATATACAATACACTTCCTAAACCACACACAAGCAAGTAGGACAACTTCTGATATCTAAAGATATTTCTTCCCTGTAGCTGACTTAGCTAGTTTGCTCACTTGAAAATTTTCCACCCTTAACACAGCTTGTTGCCATCATCCTGCATCAGTGGCTCATGACTTCGGCTGCTCTCTACCTCTCCCCTGACCTTCAGGTTCTGATCTAACCGGGATGAGGATGTGGCTGGTGCACTGGGTTCCAAGGTGCAGCCACGGCTGAGAGCCACTGCGTGCCGCCCCTACCCCCACCCACCTCAAGGCAGCGGCACCAGATCCGCTGGACCCCAACTCTTCACCAGCACCCCTTTCCTTCCCCCAGGGAGGACTGGACCTGTCACTTCCTCCATCTTTAACTCGTCGAAGCTCGGTGCCTTCCGGCTCAGCCCATCCTTCTCTGTCACACACACACATTTTCCAGACCCTTCCAAGAGGCAGACACCTCTGCCTGTTTCAACTCAGCCTCTATTTTCGTGCCCAGTTACCTCAAGAAATCTCTCTCCTCCTTCCGTCTCTTCTTCTCTTTGCCTCTTTCTCTGCCTTTCTACCTTTTATGGAATAAAAAAAAATTGAAAAGGAAAAACCATATGACCAAAATCACATCTGATCCACACAGAGGTAGTATTAACAGTAGACTCAAATCAAGGTGGGTCCATTTCGAAGGACAATTAAATATAGAGATGGCCGGTGTCATTCAATAGAGAGGAAAATAAAACCAGGGGAAAAAAAACCAAATAAACAAGAAATCTTCAAAATCTTCACAAACTCTCCACCTGCTCTGAGTAAAGCGTGCAGAGTCCACGTTCTCAGCTCCAGGCCATGCCTCCCCGTCTCCGGGGAAGGGGGGGGATGGCTGTGACTGTGGGGAGTGAAGCACTCACCCAGGCGGTGCCTGGCACAGAATCCACATTCCTGCCATGGTAACTACGTCCACTAAACAGTACCCACTGGCTTTCAGGCTTTGGAGGAAAGCATTACCCAAGAGAAAAACCGACTGAAGGAAGCATTGGAGGAAGAACAGAAGAGAGTCCAAGAGCTGGAGAATCGCTTAACCCACCAGAAGGAGGTAGGCAGCTCGGGGAGACAGAGTCATCGGGAGCCCAGATCAAGACCGTGCCGCTGGGGCTCTGGTCCAGGCCAGCCGACTCCAGATCCCAGGCCGGTAGCTGCCCACAGTCTCCTGGGGGGTTGCTGTGGGTTATGAAGTGAATATCCACGCAGTGCCTGCCATGATGACTATGTCTTTGAAAGAACGGTCGTTGGCTTTCAGGCTTTGGAGGAAAGCTTTACGCAAGAGAAGAACCGAGTGAAGGAAGCATTAGAGGAAGAACAGAAGAGAGTCCAAGAGCTGGAGAATCGCTTAACCCGCCAGAAGGAGGTAGGCAGCTCGGGGAGACAGAGTCACCTCGAGCCCACATCTGGCTCGAGGGCCACGGAGGTAAGATCAGAACCACAGACGATGGGGGGGCAGCGTGTGCTGGAGCCTTCCTGGAGTAATTTGTCCTCGAGAGGGCTCAGCTCCATGGGGGACTCTAGGAGAGAACCCCAGAGTTGTAGCTTTGACAACCAACGGGAAAAAATTGTAGGCAGCGTAAAATACAGTCATAGATAAGGCTTGGGAGACAAGTTGTGACATGAGCATCTTCTGCATGGAGATTATATCCCGAAGCATAAAGATGGAGGAATTACAGAGTACCGGGACTTCAGGGCTATGCGAATCCTCCAGCAACACCCTAAAAGCATTCATCCTTTGATTCGACCACCAAGGAATCTTCTGCAGCCCAGGGCAGTCCATCCCAGGGTTGATGCCTTGGGCTGACAGAAAATTCTTCCTTTAGGTTGACTTAAAAATCACTCTTCTTCCCAGAAGGATAGCCCACCCCTTCTGCCTCCTACAAGACCTGTTTCCTCGACCACATAATGATCTTTTTTAGATGCTTGAAAAGAAAGGCAGCTGCTCCTCTCCAGACCCAAATGGCCTTGTTTCTCCTACGTGCCTCACAGGACTGGAGCCTGGCCTTGGATCCCTCCTCTGACCTGCTCTGCCCTCCAGAAGTCACGGATTGGCAGCTCACTGGCTAAAAGGGCCTGTGGACATGTTATTTTGGGCCCTAGAGTGTTTTATTTTGAATTCAAAAAAATTTACTGAAAAATCCAGATTTCCATCCTCTCTCAAAATGTCAGAAAATCTGGCTTTTGTTTCCACTTGGCAAAAGTGGACTGGAGCTGAATCCAGTAGCGGCATTCTGCCACAGTCTTCACCGTTCCCTGACGCACGAACACAGCCCACTTCATTTTGGTATCTGGCTGGCCTCTGTAAGCATCTGAGTTGGGAACCCATCATCTATTTCTTTCCTAAAGTATAGAAGCCAGGACTGGATACCATTCCCTAGCCTAGGGCAAGACTCTCCCCTCCCTTGTCGAAGATGTTATACTTCTATTGATGTGCCCAAACTAGCTTTGGGGAAAGTTCTATTACATCATCGACTCACATTTTCCTGTGGTCACCCCCACATCCCCGAGTCTATTCCACATAGTGCTTTCATGAGCTCCTCGATCCTGGGGCAGCACAGGAGCGAAGAGGGCAGGCATGCACCCGGATGAGACACGGTTCGCATCCTCCCTGGGCTACTTCCTGGCTCCTTCCTAGCAGGTCTTGCAACACCTACCTTCGTGAAAGAGCGGCTAGGAGGGTTAGAGAGAACGTACCATGAAGCGTTGACCCCAAGTTATCTCTCAGTGAATGGTAGCTTTTATCATTATCACTACTCCTACTTAGACACTTGTTTGCTTCAACCCCCAGCCACCCTCACTCCTCAGAGTGACACCCTTGCCCACCCACCGCGGGGGGAGGAAGAAGACAGCTGGGCAGATGCCGTGCAGCTCGGTCTGCTCCAGGTCGGGAGGCGGGATGTTTACGCGTCGGGGTCTCACTTGGGGTCTCTGCGCAGCTGTGCTCTGCAGTCAGTCCTCTATAAACAGTGTCGCTGAGGCCTAACCCTGAGTTATTGCTCCAAGGGTGGTGACAAGGAGCAGGGTCTCCTTTGGGCTCCCTGGAGCCAAACACCACCCAGAGGTCAAAAGCTCAGGGCTGGGGAAGGCCCTTGAATTTAGAGATTGCGGGGTCATAGGGGACTTCAGGAGAGAGATTTAAGGGAAAGCGTGGTGGGGGATACCCTGCCGGGTCACCCCGAGGCCTCGGAAATATCGGCCCACCTCTCCCAGTGGAGCCTCTTGTGGTGTCTTGACAGGGCGATCTGAGAGAAAAAGCCAGACACGGATGTCCGTCACCCGCAAACAGTGATCTGCTTTTTCCTTTTATTAGACCTTCTGCCTCATTATCAAACGAATCTTTAAGGACAAGAGACTCCCCGGGTCACAAGGCGGGTTTTGAGATAACGTTAAAGGTTAACTCCCATTACCTGCCTTGGGACTTGGGAACACAGAGGCCGAGGTGACAGGACATGTGTGTGAGGCGTGCAGGGGGCCACTAAGAGGAAAGTTCCTGGTGTAGATATGAGGTCAGATGCGGTGAAGCCAACTCTGTCACTGGAAAGGGCCTGGAAGTCTCTTTCACAAATGACAGGAAAATGTCTAACCCCGAAACCCCGCCTCAAACGGTTCACCATACATGATGAAACTCCCACAATGCCCCTCTGCTTTGCTGAGGGCTGGTATTGGGACAGCTGAGTGTTGGGGCTTTTTAAACGACTTTTCACCGTAAAATAGATAGTATTTCAGCCCTTTTATGGATTCGATGCTTTAGGCAGGCTAACCTGGGACCCTGAGAACTGGTGCTTAGTTCCAAGTTCCAGACATCTGACGGTCAAGCCGGTGTTTAAAACACAGCTCATTTGAAAGTCGAGGTGTCCTTTCTCACAGTGACTAGAAACGGGGCGCTTGCCAGGAATTTGTATCCCTCGGTGATTCTGTTAAGCCATTTAACGGAATAGTTTATCGGCAAAATTTCGTGATGACGAGCACCTAACCACGCTTTCTTCCCTACGTCCTATCAGAGCCTGGGACGTTCACCCCTGGCCCCTTCTAGAAACTGGTATGCTGTGGCTCATTAATTCACTACACAGCCCTCCACTTGAGACCTGATTCTCTTTGAGATGTATTTCAATAATGGGAAATTCCATTATTAATGAGACCCTTCTTATCGGGGAGGCCGCCTAGCACAGTGATCAGAGCTCAGACGCCGAAGTAAGACAGGTCTGCTCACCTGCTGCCTGCCGAGGGCCTCTGCATGCGGGCGGTGTGCGCCCTCTGCGCAGGGTTCAGGGTTCGAATCCTGGCCTCGGCGCCAGCGCACTGCCTGACCGGGGGCTCTCGCCGACTTCGTGTCCCTCCGTTTCCTCAGCTATAAAATGGGGCCACCGACTTCTCCGATGGGGTAACTGTGTGTGAGGTGCTGGCCAGGGGCACGTGAGACCAACCCCCAACATGTTAGCTCTTCCCATCGTTAGTGGTGTCATCACAATGAGCACTTTTCGCCCTAAGCGTGCAGGCCACGTGCAGGCCACCAAAAAGACCGGTCGTTGACTTTCAGATTTTGGAAGACAGCATGGCCTATGAGAAAAGGAAAGCAAAGGAAGCCCTAGAGGCAGAAAAGAGGAAAGTTCAAGATCTGGAGAACCACCTAACCCAACAGAAGGAGGTACGAGGAGCGGAGAGATATGGTAGGCTGTGACGGCCACAGCCCCCGTGGGAGGCCGTGTTTCTGTGCCCCGAGAGAGTGGTGGGCAGGGGGGCAGCCACGGGCGGCGCCTCCATTCCGAGTGGCCAGCATCCCCTCGTGCAGCGTGCCAGCTGTGTGACCGAAGGCAGATCCCTTAGCCTCCCGTGCCTCGGTCTCCGTCTCTGTAAAACAGGAGTGGTTAACAGACCCTGCCTCCTAGGAGTCAATGAGTTAATACAAACGAGGTACTTAGAACCGCGCCTCCCACACAGAGAGCCTCTACAGAAGCACTCCAGGCTCAGCTACCTGGGAGATGCACCCCAAGAGGGAAGCCCTGGGGTGGAGTCCGGGTCGCTCTCTCAGCCAGCATCCTCCTCCTCCTCCTCATCGGAAGATACCTATGGTGCAGTCCAGCTCAGTCCCCATAGAAAAACACACCCTCCTGGCTCCCGCCTCCTGGTCTCATACACTCGCAAGCAGACCTGCCCTGGACTGCCAGGTGAGGAGAGACGCAGACACGCAGTAAGGTGGAGTAGACAGGACCGTGACAAGCCCACATGGTGGTCACAGCAAAAGGGTGCCAGGGGTCAGTGCCTTCCGGAGCGGGTGAAAGGAGCACACCCTCAAGGAGAGGGGGACCTGGGCGGTGAGAGAGCTAGAGATATCCACATCCAGCTTCCCCCATCGGCCTAGGGACTGGGCCCAGAGCTGGCATGAAAGGCAGGCCCAAGACACAAGACCGACCAGGCCATGCCTTCCCAGGGCATCCACTCTGAGGTGGAGGGAGACACAACCACGTACACAAATGCACGGGATGACTCCACAGGGGCGAGTTAGAGAGCGGCCTGCAAGCAGGGAGGGCCTCTCTGAGGAGGTGACATTCGAGTGTGATCTGGAGGGGAGCGGGAGCACCAAGGGAACATCTGGGAGACGAGAATGTCACTGGATAAAATAGCCAAGTGCAGTGGACAGGGACCTGAGTTAGCCAGGGGCACAGTGATGGGGGCACGTGGAATGCGATTAAAGCGGGAACCAGATGGAAGGCAAATCAGGATAGAACAAGAAAGAGGGAAGAAGACACAGAGTTTGAGAAGCAAAGCCTGGCAGGAGAGCTTGATGGGCTAACAGCGTCGATTCCGGTTCAAATCCCAGTTCTGCCCTAACATGCTGTGTGACCCCAGGCAAGCTCCTTGCCCTCTCTGTGCCCTCATCTGTAATGTGAGTGTGGTGACAAATCCATTTTAGAGGTTTGTTGTGAGGAGTCAATGCATTCATTGTGAATCACCTACCCAGGTGACATCAGAGTCCAGGTGAGGCAGGGAGAATGGTGTATAATAGCAGCGGGCGGGCGGGGCAGGGATGCACTGGACAGTCAAGCAAGACCTTGGCAGTGGGACTGTGCCAGCCCATGTAAGAAAGTGAGGTCAGAGTCCAGGGGGTTGAGGGAATATCATACAGAACAAGCCTCATGAAGGGGTAGGACCCAAACTATGGTCAGTGGCTGTCCCCAGAGCGTCCCTCATGCAGATGGACCAGGGGTGGAGCCTTGAAGCTCGGGCTCCTGCTGGGCGGTATAGTAGACTCTGTGCCAACCTAACTATGAACATATAAGCATGTCTCCTGCCTCTGGGTGGGGTGGGGTTTGCATCAGGAAGACGGGTAAGGCAGGGTCCAGAGGTCGATGGCAGAGAGCTTAGGACAGTGCGCTGGCATCCGAGCTTGCACCACCACTTTCTGGCACGTGACCTTGGCACATGGCTCGTCTTCTTGCAGCCTCTCGTCCTCACCTGTAAAATGAGAATAACTGGGCAGATGCTTTCTGGGGGTTTACAGATTAGACGCACTCATGCATCCAGTGCAGGGTGCCAGGCGCTCACGTTGCAGGCATTCAAAGAGTGGTCAGTAACATTGTTGTTATCTTCATTTCTAATGTATCAAGCAGTGAGTCATAAGCAAAGGGCAGGAGCCCTCCCCACGGGGCCTCTTTCCTCAGGCAGGACGCAGACTGGCAGGGTGGGGACTGGATGATCTTAAGCAGACTTGGCAGTAGGAAAATACCAAGCTGGTGCAGAGGGGTGAGTCAGAGCCTGAGTGGGTGGGGAGGCCGGCAAGCCGAGCAGAGCGGGGGATGGAGGCCCGTGCTCATGCAGCGGGGCTGTTGGGATTTTCCTCAGGCCACGCATCCCCAAAGCCACCTCCCACCTCCCAGCAGAGCATTCCCTATAACAATTTCTAGGAGTTTTTTTTTCTGCCAAATAATGCACGTTCACTAAAGGAAATGTAGAGGATACAGACTAGTGAAAAAGAAGAAAATGTAAATTGCCATCATCCTAACTCCCCCCAAAATAACCACTGTTTACATCCTGGTGGATAATCACCTCTCTCCAGTGTTTTTGTCTGAGCACGTATGCATAGATTTAAAATATTTTTCTTGTGAACTTTATATGTGCACATATAAAGTTGACAGCTGCGAATGGACTTTTCCAATCCCACTCTGGCTGCACCCTTCCCGGGGCGGGGGTAGGTGAGGCTGGGCTCCAACCCCCTCCCAACATCACCAGACCTGTGGGGGCGTGGGGCATGTGTTCTCAGTTCCAAACTGTCCTGGACATCAAATTTTGGACTCAAGCCTTTGTAGACGGGGGAGAGACCACCAGTGTCCTTTGAAGTATCAGGTCTGCTGGGACAGGAGGTGTCTTCTCCCACACTGCCTTTCCTGCCCCAGGTCCCAAGAAGCCAGATTAGTGCCAGCACATGCCAGTTTATTCAGTGGCTCGTCATCAAATGCCTTGACCCGGACACTCACCAGCATGTCACTTCCTGAACGCCAGCCCAGAAATCTTGAATGACAGATAACTCTCTTTCATGCACATGACTCACTGAGACGTGAATTCCGGGCTCTCGTGGTGGGCACGCCAAGAATGTCACCGCTCTCTCCCATGGGCGTCCTGTTCCCTGAGCTCTTGCTCCCAAACCCTGAGTCACTGGTTTCAACGATTGCTAATCCTGGCTTCCCTCCGCACGGTCGATTCCCTCCCTTTCTCGTGGGCAAGCTCTCAGACCACTCGTTGACTTCCAGGTTTCAGAGAGCAGCATCGCCTATGAGAAATACAAAGCGACGGAGGCCATCGAGAAGGAAAAGAAAAAGGTGCAAGATCTGGAGAACCGCATAACCAAGCAAAAAGAGGTACGAGTCTCAGGGAGGAAGGACCCGGAGGAGCCCCACATGGCGCAGAGGAACTGGCTCAGGAGGCCGGCGGTCTGGGTTCAAATCCCACCCCTGCCATTCTTTGGCTGTGGGACATTAGGCAGCTTACTTACCACCTCTGTGCCTTGGTTTCCCCACTTACGAAACATCAATAATACCAGTAGAGCAATCTCATCGAGTGGCAAGGCTTGATTGTTAATGTGCACGTGAAACCCACGGAAAAGTACCCGGCACTGCGTGAATGCCGTGTGCGTTGGCGGCTTTATGATGATGAGTATGAGCTCACAGCACGGGAGTGGGGGTGCGGAATCTGAACCCGGGACTGTCTGACTCCCAAGCCCTTCATCATCACCCCTCCCACCTCTCTCTGCTATCCCTGAGCTTTATTTATGTGGGCTCAGCTGCCTGGGGTGAAAGAGGGGGTGTCAGGATACAGGCACCTTCATAATCAAACCTCGTTTACGATTATTACTAGGAGTAGTAGATGCCGTGGGGGTAAAAAGCTGTCGTACAGCCTTGCCTGGCGTCCAAGCTGTAGGATGAATTCACCTCTTCTCTTCTGGGTCCCAACAGTACAAGGGACACACACGCACACGCACACACACGCACGCACGCACACACACACACACACACACACACACACGCAATGGCCGCTATCTCAAAAGTCAAAGCAATTAGTAAACACACAACCTGACAATAGCGGGTTAAATTTAAACGCAGGTAAACACAATTTCAAAAGATTTTTCAAGACCGAATGGGACTAACAGGGTCTATTCACATCAGTCTTAGATCATTTTCTTTAAATAAAGTTTCCCAAACATTAGCATGCACAGAGTCACCAGGGAATTTAATTTTAAATGGCCCATTTCTGGGGCCCCACCCCCGGAGGTTCTGACTGGTGGTCTATAGGGTGGGTCCAGGAATCTGCATTTTTAACAACAGTCCCGGTAGCGCTGGTACACCTGGAACATCGCCGCTCGAGGGAGACTAGAGAGATGAGAGTCAGTAAGCCACGTCTGGATTACATACAGCCCTGGGCACCTTGGAAGAGTGCCTCAGCCAACTGGAGTGTGCTCAGGGGAGGCAGACCAGACTCGGGGGAGGTGAAGCAAGACCTGCCAGCTTCTGGGGGCTCCCTGCACACAGGCACGACCGGCAGGCTGAGAGGGAACCCGAGAAAAGCAGCCTCGTTCCCCCGAATGATTTACCATGGGCTCTTCCGTGAAATACTTCGGTTAGGGGTACAAGAAAAGAAGAAGTTAAGTTTTTTTAAAGTAGATTAATTAGGGCATAAAATGGACCAAGAATGAGACTAAAGCAAAAAAAAAAAAAAATGTGTATCATGAAATCAACGAATGGGTCATAGTTTTTATTCTAGCAATTACAGCGAAAGGAGGAGCCCAGCTGGTTGTGTAATTCATGGACGGAAGTGGACCACCTGCTCGTGGAAACTGAGCTGTTCTTGGTACTCGACCCAGAGAAAATGTCTCCTAAGGATCATCATCTAGAGAACCCTGTGATGCAACCAAGTGTCCCCAACAACAGCCTTAGAACAGTGGTGACATCAGAGAGCAAGTCTTGTGACAGCCCTGAAGGCAGGCTGGTGGCATCACTCCAGACAAGGAGAAAGAGATCTCCACCCCAGCGACTCCCCATGTCCCAGGAAACACCAATGAAGTACAAGGTCAAAGACCCGCTCAGACAGAGTTACTTATTTGCATGCCGTTTGATCTGTATACAGGGAAGAGCTGTCAAGAGATTGATTTCACCTACACAGGCAAAAATAGGATTTATATGAAAGAAGGAGAAGAAAGTGGAGAAGAAAGATCCATACCAATGAACTTTGTTCTGCTATCCTTGAGTAAGCTGCTGAGTAGCTGGCAAGGAGCAGGTGCCAGGTGGCACGTTCAGCCCTTAGACAGCCTCATGGCTCATCAGAGAAACCGTCTCGGTTAGTCGTGGATTCTCCAGGACACCTGGAGTGTCTCGCTGTGAGCTGTAGGTGACAGGCTGCTCCGTGGGATGCCTGCCAGAGTCCCCAGTGAGTCTCTCCTTAGGCCGTGTCGGCATATTTCTCGACAGTAACAGTGATGTTGAGACACCTCCCCCCACCAAAAAAAATCAGGAGTTCAGTAGTAAAACAGAGAGAATGAGGTGACCCCAGGTGAGGTTTGTGGGCATCGCAGGATGAAAATGGAATTTTTGGTTTTTTATTTTCAAAGAAAAATATCAGTGTCCCTTCCTAATTATAAAAGGAGGACCTGTTTGCTCTAGAAAATTTGAAAACTATAGAAAATCACTCAGAAGAAAACGAAAACTGCCTCTGATTCCACTGAACAGTTACCCCAGTGCATTTTGATGCGATTCCTTCCAGACCATCTTTATCTTGATTATTGATTATTAATTATTAATTATATTTATTATTATAGACATCAACAAATACTGATCTCTTACAAAGTGACTCACACTCATGTCGTGCACACTAATTGGGTCTCTCCTTTTTTACTTAATATGTAACAAAAACATTTCCGTGTCATCGAATATCCTTCTACAAACTGCCATTGAGAGGTGACCTGGGTTTACGCTGTGTCGAGTGGACCCCAGATTCATCTACTCCTCCCCTATGGTCCTCCCCTGGGGCTGTTTCTCAACTTTCACTCGAGTAAAAGTTGCTTGACCGAACACCCCTGTGCATCAGTCTTTGTGCACGCGTGGGGCCGTGTCCTTTTGATAAATTCTCCAAAGTAGAATTATTGGGTCACAAGGTAGAAACATTTGCAGGCTCACGATACATGTTCCGAAATGTCCCCTCACCCCCACCCCGGATACGTCATACCATTTACACTGCCACCAACAGAGAACACCAGCACTGAGTCTCAAGGACGTATTTTTAGGTTAGATTAGATAATGTTTGTGAAAAGGCAACATGCTGTATGATTCCAACTGTGTGGCATTCTGGAAAGGCAGAACTATGGAGACAAAAGCAGATCAGAGGTTGGTGGGACAGAGGGATGAATGGGTAGAGCACTGAGGATTTTTAGAGCAGTGAAACTCCTCTGCATGACACCTTAATAGTGGATACATGTCATGTATACATCTGTCCAAACGCACAGAATGTACAACACCAGGAGTGAACCCCAGTGGAAAGTGTGGACTCTGGGTGGTTATTACGTGTCAGCGTAGGTCCCTGGACTGTAACAAACATACTGTCAGGTCGGGGGGGAGGTGCCGATAATGGGGGAAACTGTGCACGTGTTGGGGTCAGGGGTACGTGGGAAATCTCTGTGCCTTTCCCTCAGTTGTGAACCTAAAACTGATATAAAAAAAATAGTAATAAAGTCAAACGAAGGAACGAAGTTCGTAAGGCCCCCAGCACAGTGTCACGAAGCCCACTGAGGAGGAGGGATGTGGGAGGGCGGATGGAATTTTGATAGTCAAAAGATTGGAAGAAGGGGTTCTGGGAGGGAGGGACGGGGTACGCAAGGACATGGCGTGGCAACCAGAGTCCAGCCTTGCTGGCGGGGGCGGAACCCGAGGGTGAAGGGGAGGTCACCCCAGGGCCGAGGCCACCCCTGGGGAAGGCGGAGGAGTGTCCTAAAGGCAGGCGAGTCCTGTGGCGAAGGGTGAAGGAGCTCGGCACATTTATCCTGGAAAACAGATTTAGAGAGAGACATGACATCCCTCTTCAAATATTTAAAGGGCTGTCTCATGAAACAGGAATAAAACTGACTCAATGAGCTCCAGCTGACAGAACTGAGCTCAGAGACCAGAAATCACAAGGGGACAGATGTCAACTGAATATAATCGAGAGTTCTGTGGTCACTGGAACCTTCCGGAGAAAGCATGGACTTTGGCCTTAAAAAGGATCGATGGAACAATAACAGAATAGAGTTCACCACCTGTCTGAAAACAGGAAGGGGAGGCTAGAGTAAATATTTATGCCCGAATTTTGGTTAACTTGATGTTTATCGTTCGCCTAGGAAATAGATTTAAAAGCGCTAAAGGAAGATGTTTTAAATAACAAATTAAATGACGCACTGGCCATGGTGGAAGAGACAGAAAAAATAAAGATGGCCGAGAGTCTGAAAGCAGAGAACGTCACCATGAAATTAAACGAAACATTAGCTGAACTGGAGACGGCCAAGACTAAAATGGTAAGGGACGAGAGGATCTTTCTGTCGGGGCAAGAGCACAGTGCCGTGAGAGCGTGGGGTTCAGACTGGGGTTCTCGGCCTTGGCACCGCTGGTGTTCTGAGTCAAATAACTCTTTCCTGTGGGGGCCGTCCTGTGCCCTGCAGAATGTTTCACAGCGTCCCCGGTATCTACCCACTGGATAGATAGCTCCATCCCTCCCACCCAGTGCTGACAACCAGCTTCGGACTTTGCCAGATGTCCCTTGGCGAGGGCGGCGGGGGGATGCGGCAAACTCAGCCTCTATTGAAAAGCACTGGTTTCATATGAAAGGTGAACAGAGGCCATGATGCTCTCTCTCCAGGACATTCTAAGATGCTGGGATACAGGGCCCTCACAGGAGCAGGCTGAAGGACTGAGGAGCCTCAGAATTTACTGATCAGTGACAGTTCTGTAGACTTTAACATTTCAGCTTGGTGTTCAAGGCCCTCCACCATCAGGGCGTAATATTGCTCTCGTCTGTCATGCATACATTCAGCCAACAGGAGGTAATGAGGGTGAATCTGGCGGAAGTACACAAAGATGCATTTGAGAGGGGCTGGAGTTGGAGACACCAGCTCCAGGCGTGGCACGTGGTAGCCATGGCCATAGTCCAAAATCATAAGGACCAGGACATTCGAAGAGACAGAGGGGTGGGAAAGAAGGAGTCTCTGCAGAGAGAGTTACAAGCAATGGCAGACCTAATAACTGATTAACAGGACGTGAGTACCAAGGAGAGTAGGCGCCAAGGAGACAGGCAAGGTTCAAGCCAAGGGACCTCGGGGAATGACGGCATGTGGGTGGCGTATTGATGGAAATACGGAGGTCAAGGTGGGGCGGGGAGGGCAGGGTGAACAGGGATAGGGACTCTCTTTCAGAGGAGGTGAAGAGTTTAGACTGAGGCGAGGGTACGGGGTATGGATGTTCAAAAGCATCCCAAACTTTGGGTGGTACAATAGGTTTGTGGGAGAAAGCGAGATAAGTCACCTAAATTTGGAAGACAGCCTCGTGGACGTGATTGTTGAAACAGCGGGCGTGTGTGAGCGTCTCAGGCAAAGAATTTACCCATCAGAGGGGAGGTGAAGACGGAGGCCCAGCACGTCAGCTGGGAATACTAGAGAGCAGGAGAAGGCTGGTTGGAGAAGCGGGAGGGGACGAGGACGAGGCCTTGAGATGGAAGCATCCAGAAGAGCCGCAGGAAGGAGCGGGCTGTCAAAGGAAAGGGTCCGAGTCGCCACTTTAGGATCACTGGTAATTTCTAGTTTTTAAGAAATACAAATTGATTTACTTTTTTCCTAGAAAATTGTTCATTCATTAGTTCAGTGAATATTTACTGAACATCTAAGCCTAGATGCTGTGGCAGGGAGCTAAGCACTAATGCTGTGGCTATATCAGTAAATAAGAAAAGCATCTGCTCTCACAGAGCTGACATTCTAGTGGGAGCGAGAAATAAACTAGATAATTCAGACAGTGATCCGTGCCTCAGTGAAAACAAAACAGGGGTGATGGAATGGGAAGGGTCTTGGGCTGCTCTGAGGGCCTCTCTGAGGAGGTGACATTGGAACTCAGACCTGAAATACAAGAAGTCAGCCATGCGAGGAGCTAGGGGAGCATGCAGCGAGAACAGCACGTGCAAAGGCCCCGGGGTAGGACCCAGCTCAGTGCCCGTGTGTGCAAAGGCATGTTATTATAGTCCCCAGGTTGCATGAATCATTTCTGTTTTCCCAGATCATGATGGAGGGGCGGATGCAGCTGCAGCAGCAGGCAATCAAGGCCCTCCAAGAAGAACAGAAATCACAGAAACACGAATTTGAAGAAGAAATCGTGGAATACAAGGAGCAAATCAAACAGCACTCCCAGACGATCGTGAGTCTAGAAAAAAGACTCCAAAAAGTGACCGAACACCATAAGAAAATAGAAGGAGAGATTGCAACTTTGAAGGACAATGACCCAGGTTGGTCCAAAGAGACAACGAGGAGATCTTGGTATTGGGGGCAGGTTCTGATTGTCCTGTGGGTCCCCACAGGCTGACGGGTAAGAAAAGGGCTTTGCTGATTGAAAAGCTCACTTACTCCCTGGAGCCCCCTTTTGTTCCTGTTATACACAAGGTTAGGGCCCTTCAAGGCCCAGGTTGAACAGAATTAACAGCAATGAGCCCGGACACCCTTTGTGCCCAGCCAGTCAGCCGGCAAGTCGCACACACTGCCAGGGATGTTAGGGCCGTCGGAACAGCAGGTCAGAGCATCATCACCTTTGCTACGTGGAAACCTCCAGGCAGGGGCCTTTCAAAGGCGTCTTTCTGCCATCCGCAGTTTGCGACTTTGCCTAATGCACTTTCATAACCAGCCAGGATTTGCTTCTTGAAAGATAAACTCAAAAGAGGCTGCCGCAGAACTCAGAGCAGCGAGCATTTATTTGCCCTAAATGACCAGGGTCGTGCATCTTGTGGCAAAGACACTAGCTAGTTGGAGAGGTGCTCTATAAGGCAGGGATCATTAACTCTGTTTACCTGGATAAGAGTTCTGGAAAGAGAGGCCTCAGGCCGGGGTTTCTCAGCCTCAGCAACGTTGACATTTGGTACCAGGTCATTCTTTATTGTGGGGCCGTCCCATGCCCTGCAGGGTAATGAGCAACATCCTTGGCCTCTACCCACTGGAAGCCAGTAGCAGCCCCCACTCACCCTAGGGTGACAACCAGAAATGTCTGGAAACATTTTTGTCAGTGTCCCCAGGGGACTCGCCCCTGGTTGAGCAGCATCGTCCTAGTCTCAAGCCAGCTGACGAGCTGTCAGGGCTCACCACACGCATACACTCAGGCACCACTCTTAACAGAGCATCTCTAATGTTTCAAGCTCATCCTAGGCACTGAGGATTCAATGACGGGCAAGCCAGGCAGGACCCCTGCAGTTAACTCAATTACTGCCCCAACCAATGATCCAGGGTGAACAGGGCACCACGGCAAGGGCATGGAGTGGGACTCAGTTTCCCAATCCAGGACCAACTCGGAGGGAGGATGCTTACGCTGGGACCTCAAGAGTGACACATCTTTGTCGCCTTACGCTTAGATCAGTGCCTGCCATCACGCAGACATTTCATGAGAACTGTCACATGACTAAACGAACGGGTGAATGCGTGAGCGAGCGATGAGGCTAGAAGCCAGAGGCCGGGGAACGAAGGATACGCGAGAGGCGAGGACAGGTCAAGACTCTCGTCTGAGCAGAGAGCAAGAAACGGGGCAGGAAGCGTGACCCGGTGGTGACGGCTCCGCCTCGCACCCGTCTGCCGAGTGGTCACCAGCAGGTTCTGTCACTCCTGCGGCCACTTTCTCACCTGCAAACGGAGTTGATAGTCCCTGCCTTGTGCAGTAGCTGGAAAGACTGCATGAGCTCATCGTGGCGGGGGTGGGGGTGTCCCGCCAGCCTACGACACAGAACTCACGCTGGGTCCCCTTAGGTAGAGAAGGCTGAAGGGTACAGGGAGAGTTCATAAGTTGAGAAAGATGTAAGCGTGTCGACAAGGTGATAAGCAACAGGGTGGGAAAGCATCCACTGCACGAGGATTGTAATACTGTCCCCTTGTCCCTCTGATTCAGCCCAGGAGAAGGAAGTACAGCAGGACCCTCCCGCAGCACCGCCTCTGGAAAGCAGTTCCAAAGGCGCAGTGTGTGACCACTTGATGTGAGTACCCGGAGGGCGTGTGAGCACCAGCCACCCTCACTGACGTGCCCCGTGAGCAAGGACAAACACACACAACCCCTGCTTTTGGCATGTTGTCGGAATCTGAAAATGGGAATTGAATCTGGAGTCTTCTCACTGTTCTTTGAATTTCTCGATTTTTTTTTTTTTTTTAGCAAGTCAGGAGGGTGTCATGGAAAAATGTGGGTGGACCCAAGTCAACACTCTCCAGTCGTGTGTCCCTGGGCGAGTCACATCACCTCGCTGGACCTTAGCGTCCTCGTTTATGGAATAAGGAGGTACATGCAGGGCACACAGAAGTCGCTCGGTGAATGCAAGCCAATACCACGATTAGCTGTGTTTCCCAAGTACCTGCTCAAGGCAGGCAGACGGTGCAGGTTTCAGACAGTGGAGACCACTTGGCGAAGGGGTCCTAGAGAGGGTTCAAAGTGAAGAGGTTGGATCGAGTGACTTTGGAGATCCCTCCCAACCCAAAAGTCTGTACCTTTGAGCCTCAAGGAACTGACAGTTTCCAAACAAAGCACCCCACGGTTGGGACGGCCACTGCCAGGCAGCACGTAAACGAGAAGGGGCTAATGCGAGATTCTCAAAGAAGACGAACCGCAGGCCTGATGATCCTCACACTAGATTTCAGCTGCCAAAGTCAAATGTCATAGGGTTTGTCAGCCCCCAAAAGGCGAAGATACCCAGCCTCCACATCTTGAAAAATTCCTAAGTGACTCCTGCTGGTAGAATGTGCTCTACAGACAACAGTAGCTGTGGCTAGGAGAAGGGTCAGCACCCACATCACTCTCCTCTGTTCGCCTTCATTAGCTGTATACACCCTTGAGTCTTAAAGTTTCATCCTCAAGTTGGAAGAGTTATAGCCAAGGAGACCAGATAGATAGATAAGATAGATAGATGATAGATTAGATTGATAGATAGATGATAGATAAGATAGATAGATGATTGATAGATGATAGACACACACCCATACGTGTATATGTGTACACGTATATATTTATTCTCAATCCAGTGATCACCAATCTTTTTATTTCAACATGTGACCTGCCAGTATTTTGCTCTATTTCATAATATACATACACTCTACCTTAATAATCTATATAAGAGGAGCCTGGATTTCAGAAGCCCGTGAACTCAAATGAAGCGACATTTATTCCTGCCCGAAGGCCCTTAACCCCTATCAATGTGCAAGACCTCAGCTCTTCCTCCTGCCAACACACACACACACACACACACACACACACACACACACACGACATGCCTTCCTCAGGTCTGAGGTGTCCCACACTTGCTCAGAAATGCACCCCATGTTCTTCCCACTTAAACCCCACCTGTTACTCTGGGCCCCTTCCCACAGAACACCCCTTACTGGATGTAGCTGTCCCTGTCAACCACTCTGGGCCTCCTAGTGCCAAGGATGTCCTGCCCCCTGGGGCGTGGTGGGCAGAGAAGCTGTCATCATCTCACCCTCCCTTTGTTCCCCCCACCCCCGCCCCAGTTATCTGGTCCCCAAAGCCCGCATTGCCACAAAGGGTCACGTGAACACCATTCATTCATTTCCGGCCCCACCTCTCCCCATCGAGAACTGAAGGGAGCTGGTGAGTGAACAAAAGTTATGCTGTCCTCTCTCCTTCTTCCTCGTCTTCAAAGAATCCCCGAGCCCACAAAAAAAAAAAAATAATCTTCCCTCTCTTTCCACCAAGATCAAAAGTCTACAAACACATCAATTCATGCTGACAGATACTTGGGCAGAAAGAGGTGTCACCTTCATGCAACTCATATTTCAACCTCAGACAGAACACAGACGGGATCCTTTGTTCTATCTCAATATATTTCTTTGTAGTGACGGTGCCTCAAAATGAATGCCTGTTTTGAGAATTTCAACGCACATGCTTATCCCCCTTGCTGGGGCTGGGGCCGCATGGGCCATCACTGACCGAGTATCACTCTGCGTTTACACTGGGCCCCTTCCTGGCACTCAGGACACGGCGGAGACTGAGTTGGCCTGACTTTGCCTGTTTTTTGTGAATTTCAGAGAGGATTTATTGAGTGCTCAAAAGGAAATCCTGTCTCAGCAGGAGGTCATCATGAACTTAAGGAAAAACCTGACGGAAGCTCATGGCCGAATGTCGGATTTGAGAGGTTTGTACTACTATGACCTTTGTCTCTTCCTGACCCGCTTCCAGAAAGGAAAGAAACGGGGTTTAGGGAGTTGGAATGCTCGGCGTTAGAAATGCCCCCCGATCTGCTTTCCGGGGCTGTTTCGAAGCTTGGAACTCAGGGTCAGCGCAAGCTGAATCCTGGCCGCGGCACTGGTTCCTGATGTTCCCCGGGGGAACATTCTCAGAGGGCTCTGGGAGAGTCCCCTTTTACCACTGAGGAGGATTTGTCTCTAGGGGCAAAAGCTCCCTCCTGGAGTAGGCCAGCCCGCGCGGGCCCTGGCAGCCACCAGCTTCGGGGCCTAGGGCGAGTTACCCTCTCCAGGTGTCCTTCCTCTGATGGGAAACCTCCTATAACGCACCTGCTTCCTAGGGTCGATATGGACCTTGGGGCCACCTAGAGTAGGGCAAGATGACTCTGAGTTCAGACCTCTGGGTCACCCCCTTGAGGGGAGCTGGGCTGTGTACTCGCCCCCACCTGTCATGGGTTGGAGGCTGTTGCACCTGGAAGACACGTGAGCAGAGCATCTGCCATTGTAACACCGGGGTAAAGCAGGAGCACATGGCGCCTCACAGAGCTGGCACTCGCTGAAAGGTAACGCCTGCGTGCTGTTTTGCTGCTGTTTGCTAAGACGCGAGCAGACCTCCTGGCTGTGAGTGGAGCCCCCTAGGAATTCCTGGAGGGTAGACCTGCCTCGTGGTTCTCGGGGGCCTGGCAGATCGGCCATGGCCCGAGCAGAGACGCAAGGTGGGACACTCCCTCACCAGCTTTCGTGTCGCTCTCAGGAGAGCTTAACGAGAAGCAGAAGATAGAACTGGAAAGGAACGTGGCCCTGGTCCAGCGACAAAACAACGAGCTGAGTGTGCTCAAGGAAAGGATGGCGCACGTGACCAGCCTGATGGAAAAGAAGGACAGGGAGCTCGAGGTCTTCAAGGAGGCACTCAGGTGTGTGGAGTGTCTGCGTGGCGGGGGAGGCCGGGCACACCCAAGTACCCAAGGAACCTTGCACAGAAAGAGGGAGCTCAGTGAATCCTGAATGAAGAACTGAATGGATAAATGGATGAATGAATGAATGAATGAATGAATGACATGTGTGTCATTGTTTCACAGCCTCGTCAGTTAAAACAGAACTTTGCTTAGTTCTGTGCTTCTCAAACATTCCTGCACAATATTCCAGATGACAGTTCTTAGTTTAAATGCCACCTCCTCCAGGAAGCCCTGTGGTACTCACACTCACCAAACGTAGACAAGGCTCCTGCTCTGCCCGGGGCCCCTCAGCACTTTGCCTAACCTACCGCTTTTCATACAGTCAGACTGTGTTTATGCCTGTTTAATTGTCTGCCCTCCCCACAAGGACAGAGTCTATTGACTTGCCTGGTATTGATTCCCAGTATTCACACAGTGCCTGGCACACAGAGAACTTAATAAATGTTTATTAAACAAATGTATGAACTGGGGAGTGTCAGAGGTCAGCTTAAAATAAACATAAAATATCCTCGTCCCATGGATTCATCTAAAAAAATACATGTGAGTTTGCATTTTCATCCATAGCTTATCCATATTTTGACATAAGAGGAATGTTTTCGCCAAGGAAGTTTGAGTAAAATTGACGTCATACGTATGTATACCCTGTAGCTTCGTGTGCCTCATGGCTCACGGCAAGACAGACTCACGTAGTGGTTAAACAAACAAGATCCAGACCCAGGCTGCCTAGGTTCAAAGCCACACACTTCCACTTACAAGCTTCACGACCACAGGTCAACTGTTGTGCGTCTCTGTCCTTGTCTGCAAAATGGGCCAGCTCATGCGATTGTTATGGGTAATAGAAGGACTAACACATAGGAGTATTAGGAAAAGCAGATACATAGTAAATGCCCCTGTAAGTGACACAGCAAGTGTCCCACAGACCCAGTGCAGGAAGCAAGGGCAGGCAGGCATCTCCTGCCCTGGCCACTCTCCTGCAAGTCCCATGAAGCTAAATTCTTTAGACATCTGTGGACAGGAGACTTGAAAACTTCAACTACCTAATGGAGTTTCTTGTCCTGTTCTGCTGGGGGATACAAAGGTAATTCATGGTTCCCGGACCCTGACTCCGGTGACTCCTGTGCTCTACCCTAGGGTCTCCCAAGAGAAACCCAAACTCCAACTGCACAAAGAGAAGGAACAGAAGCCCAGGAATCCTACCCAGATGTGTGACATCTCGGTGCAGATAGAACCCATCCACACCGATATTTCCTTGAGCAGCCAAGAGGTGAGTGCCCGCCCAGGCCTGGGCTCCCAGAAGGACGTGCTAGGGAAGAGCCCAGTGGGGCTTTTGTTGCTTTTGAAAATATTCTAAGTTCCAAAAATCATCCTTGCTTATGGGAGATGTATCAGTAGAAGAGCAGAAGACCTGCCTCTCTGACCACGGTCACCAGAGGTTAGCGCCGTCAACAGGCACGTGTGCCTTCAGACCTCTTCCTCGCAGAACCTGCCACATGCTTAGACAGTCGTGACGTGCGGTGGTTGTAGACCAGGCTTGGATCTGGGTCTGCCCATGTTCTAATCCCAGCTCCTCCTCTCAGACACTGTGGCCTCAGCAGATTACTCTGAGCCAGTTCCTTCCCTCGTCTGGAAAGCAGAAGTAATGACAGTCACCAACCACCTCATGGGGTTGTTGAAAATTTTATTTATAAATGCAAACGCACGCAAACCTATATATCATATATTTATCTAACAGATTTTTTTTTTTTTGCAAGATAATGGTATAAGCCATACATATTCTGCAAATTGTTTTTTCCCAAAAAATCTTTTCAAATAAGTATATAGAGATTGACCTCATTCTTTTATACGGCTGCATAGAATTCCACTGTGTTCCTTTTGTCCTTTGTTGGTGGACATTTAGCAGGTTTCTGCTTCCACAAATTGCTGTAGTTAATATCCTCACATGTGTGTAGAACAAATTCCTAGCTGTGGAATCGCTGGGTCCCGAGGACATGCTAAATTGTGCCTGGTAGGGCCAGGAGGCCTTCCCCAGCAGCCGTCCGTCATCGCTCCACGGCTGTCTCATGGTGGCTTCTCTTGGGCGCCTGCCCAGAAGCCGTGGTGTGCATGGAAGTCCCAAACGCGCAGCAAACAGGGAGTGCGTCTTTGAGAACAGCCCTACTCGTGTGGCCCCTCAAAGGTGGCACTCACGTTCTGCCCCCTACCCCTTGTTCGTGGTTGGCTGACTGGGTCCCGTGCTGCCTCGAGGCCCCGGGTCTCCTGGAGACCAGCGTGTCGCTGCCCCCTCTGCTTTATGAAACTGGACGCCGGGGCCTTGGCGGCAGTGGCCTTCAGATTTTCGCCTGGACACAGGGCCAGGCATACCAGGTGCCTTCTCGCTTCCTCAAAGACGCCTTTCTCCTGCCCAACGGCAGTGAGCCGGGGCCGCACGTGGCCCAAACAGCAGCGCTCGGCAGCCCGGCACCTGCTCCAAGCACTTGAACATGAGTGTCCCCGTGCTGCTCAGAGTGGCTTCGAACAGGGGATCCACATGGCTGAGTGGGGCAGGGCGCAGGTCCCTCTACTGCCCGAGTCCCAAGCTCTTAGGGCAGGACCTGGCCCACAGTCATCCGCTCATTCAACAAGTATTGAGCGCCTGCTGTATGCCAGGCCACTGGGCGCAGAGGAGGACGCCCAGGGTCCCTGCCCACACCAGACCCACTCCGACTGTGCACATGTTTGCTGGACTAGATGGCTGACTGGTCACCACGATGATTAGTTTCCATTCCGAGGCCGATTAGCTGGGGAGGAGGGGGCAGCGGGGCTGCAAGATAAAAGGGAAAAATGTCTGTTCCTTCTCAGGACGGTTTCCACACTCAGCCCACTTCCTGCTTTCTAAGCCAGAGTGGGTCAGAGGGCTTCAGAATCATATGAGAAAGAATCTCCGTCTCCTCTAAATAAACAAATTCCCAGAAGGGCCAGGAGGAAGGGCCGTGCCGGAGCCCGGGCCGTGCCTCTCATGCAGAGCAAAGTCTGTCACCGAGCCTGGCTGCTGTGCGGTCAGTAGCTCCTCCCTCCACACGACCGCAGGCACGTGTGTGCACGCCCGTGCACGTGCACACGCACGATACTTCAGGGGTCTACTCCCAGGGCACACATACACCCGCAAAGAGAGTGAGGCCAGTGCAGAACCGACCAGGAAGTGGACCGGCCACACCACCCGTAAGCAAGCCGGAGCCGGGAACAGGGCCAAGTGAGGTCCTACTAAGTGCAGCAGGGGTGGCGTGACCCCGCCTCTCGGCCGCTGAGCCCTGGTCCCACCCAGGAAGCTGGGGCAAGCTCCTTCCGGCTCCTGTGTCGGACCTCTGTTCACTCGGCTCCGTGTTTATTGAGCATCTCCTGCGCGCAGCATAGTCTACAGTGGAGACGAAGATTTTGCCCACGGGCCCACATTCTGGAAATGGAGAGACCGGCAATAAACAAGTCAGCATCGAACAAAATGCCCCGTGGGAATAGCGCGCTGAGAAAATACTCGGCAGGATTCAGGGCAGAGAGAATCATGGGGTGGGCGGCGAAGGGCTCTTTCCAATCAGGTGGCCAGGGAGGCCTCTCCCGGAAGGGACCTGGAGCAGAGTCCGGAGGAAGGAACAAGTGGTGGGGACACGGGGTGGGTGGACCAGCCCCAGGAGGCCCTCAGCCATGGGCCTTGTACCCGCATGACCAGCGTGGCTACTGAGGGCCCAGGACATGCCCTATAGGCCTTTACTAAGAATTGGATGCCTCAAAGAAAGATCAAGTGAACGTCTCTCTCCCTCTCTCTGCTTCGTTCATTTACCACTTTCTGGGATTATTTACATTCCCGCCTGCTTAGTCATTGTGTCTGCCCCGCAGAAAGGAGCCCCAAGGCAGTGGGGCTTGTCCGCCCAGTTTCCCGATCTCTTCCCAGTGCCTAAAACAGTGTCTGCCTCTCTACACATTCACACACATTTGCTGAATATATAAAGTGAACCAAAATTGTTATTTTAAAAATTGTTATAAAAGAACCAAATTGTCAGTTTCTTCCTTTTTTTTTTTGGCCATTTTGCCTGGGACCTTCCCTAGCAGGTCTACAGAAAACCATCCTCAACACCCCTCCTGTTTCCAGGTTTTCTCTACCACCCCGCTGTCCACCAGACATTTTCCACCCTCACCTTACTTGTCATCTGTGTCCCCACACAAGGATGCAGAATCGACACAGCAGGAACATCGCCCGTTGCATTCACTGCTGAGTCCCCGGGACCTAGCATAAGGCTCGGCACATCGAGGTGCTCGATAAATCTGTGTGAAATGAATGGATGAGCGAGTGCGTGACCGGCTTATCCCAGAGCAACGTGTGACCTGGAGTCCACGACGGGATGGCGCGGAGAGAGAACACGCCCACCCTGGCAGAACGTTCCGTGGCCCAGTGCTGTTCTAGAAGCTCTGGAAGTCTCAGAGAAAGGTTGTCCTTTCTCCAGAGCAGCCAAGAGCCTGTCTATCAAATTCCCCCTAGCAAATACTAGACAGCCACCCTTATTACCAGTTAAGAAGCAAGTATCATGTGTCCCCATCTAAAAACGCCCCTTCTGGAGCAGAATTTGATGTGCCATTCAGGGGCGAGACCAACATGACGACAAATAGAAACCCAAGCTTAGGACATCAGAAGGAAATAAACGAAACGTGGGGAGGGGCCATAGCGGGGTCCTTTATTCATAGTGACGCGAAGTAGCTAGGAAAGTTGGAAATCTTCCTAGATCTAACTCTACATTGGAAACGAAATTTTAAAATCCTTTCCCCGCCGAAGCCCCGTAACAGCCTTTTCCAAAGTACAAAGCAACGAGGTTTCCGCCATCCGTGACATGAATGGTTCACGGTTCTTCTAATGTGAGAGAGGGAGAGTCTCGCCCTCGTACAGCTGCCGTCTGTCCTGTTCTGGCCGCAGGAGCAGTCCTTCAGCGACCTGGGGGCCAAGTGCAAAGGGTCGCGGCACGAGGAAGTCATTCAGCGCCAGAAAAGGGCCCTATCTGAGCTGCGCACGCGGATCAGAGAACTCGAGAAGGCCTGCTCCTCGGGTAAGCACCCTCCTGCCTGTCAGCCTCTCCGGGCCCAGCGCCGCCGCGGGCCCCCAGTGCCAGGGTTCACTGTGGGCCCCACATGGTGGGCCGGGACCACCACCTTCTAGCCCTATAATTTCATAACCAAAAGGCTGTTTTACTACAAAAAAATAAAAGGTGGGCCGACGTGATCTCGGCATCGAGGGCAGGCCTTGATATTAAATAAACAGGATTTCATGAAGAACCCACTACATTATCCTTTTTCTTACTGCTCTGTGGCCCTGTGGAATCTTTGTCACGGACTAACACTGCGCAAGGATCAACCTTGAGGAACCTTCTAGAATACCCTGTTTGAAGGGGAGAGAGCTCTCAAGATAACTGAGCTTGCTGGTGGGTGGAGCCCTGGGCTAGGACCCGGATGCAAACTGGGTTCAAGTTCCACCCTCATTCACGAGAGGCTGCAGCCTCACATTAGCTGTGTGACCTTGGACAAGCCCAGTAAATAGCAGTGGTGGTGATTACATGCAATAACTTTTTCCTGGGCCTTTCTTTTGAGTCTAAATCATTTCTTTTCTAGATCATAAGGACCACCTGAATGAATCATTTCTAGACTTCAAGACTCTCAGAATAGAAAAAAATGTCCAGAAAATATTGGACTCAAAATCCGGTTTGCCAACTCTCTCAAGAATAGAGATCACAGTGGTAACCCAAACAAGTTTGTCTCTGCAGTGACGGACATGTGGGAGGGCGGGCATCGAGGGTAGGCACTAGCTGCGTGCCCTGGCACAGCCTCACATATTAGCAGTTCAAGGCCAGGTCCTGCCTGACGGGCCAGCGTCTGTACGGACTGGCCAGAGCCTTGCATTATCACTGGTCCAGTGTTCGAATAGAAAGGCAGCCTTCCACTTGTGCACAGCATAATATATTTTCGCATGGACATTGGGCCAGGTCAACCTCTGGCCGGCCCTCCTTTTCACATTATGTGTTATATTCTGCAGAAAATATTCAACAGGCTAATTTATAACATTGTGCCATGAGTTTGCCTGAAGTTTGCTTTTTTGCTATAAACTGAAAACCATGAACACAGAAAGGGCAGCAGAAGGGAGCCCCGTGTGAGAGAACACCAGCTCTAGAGTCAGAGAGACCCATGTTGGAATCCTAGTGTGACCTTGGGTGAGGCTGTTAACCTTCCTGGAACTCCATATCCCAGCTATGAAATGATGATGAAAAAATTAAAGGAGATGGATAATTACGGAAAGTGCTTATCCCAGTGCCTAACTCATAGTGAACACTTAGCAAGTGATAGCTGTTATTAAATATTATTTAAATAGTATGATTCAAGAAAGCCTTCCTTTCTTAGAGAGCATAGTTTTACTTGCCAGAATGTTCAGGGGTGATTGGATGGTTAAGTTGAAGGTGGTCCTTCAGACTCCCTGATGAGTCCGGTGGCTTTACCATGCAGTCAGTAGGGACTTGCAGCAGCCAGCTGGCTGACTAGGGTCTTAGTGAGTGCACAGCTGCAAACGCCATCCTGCATTGTCTCTGGAAGGGTTCTGAAGTGATGCTCACCCACCAGGTTCCAGCACTAGGAGGTTTGTCATGAGGGTATCAAAGTCAGATTCCTCTAATCGAAGGAGGAAAGTTATTTTCTATTTAACCTTTGCTCATTCATTCAACAAACATGCCCGCTCCGTGCCTTCTGTACCAGCTGTCATGGCAGGCCGAAGGCTCGGGACAGTGAGCAAAAGCACGGGTCCCTGTTTCTCCGAAGCTTGTCATCCAGACCAGGGTTTCTCAATCCAGTGCTGCTGATATTCTGGGCCAAGTAGCTCTTGGTTGTGGGGCTATCCTGAGTACTGGGGGATGTGCAGCAGCATCCCTGCCCTCTACCCACTGGATGCCTGTAGCACCCCCTACCCCACCCACCCACCCCAGTTTTAACAACCAAAAATGTACCCAGGCAGGACTAAATGCCTGGGGACAGGGAGCAGCGAGGGTAGACAAAATCCCCCCTGGCTGAAAACTGCTGGTCTAGAGGGAAGACAGACGGTGACCAAAGAACAAGACGTGTCATTTCACAGAGAGTCACTGTCCGAAGGGTAGGGCCACAGTTACGAGAGAGCAGTTGACAGAGATGTCAGACTGCACAGCCAGGAACCGAAATGAAAATCAGCTCTCCCAGGTTCTTCTTCAGTAACCACGCCGCGTTTTAATATCTGGATGCAGAAATGTATCATGGAATGCCAAGAGGGAGTTTTTTTATTTCTTTTTTTATTTCAGCCTCAAAATGGCCCTGCCAACTCAGGGCTCATCCAGGCCACGGAGAAGTCAGGGAAAATGGATGTGGCCGAGGCTTTGGAGCTCAGCGAAAAGCTGGTATGTACAGACGGCCTCCGACCCCCTCCTGTCTAATCCCGGGACCCCCGCAGTCACATTAACCACGGGATAGTTTAACTAAACGTCAACCCTGCGTGCATATTCAGCTGTTAAAATGGCTCTGCAAGACCCGTGTACTACCCCAGCACGGGTCCGACGTGCCAGAGCCAGCTTCCTTGAAAAACCGGGGCGTTGGAATGATTGTTTATATCTGTTGTCACTCTGCCCTGGGGCTCTCGAAAAGGCACAGTGTAAATAGATGCAGGGAAAATGAAAGTCATACTAAAAGCCCCAGTTGCGCTCATTTCCAGAGCGTGTGTTCGTTCTCTGCGATCTGCCAAAAAAAGAATGAAACGGAATTAGGTGTTGGCCGCCGCAAAGCGGCCACCGGCGGCCTCGGGCCAGGCCCCTGCTCCACGAAACGCTTTCCTCGTAGTACATGGATATGAGCAAAACGCTCGGGAGCCTGATGAACATCAAAGACATGGCAGGTCACGTGTCCATGAAATACCTCTCCCCCAAAGAGAGGGAGCGAGTCAACAAGCTTCGGCAAAGAGACCTCGATCTGGTGTTCGACAAGATCACTCAACTCAAGAACCGGCTGGAGAGGAAAGAGGAGCTTCTGAGAGGCTATGAAAAGGACATCGAGCAGCTCAGGTACCATCCGTGTCCGCGCGGAAAGACCCAGATAACCATCCTCCCGTCTAAACCTCAGGGTAGCAGCAGACACCTAGGACCAGACAGGAGGACAGAGGCCTGGGCGTGGAATAACTAAGATATTGGGGGGGGATCAGGGGCAGGACGATGACCAGGGCCTGACAGAGACAAGTGTCTCAGTGAGGCAGCAGCCGTCGAAGTGCTCGGTGTTCGCAGTTCTCTCCTCTGTCTCAGTAAATAAGCTGCACCGCCCGTGAATTTGTGTGCTGTTTCACCATTTGTGAGCTTTTCATAGTCCCGCCGTCTTCTCAGGGGGTGCAGGGCTCCCTCCCCTTTCTGGGAAACTGGGAGGAGCTGGTCACATAGCCCCCCCCACCGCCCCCTCGTACTGCACTTACTCAGCCGATTCACTATTTTATTCTGCCCTCCACTCCCCAAATCTTTGCCATTCTCGCCTGTGTGTAACGAAAGCGCTAAGTTAGCCGTGTATGGGAGTATCTCGAGCATCCGCCGGGTCGGGGACATTGATGGGGAATGAGAAAGATGAAGGGACAAGAGACTTTGTCTCTCCCACATGCTCAGGCAGAGCAAAGTGTCCGTTCAGATGTACCAGTCACAGGTGGCAAAGCTGGAGGACAATATCTACAAGGAGGCCGAAGAGAAGGCACTGCTGAAGGAGGCCCTGGAGCGCATGGAGCACCAGCTGCACCAGGAGAAGAGGATGAACAGGGTCATCAGGCAGCAGAAGGTGAGAGGTCCCCGCTGGGTGCAGAAACTCCCAGGGGGATGCGGGCAGCGCATTCACTGATGCAAAGGAGGGCGGCAGGATAGCGTTAGCATCGGGTGGACCTAGGATTAGACCTCAGCTTTACCACTGACCATGTAATCTCTTAACCTCTATGAAATTCACCTGTACTTTTTTAAATGGTGGCCATTATGCACATTTTTATTGTTCTGCCAGGTCCTGAGGGCATATATAGATGGATCTGATCTATATAGTGGGATACGATCTCTGAGACTAGAGGTTGGCTCTCGCTGTTGCGAGCTCCCAGAACATAGTAGATACCCAAAAAATATTTGGTGGACGGACGGACAGGTGAATGGGATGGATGGATGGATGTCCTTGAAGAATGTATCTTTTAGTGCAGAACAGACAGGTAACGAGCTTACTTCAGTAAGCTGAGGGAGGCTGCCCTCTGACCTGCAAACCTTCCAGACAGCAGACTCCTTGGCCAGTAGCCCCCGGAAATGATCCTCCTCTGAGAAAGCACCGGATGTGGCGCTTCCATGCGCTGCTCTGAATTAAACATCACAGACCTCTGTCTGCCTGTGTCATGGGGCTGCCTCAGGCAGAGGACAGCTTCCTCTCACGCCAGGCAACACCAGGGACAGCTGGGCCAGGGACAGAGCTCCGACTTTTCCTTTGATGTGTCCTCTGGAGAGCTCACCCCTTCTGAGGCGCCCCCCACCCACCACCACCCCAGGGCTTGGCAGACTAGCCCCAAAGCAGAGACACCAGACCACAGAATGGGACAGCAAAGGGCACCAAAAAGGCCATTGTCATGTGCTGGCTAAAAATGTAAGGAAACCTGAGGGTTTGCATAAACAGGCTTCAATGCATTATTCATGGGCTGCCTCGTTCATACACAATGCGGGGCCGTGCCAGCCTGTTGGGCACTAGTCACCCTTCGGTGGAGAAGGATCTGAAATGACTGGGTGGAATCTGTGCCAGGATCCCCAGAAGAGCTAGATCTGGGAACTTTCAAGTTCACGGGATTCACAATTGAGATTTATAAGAACTGTAGCCACAATCGTGGCAGCACCGATGAAATTATTTACTGAGCCCTTAAGGAGTGGCCACACCCGCGCCACACGCTTCCCCTCCCCCAACATCTCTGCAAGGAACGCTGGCAAGAGTCAGCCCCTTGGAGAGAGGGGAAAACTGAAGCTGACACTCAGTGGCAGAGACAGAAGTCCCACCCAGACCTGCTGTCCCCACCCCCGGTTCGCTTCCCCACCCTTGTCCCTCGCCGTCTCCCGGCCAGGGCGTCCCCTCACCCTTCACTCACCGGTGCTCCTGGGGTTTGCACTCCAGGACTCGGGTTTGCACTCAAGGTTTGCTATTAATATGTTGCCAGAAATTCCTGTTTGTCGGACAAAAAAAAAATAATCATCAATTTTAAAGTTTTGCGGGATTCGAAAGGGAACTCGTGTGCGTCTGTCTTGGCATCAGTTCCTTCCAAGGAGTATATATTCGTTTTTGAAATGGTAGGTAAAGAAAAATAAAATTCCCTTTTTTGTTTTCAATTTTGCACCTAATAGTTTCGCAAGGAGCCTTAATTTTTTTTCGGTCTCCTGTAGGAAACGTCACCTGTTCATAGAGGTGGCACGTTCGAAGCCCTGGGACATGAAATTACTCCCCTTGAGCTTCAGAACCGCCACCACCCTCCAAAAAAATGTTGTTTGTAGCCTTAACGTCAGAACGTCTCTTCACCAAGCAGAACTTTCCAGAATCAAAAGTCATACTTCCATACTAACACTTTTGGCTATGAAAATGAGGCTTGATATAAAATGCTGGGGAAACTTCAGGGCTGGCACTCACAGAGAACCTTGTCGTCAGCCTCCAGATGCCCCTGGAATGCCCTGGGTCCGCGGCTCTGTCCATGTGACAGGGCGACAATCACAGTAGCCCAGGCCGCGCTCCGTCTCGTCCACTCCCCACATCACTAGAGAAGGCGGCAGCGTCTCTCAGAGTTCGCGGGCGGACTTCCGAGTCTAACGAATAGGATTCGAGCCCCACCTCTGCCCCTCAGTGACCTTGAGGACATGGCTTGGCCTCTGCATCTTAGGGTCCTCAACAAAAACAACCAAAATGGTAACAATGGGATCCACTTCATGGGGGCAACAGGAGGGTTCAGTGACATAAGGCTGCAGTGCCTGGCACCCAGCAAGCTCCGTTACTATGGGGGAGAGAAAAGGCAACTTGTGGATGGCAGGGGGCACGTATTTCTTGCAGAGAGCTTCCTGCCAGCTGACATGCTCAGCACACCCTGAGCCGCTTTCCGCTTTCCCGGTCCTCCCAAAGCCGGCAGCTCTTTTGTGAACCTCTTTTTCTATTCGGTGAATACAGCTAGGGCTTCAGCCAGGAAAAGGCCCCGATACTTTCTGTGAATGAGTTAAGGCCGGAATTTCAATAGGAAATCTTAAATGCACAGAAGTTACCGTTTGAGAAGCACGCAAGCCCTTTCTTAGCCCTTTTCTTGGGCTCAAAGTGTGAGAAAGGCTGAAGTGCGCTGGCTGCTTCGGGCTGGGGAAGCAGCTCTGTTGTCCTGCCAATCAAATCCTAGCCAAGGGGCGTGGCCACAGCTTTGCCAAGTGGTCTCAGCTGGGTGAGAGCCCCTAGCCTTCCTTCTGCTTATTTAACCTCAGATCCCTCACCTTTAAGGCGAGAATAAAAATGCCACCTAAAACTCCCAGCATCCGATGCGATGAGAGCATGTATACGAAACCCTGAGCACACGGAACCACTCGATAGATGCTCTTACACCATCATCATTATCATCGCTGTTCTGTTTAACTCACTATTTTCCAAGATTTCTTTGGGCCCAGGCAGTCTCAAGATCCTGGTTCCCTCGGTGCCACCTGTGTGTTTTTGACCAAGGAGTAGACATTGGTA
>NW_006436888.1:2559247-2559724 GCF_000325575.1 Pteropus alecto | reverse complement strand
ATAGGATGGAGGTGGTGCCCTCGGCCCACACAAGGATGAAGAAGTGAGGTGTGGTCAAGGTGGCGTAGCAGGTGGCTAGAAGACGGCTGAAGAAAAATGCCCCCACCTGCTCCCCACCCCCGCCAGTTTTTGCCTCTCAACTCCTGAATCCCAGCATCTCCTAGAAGCCTCAGAGGTGCGTCCCGGCATGGGACAGGTAAGGGCACACTAAACGCTCCCTCGCTCACCTGCTATTTTCATTCAGGAACGTGTAGAGGATCACGAACAGAGAAATGCAAAAGAATCAACACCTTGCAACTGCGCCTTCAAAGAGAAAGAGAGGCAGGTATGGAGAGGTTTTCTGATCTTGCAGCCAGACACCAACTCCATATAGTGTTTGCAGAGGGTAAGAGCTTACGGAGTATCAACGCCAACGCGTGCCGCCCAAGGAGCAGCCACACACCACCGCCATTCGCACCCCTCCCCCGAGCCCAGCCC
>NW_006436888.1:2542166-2559236 GCF_000325575.1 Pteropus alecto | reverse complement strand
ATCTGAGCAAATGACCCAAGAGACAAGGAAGCGTCTAACCCAGTATCTCAAGGCGAGAGAGCACAGAGGAAGCGCAAGTATAGTTTTGGCTAATGGGGCAACCATCCTAGGCTCTAAATGATTAGGGGACTTTGAGACAAGGTCATAAGAAAAGAAGGTGAAGGGAGGAGTGGGGAACCCCAGGAACCCCTAACCTAAAAATGAAATAAGTGGATGAAAGTGGGTACAAACTGGAGCCAAGTATGAGGATGACAGAGGGCCAAGTGAGACAACCTCTTCACCTGTCAACGGAGGGAGCCGCATCTGACTGTGCGCTGTCTGGGAAATGAAAACCCAGAGCAGTACGGATGGACGTGAGGCTCAGAAGTGTTCTCGGAGCAAAGACGGTGTTGGGCTTTCCCTAGAGAGAACGTTGTGCGATACAGTGAACAACATCCCTAAGAATAGCGACGCAGTGCTGGCTGGGCCATGTCTGAGAACAGCTTTGAGGCAGACCTATGTCATCAGAGCAGTCCCAGCGAGCTCAGGAAAGTTCAGGAAAGTTCAGGGAAAGCAGGTGGGGCGGGGGGCAGGCTCTGCCCTTCAGCACTCAGCTGTCCGCTGATTGAATTGAATCCAGGAAGCTACTTTAGAGCCGTGTTCAAACTGGGGTGCCCTAGAGCCCTTCGGTGCCAGGGAAGGGTGTGACTCTCCACACACACACACCTCACTTTCACGAGAGAAGCTCCCCATTATCTGTTTTCTATGCCAAGTTCTTCGAGGGATTTTGCTTAAGCAAAAGTGTTTCGCTACCAAAAAAAAAAAAAAGGAAGGGAGGTTGTTGGTTTAAAACCACTGCTTTATACTATCTGGGAATTTGGATGACGGTGGCTGTCTGCTGAGCTTAGTTCCTCTCAACTAAGTTTGTGATAAATATTGAGTGGCTGCAGGCTCAAGGCCTTTTCCATGGAAAATGCCTGGAGAGCAAGTGTCAGTAAAACACAGGCACACGAGCCTTCATGGACAGTGTCTGAGAGCTGGGTTAGCATCCTTTTGTAAGAATGGAAGAGACTTACAAGCTCCTAACCTCCCGTCCCAAAAGATGGCCTTCCTTCCCCCGTGAGTTCTGTGAGCATCCAATCGGATTGCCAAATTGTAAAGGGGGTAAAACTAAACAAAACAGGAAGCCCAGTGAAATCTGAATTTCAGGTAAACAATAGTTATTTAAAATAAATATGTCCCAAATATTGCATGAGACCTATTTATACTAAAAAAATTTCTTTGGTTTCATTCCGAAATTCAAATTTAACTGAGCATCCTGTGTTCTACATGGTAACCCCACAAACAAACATGTCCTGAGCCCCAAGCAGATGCCAAGGGGGTAGGCGCTAAGGCAGAAGTCACAAGATGGCAGCCCACAGATGTATTTCATTTGGCTTATGGGTTTTTTTTTTCCTTAAGTAACATTTCAAAATGGCATTAGCATGGAATACTCTGGTTTTTCAGCCTCTCTGGAAAATTCGGAAGATGTGGCAACACTAGGCCCAGGGTCCCACGAGCCGCCATCTTCCAGGCCCTAAGAAGGCCCCGGGCTTGTGGGTTTGCTGCCGTCCCCACCTGGCTCACCCCACCCACTTCCTTCCCTTCCCTGGCCTCTGTGAGCATCAGGTCGGTGGCCCCAGTGGATGCTCAGGGCTCTCGGAGAGCGTTCCCTTCCCAGCACCCCTGCACGTTCACCTGCCGGACAATCAGTCTGTGAGGCAGGCCCCAGCTTGCACCCTCTCTCACTGTTGTGTCCCCCATACCTAGGGGATGCTTTTTCATCAGCAAACGGTCCCTGAGGTGCGGGGTCTTCAGGGGACCTGGGTCAGCAACAGTAATCAAACCCCAGGGGAACGGCGAGCTCCAGATTTGTGGTGATGCTGGCTCCCACACAGGCCCCTGCTGTCCCCGCCCGGGAAGTTGATGCTCCTGGCTTCTGTCGTGCCTGGGCCTGGGGGTGCCAAGGTGGACGGACACCCACTGGATGTCTATAGCCTCTTCCACTAGTCTGGGAGGCTCTGCTTCCAGCTAAAGCAGACTTGTCCCCCAGAGGAGTGCAGTGTGTCCCCAAGGTCCCTCGGTTGACCAGCGTCCTCTCAGATTCCTCTGGAATCTGGAACAGAGACCCCCTGGGGCTCAGCAGGGCAGGGGGGCATCGCCTGAAAGCCGCGTCCCTTCTGCAGACCCCCCCATTCGTCCCTGGGGAAGCCCAACATTCCATCCAAATGGGTGGCATCTAAAAGTTGAGAGAAAAAAATCCATTTTTCTTTGATGCAAAAGGAAGGAATAAGCTAAATTTTGTCATTATTCTTTCTGTATTAAAGAGACGAATGTTTGTAGAGGTCATGAAGAACAAGATGCAGAAGTCAAATCTCCAGGTGAGCCAGGAGAAATGGGAAAACAGTAGGATGTCAGCAAGACCCCACGGACAGTAATCCCACGTCTGTTACGTATTGAGCATTTAGTATGTGTCAGGCTCAGAGCTGAACACTCAGTGTGCATTATTTAATCTTCACAGCAACCCCATGGGGTTGGTGGTGTTATGATCCCCAGTTATCACACGGAGTGTCTAAGGCTTAGAGACTTTAAGTAATTTGTCCGGAGCCACACAGCTCAGCGGGAGAGCTGGCATGCAACGAGGAGCCGACACCCAGGTGAGCGCTGCTTGCCCTCCTGGAGGGGATACACGTCCAGGTAATACATCTGATACATTTCTGGCAGCCTTTCTCTTGAATTTCAAGGAAGCATATCCTTTAGAATTCTCTTTTTTAAGAATCGAGTTTTAAATCTGTGGAAACGGTGCCATTCACAATTCAGCCCTAGAACTGGAATTGGCCCAACCCACAATCCCGCTGTGCAGAAGGTAGGAGCGAGCTCTCAGGAAGCTTGAAAACACATTTTAGTCGAATGAGAGAGAGGAGATAGATTCGAGTTTGATAAAAGGCCACAATCATTCCGAGACAAAATTGTCATGGGAAAAAAATTCTTTCCTGGGTAAGGGACATTTTTGGAAAACAGAAGCCTCTTCTCAACCAACTCACAATTGTCTTAAGACTAGAAGGTGGTTACTATCCAGAGCAGGATGCTAGGACAGAGCGCGTCCAGAGAGCCCCCCCTAGATCTGAGACCTTTGCCACCCTGCAGAGTGGGAATGGCTGGGCGGCTTGTCACTTATCTATTCATATATGTGGCTGAGCCTGGGAGCAGGCAGAAACCACCCCACAGCTAGATTTTGTCTGAGGTCCCCCTGGGGACGTAAGATGACAGAGGAGATAATGGGGTGGGCCCTGGATATCGTAGCAGCATTGGCTGCTCTGAGACAGGAAGCCTGCGGGATTTCAGGCTGTCTCTGGGCTTAACAGAATGCAGGCAGATGGCGGTGCCTCAGCTAAGAGCAAAGAGCGAGCTCCCCATTCTTCCAGCCCCACAGCCCAGACTTAGAAGTTTGGCGTCTAGGACCTCCTCGGTGCATAAAGGTTTGCTCCAGATTGCTTGCAAAGTGTAGCTCAGGGTCTCCTTCCTTCACACTGTGCCTTGACTCCTTAGGGGGATGGAGCCATCGTGACCACCTTGAAAAAGACAGGACATGTAACATCTGCTTATAAAAGAGCCTCCATCTCTAGCAGGCTTCGGAACTGGCAGCTCCTTCCTTTTTAAGGCTGTGGGGTTTTGTTTTCCGTCCTCCAAAATGCCATTCGTTGATTTTTTTTTTTTCATTACAGCTAACAGTCTTTTATAATGATTTGTCAGCTGTATGCTAAAATCTTCTAGTTAATAAATATTTATTGAATACCTAGTCTAGGCCACCTACTGTGCTACCCCCTAAGGATGGAAGAGTAAACAAAAAAGTACCCTCCCGGCCCTGACTCATTCAACAAATATTTACCAAGAGCCTACGATGTGGCAGGTACTGTCCAGGTGTTGGGGTTCACTCATGAATTCTCAGTGGTGGCAGTATTACTCCGAGAGAGCGAAAAATTTTTTAGAGCCTACGATGTGGCAGGTACTGTCCAGGTGTTGAGGTTCACTCATGAATTCTCAGTGGTGGCAGTATCACTCCGAGAGAGCAAAATTTTCTTTTTTTTTTTTTTTTTACTGTGTAAAGCACACAGGGATTAAAGCCTAGAGAATATAGTCAATAATATTGTAATAACTATGGTGCCAGGTGGCTCCTAGACTAATCAGGGGGATCACTTTGTAAGTTATATAAATGACTAACACTATGCCATACACCTGAAACTAATAGAAAATAATATCAAATGTCAACTGTAAATAAAAAATAAAAATAAGTAAATAAAATACTCCAAAGTTAAAAATGCATAAAGCACGGATATACATACGGTGCTATCTGTAGTATTAAAATTTCTTAGGTGTGGGAGCAATTAGGAGAAAATGTGAAGAAGGCTCATTAGGGAGGGACGATAATGAAAGAAAGGGTGGGAAACACTGGTTTAGATCAAGGAAGAAACGCACAAAACTGCCTTTCTGGCTTACGTTCTTGGGCCATTTTTTAAAAAAATAAATAAGTACTAGTAATGATGAAATCATTACTTTGTACAAATGTTTTGAAGACAAAGGACAGTGGACTAAGCTCAGAAGCATATTTCACAGGGACCCGCCCGTCCAAGGGCCAGCAGAGGCCTCCTGGGAGAAGGGTTGTTTAAACGGAGGCCCGAGGCTGGGTGGGAATGAATGGGCTGGGGTCTTTCCAGAGCCGATGCTTGCAGTCAGTCACCTGCAGCAGGCCTCGGGTTGTGTTCTGAGTTAATTTCCATCTGGGCGTCACTATGTTAATGACTGGTTCCTATCCCTGCCTTTTCATTCTAAGAGTGAGCCATGTGGCTCCAAACATCTGTGGACAAAAAAAAAAAAGGGGGGAGGGTACATATACTAAACCTGGCAAACTCAGGAAAGGCCAGCATGACGGACCCTACAAACTCAGAGAGCGAAAGCAACCACATAGGATGGTCCAAACATAAAAATTCCTAACTCGAAGCAGGTCCTAGCGGGTAGTCACATCCTAGGCCTGTAGCTTCCTTGACCAAGGTCAGTCCTTACCAGCAGTGAGCCCGTCTATTATCTTTTTGCATCTGAGATAACACACCTTTGAAATGTCAGGGTCATCTCCTTTTCCAGACCCCTCAGGGCACAACCAGGGCAGGAGGCCACAGACCCCTCAGTGCCGTCTTGCCCCACGTACTCTCTCTGCGTGCTGTAAATGTCAGTTACCAATTAACATCGTACCCACCAATGGAAAAGAAGCGCGTGTGTCTCTATTTTACCTTTTTATCCACTTCCTGAGATTTCCCTGCTTTGCTTTCTCCCGCCCCCTTAACCCACCACCAAAGGATTCCATGTGACCCTCCTTACGTCTCCTCCTTGGATTCTAATGTATAAAATAAGCTACAAAACTGCCGTTCTCTGGAGCATTTTCTCAGTCTGTTGAGATTTTACTTCCTGGCAATTGTCAATTTGGCTCAAATAAACTCATAAAAATTCTCTACAGATTTGGACGTTTCTTACATCGACACATGCAAGCTGAATGCATGGCACTCGCCTGTTGTCCCCAGTTGAGGGTGGACCCTCCCAGTGTCCCCTGTCCTTCCTGCCCGCATGTGCATTTTCACATTCCCCGTTCCCCACCTCTTTCTTTTCCCAGTCAACCATCCTGTCTGCCTTCTGCTGTCCCCACCCTTGTCACTCAAAAAAGTGGACCAAAACTTGCTGCCCGGTGCTTCCTATCCCCAGCTCGTGGGGCCAGGGGGACCCTGGACTGGGGTCTCTTTCCTTTTAACAAACTTTCTGGCAGCCAGCCCCCCACACTGGGTCAGGACACTGGCATTTGGGAACCATCCAGAGCCAGCAATTTTATTGAAAATCAAATTAAAAGCGCTATAAAGGAAAGGTGGTTTCAAGGGAAAAGGTTTTGAACTTTTGCTGCCAGCTTTCATTTTCCCTGGCATCCTGACCATGTTATACTTTGTGGGCTAGTGAAGCGATGTTAGCCCTTCTCGCCCTGGAATGATTTGGAACGCAGAGTCTCAAAACACATCCAAGGCTCCCGCCAGCCACCGGCACAGGTTTCAGGAGGTAATGCTCAAACCTGTCTTAAAGCAAAAAGAGCTCAAACGGTGGTTCAACGGCGCCTTCCATTGAAATCCACCCAGAATCTCCTCTCAGCCCCTGAGGAAGACAGCACGGATATTCTGGTCCCTATTTGACAAATGAGAAAACCAAGGGTCACGTAGTAAGAGGCAGAGCTGAAATTCAACGACCCACAGCCCCCTCCCCCCAGGGGTATGTGTGTCCTCATGGTTGGAGTCAAATGTGCAGAATGTAGGGCTGGAATTTGAAGCCTGTTGGAAAGAATCTTGCAAGTTACGCTATCTACAGTAGGTGCAGAATGAACTGAGAGAGCCTTAGGTTTGCAATGAATAGAATCTATGCAGACAGAGGGAGGGGGCTTTTATAGGACACTGAAGTGAGTGCTTCTTAAAAACTAGAGGTTAAAAAAGAGTCCGGCCTCAAAAGAGAAACGGGTAAACTGTCAGATCCCAAGTATCACATCTGTTACACACACACACACCTCCTCTCTGCATCTCTCCGACTCTCTGCTGATATTGTCTCTTTCTGGTCATGTGACAGGAAGGGATGACCTCAAGGTCCCCCAGCTCAAACAACCAGGTCAGGAAGCAAGTAGCATCTCAGAGCCCATTAACCCCAAATCCTGAGAGTGAGCATCTGAAAAGTCCAGCCTGTGCCAAATGTCTAGTCAACTGTGACCAGCGCTAGGGTCACACGCATGGCTGCCAGGAGTGGGGACAGTGCTCAGAAAAGGGCTAAACAGGCCCCCTCTACTATCCAGCATTTTCTCCTCCTTTGACATCGCCTGCATAAGACACATGCAGTTCAGTAACAGCTTTTCAGGAGAAAGAAAGAAACTCCATCACAATGAATGTGCCCATCCTGAGAAGCTCTTGGTTTCAAAAACATGAAAAATGTTACCTGTATAACTGGAAGGGTGGACACCAAAATATTTATAATGCTTACCTTGGGTATGATAATGGTGGATCATTTTAACTTCCTTTTGCTCATAGCTATGTTCTATTTTGTTTTGTTTTACAACTTTTTATTTTAAATAAAACACATTTGAGTGGAATGTTTTGGGATCTCGCTGCAATTCTAGAATTTGTGCATTTGTTTCTTTTGCTCGTTACAGGTTGGAGCCAAAAAAGCCGCCCCAAAGATGGACCAAGAAAGAGAAAAGCTGAAGAGAGATACTTCTAGCAAATCCAGCCAGAGTCTTCTGTTCTCTAAGCCTAGCGGAAGGAACTAGAATTGTCACCACGCCCAGCCTTACGTGATCCTCCGTGAGTCAAAATGACTCTTCTGTGTCAAAATACTAAGATACTTTTGTAGGACTTTAAAGGTTGTTACCCTGGTGTGTTGCTTCCTAAGCTGGTATTTTGTACAATGCTATATTTCGGAGTATCTGGGGCGAGGGGTTCTTTTTAAAAATACCTACGCACGGGCACATACTCAGGCATATGAAGAATACAGGTTTGAAACCTAGGCTCCTAGGCCTGGTAGATACAATTATGTGGTTCCACGTTTGAGTCGTGACATATCACACATCACACCACCAAGAGGCGCCAAGAAACCCACAGTCAAGAAAACCCGTGATGGACGGGGGCCACAGGACAGAATGGTAACCTCAGGGCTGATGGGGCCATGGTATAGAGCATTTATATGTGAGATTATTTTAATACATTTAGAATGCCAATCCATTCTTAATGCTTGCATAATAAAGGCTAACATTTATATGGCACTCTGCCATTTTCAAAATACTTCTCATCTAATCCTCTCCCAAGCCCTGGGAGGTACATAGTATTATGCTCCGCATTTAACACGTGAGGAAGCTGAGGCCCAGCGGGGTTAAGTGGCCTGTCTGAAATCACACAGCCAATACATTCGAGGGTTGGATCTAGAACCCAGATGTCTAATTCCATCTCCTACTTACCATTAGATGGCCCAGTGGTTCAATTCCCCAGCCATAAGGACAGACCAAGTACCTAGTCACCAAAGAGCACACACTGCCCAGGTGGACACACCCTTGATTTAGGGTGTGTGGAGAGACCCTCATTCTCCTTGCTCCACTGTCTGCTTCTCCCGTGTTAGGCCCTCTCTCCAGCCACCAAATCCCCTGCTGCCCCTCTGCTGTAGCCAGGACCACCAAACACAATGGGAGGAAGGGCCAGAAGTTGTGACTTATCACTGATTTACTATTTTTTAAAAAGCCACAATAAAAATATTTTGATATTTCAAAACCAGATGCATTCTTTATACTGATTAGAAGGACATAGGAAAAATTATTCGTGTGATATTCCACTGAAGGGCCATCTTACACAGAGTTAGGATCTAAAGTCAGTGAGAAAAGTGAGTATTACCTGACCTGAAAAATACTCTTGAAAATTCTGGAAATTTTTCATAAGGAATCTGATATCATTTATACTGTACCATAATCCAAAAGTCCAAAACAGCAGGTTTTTCTCCAGCACCAGAAAAGATCACTTGGTCAGGCAGTGGTTCAAGCAGCTGGCTCATGTTTTGGAGCCAAATTATGTGGGGGGGAAAAAAATATGTTGTTTGTTGGTTGAACATGTATATTCGAATTTGTATAAGTTGAATGTAATGCCTATATGACTCTTCTGTATTTTAGGTCTTTCAAAGGACATGTTAATTTTTATCATATGAACATGACAACCCATAATGGCAATTTCTTTTCTTCACCTCTGGAACTAGCTTTTCGGGCATTTCCTCAGCCACACGCCCCTTTCTCTGAGAACGCACCCCACCCCCAATCAGGTTTGCCCTACCTAGTGATGCTTTCTTGGCCACAGCTGGTTGGTTGAGGAGTAGATACCCTACCCAAGCCGGATCAATCAAATTTCTCTTCCAACTCAAGCTGGGCCAATCACCACCTCTTTCTTTGATGTTTGGAGGTGAGACCTTGGAATGCCACACAAGTCATTAGTGGTGCCGGAGCTGAGCGTCTTGGTGCAGTCCCAGGGCTGGGGTGGCCATGTCCCCTCTTGCGTTTGGAGAAACAAAGCCAGTCTTCAGAGAGAAAAGGCTGGGGTAGACACGTAACGAGTGGAGACAAGAAACCACGCCCCCCAGGGAGACAGTGCAGCAGAGTCATCTCCTCTCTGTGCTATGTAAATTGAAGGCTAAACGCCTTGATTTCCCAGCCTCCCTTGCAGCTCGGGCCGGCCATGTTGTTCAGTGCTGGCCATTGACATGTAAGTGAAGACCACTGAGAGGGCTTCTCTTCTGGATTAAAAGGCGGGACTTCAGTAGGAGAGAGCTTTTTGCCCTTTGTCCTTTTGCCTTGTCTCCTTTTTGTCTCCTGGAGCTCAGACTTGGAGCTGGAGCAGCCATCTTGGGGATCATCAGGTGACAAGCAACGGGCCGAAGCCCACCTCCAAGGACAATGGAGTGGAAAGACGAGAGGGGCCTGGGGCAGTATCCCTGTGTCCTGTACCGTGCCTGAACTGCCTACCTCTGTACTTCATGTTGTATAAGAAAATAAATCACCTGTTTAAGCCACTGTAGTCAGGTGTACCTGGTTGTGCTGTGGAACAGAACACTCAAAACTTAGTGCCTGAAAATGACAAATATTTATTATTTCTCATGATTCCGTGAGTCACACTGGGCCCCTGTATTGGTGTGACTGGGTGGCTGGGCTCGGGCTGGATGGTTTAGAATGACTTCATTTACATGCCTTGTCACCAGCAGGAAAGCTGGGGTAGGACAGTGGTCTCAACTGGGGGAAATTTTTTCCCCCAGGGGACATTTGACAATGTCTGCACACAATTTCGGTTGTCACAATTGGAGGACAGTGGCTCTATTATCATCTAGTGGGTAGAGGCCAAGGATACTGCTAAACGTCCTACAATACACGGGACAGCTCCCCACAACAAAGACTATTTAATCCAAAATGTCAACAGCAACGAAAATGAGAAGCCCTGCTCTCGAAAGGCCTCAGCTGGGACAGTCTGTCTCTGCTTGGCACGATCTCTCACCAGCCAGGTGGCTAGACCAGGCTCTTTCTTATATGGTGAGCTCAGGTTCCCAAGATCAGCAGGACACAGCAAGCACCGAAGCACAAAAACTTTTCAAGTCTCTATCTGCCTTAGGTTTGTTAATTTCCCATCAGACAAAGCAAGTCACATGGCCAGAGTCGGCTTGGGAGGGGCTCCAAATTTTTACAATGTACCCACATCCAGAGTTCTGTTTTCCTAGGCGGAATGTGTTCCAACTGATACTGACGGAGAAAGTTAATTTGCTTCCTGTTGACTTTCTGGCTCCTAGTCTCTTTCCTTCAGAAAGCCAGTTCTGACCAAGGATACCAGGTACCCTTGTATCACTCAAAATTATTTTGTAAACAGCAGAAACCTCCTGTGGCTAAGTTAAGCAGCGAGGGCGTTATGGAAAGGGAACGAGGAAGCTTAGGGAATCGAAGGGCAAGCAAACCTGAAGAGTCAGGACAGGCAGAAACTGGCTTTCCTTCCCCCAGAAAAGCCCCCTTTTTGCTCCAGCTGGCGTGAGTTTCTGTTATTTGCTACCAAAATGACCTTTACGAAGACACTCTGCTTATACAACGCCCTCTGAGAAGCTACCAACGACATTTCCCCTGGAGTCGTATCAAGGGACAACAAGGGACCTGCAGTCCCCAAACCCTCCCGATCTTCTGAGTCCTTGAGAAGCTAAGACAAACAACTTCCTTCCACCCTCGCCAGTGGCAGCCCATTTGGTTCTCGGATTCGTGACTTTGCAGATAAGGTGCCCTTCGCTAGCAGCTTGGCAGAGCCACCAATGCCTGCTGTTGTGGAAACCAGAGTCTGCGGGGGAAAAAATAGCTTCCGGATCTACATTCCAAAGCATGCTTCTGATAAGCGAGTGGTTTCCAATTTTTTAGGGTCTTAGGAATGAAAGCCGCACCCTGACGCACCCAGCTAAGGCTGCTGTGTTCCTCTGTTCCATTCTGGCGCCTCCTGGAGCCGGAGTCCAGGCGCCCGGTGAGGGTGGACTATCTCGGCTTATCACTTGGCCTCATTGCCATCGAGATGTGCCACTCGCATCCGTCTGCTCAATGTCCTGAGTTATTTTGGGCCAATTCATGACCTTATGTGCCTGCTTTTGTTTTTAAACATTTTTCTTTGCCCGTGTGTGCCCCAGGAAGCCATCACAATGCCTCCATCCTGCGGTGTGAAGTCTTAACGGGCTTCTTGCTTTCAGTTTTCTCTCGTTTTTAGCATATTGCTTTCATTTCTAAGACCTTACGATTTCAGAGGCAGAAAACATTATCTCATGGCTAAGCGTGGTCTCATCATCATAGAAATCAGAGATGCCCTTTGACTGATAAATCACTTTCATGGTTAAACAACCAGACTTCATTCATTCGGGATGAATGAAGGATACCTAGTCTGGGTACCTACTATGCTCTAGGTACTTATAATACTGTGCTATGACCTCATGACCTTGACCTTTGCTCCCCTTGCTTTTCACGTTCTCATCTGCCGCTCTCCTGAAAAGGAGTCGAAATCATTAATTTACTGGATACGCGGCATGGCAGAGCCCACCTTTGACATTCATGCCCCCTTTTTTCGGCTTTCTGTGGGATCACTGCTGGGCATTCTGCAGAGAGAACTGTATGCAGCAGCGACCCCCTTCTGAAAGTTTCTTTGTGACTTTCAGCAGCGATTCTCTTTGTGAAGCTGAATAGCTAATAATAGCCAACTTTTTATAGTGTCCTCGCCAGCCATCAGACACTAAGCGCAGGCCACACAGTAACCCACTTAGTGCTCACTGTGCGTATCGCTTCCATTCTACCTGTGAAAACGATGAGTAAGTAAGTAACCGGCCTGAGACCAAGAGCGCCAGGTCCCAGACTTCATCCCCTAACTGCTCCACTGCCTCGTTTTCCTCAGCAAAGTCTGGGAACCAGCTGGTAATCAGCGAGGACAGGGTCGGCAAACTTCTTCCGTAAAGGGCGAGACAGTAAAAGCCCTTTTTCTGTAAAGGGCCATTTCGCTTTGTGAACCACAGAGTCTCCGTCGGCACTACTCAACTTGTTGCAGCAGCAAAATACTAAACGAATGAGCGTGGCTGTGTTCCAATAAAGCTTTATTTATAAAAATAGGCAGTGGGCCAGATATGCCAAACCCATGTTAAACGCTCACCCAGACAAGAATATCTGCTATTGCCTGTTGCCTGACAACCAGGGAGCCAGATAATCAGCGTCCCCATCATGGTGAGCTTTTGCTATATGCCATGCACTGCACTAAATGCTTTACATAGACACTTTTTTCACTTAATTCTCTCAAGTATTCCAAGAGGAGATAATTATTGCCATTTTATAAGCAACGTGACTGAGCCCAGAAAGGTAAAGTCACTTGCCCAAGGTCACCCCACCGGGATTTTCAAACTCCTAACCACGACGCCACACTGCCTCTCCCGGTCGGAGCCCTACCCCTGGACAACAGAGAGTTTTGCCAGCGGGTCTGGAGACCTGTCTTCCACTGGACCCGGCATGAAAGAACCAAGCCTTTCTGATCTAAACGTCCTTCCTCTATGCATCCTGGTTTACTAGCCCCCTTCTGAGAGTCACCTGCTTTCTTTAATGAATACCTTAGGTCAGGTGTCCCTGGCCCAGGCAGTATGCTCTTCCTTCCAACTGACTCTGCCTATCTGCATTATGCAAATTCAACAATTTCCCTGTCGGTTTCCCAAATTCTCAGGTGCCTCTTCAGCGGCCACATGACGTGTTTATCTGTACCTTCCATTTATTCCTTCCACCCTGTCTGCTGAACAGAGAGCTCTAAATGACCTCTGGGCCACGATGATGCCCAAGGACCATCAGGTCACTCGGCCCCAAACCCTATCCGATGCCGCTGGCACTGTCCTCAGAGGAACAGGGAACGGACACTTGAGAGGTTTGTTTTTTAAGGTCTCCTGTTATCTTTTGTGTTGAGTCATGTGGATGCATAGAGGTGTCACTTTAGCAGATTCTCTTTCTTGGTGGTGACCTTCAGACCTGAAAGTGGGCCACCGGATGCTCTGGAGGGGACACTGAGAAAACACCCACTCTGTCCCCAGCCCTCAGGAAGAGCAAGCCATCTTGCATTCATTCAACAGTTTATTTCTCCAGCACATACCTTGGGCCAGGCTCCATGATGCATTCTGAGGAGCCAAGGTCAAAGCAGACGGACATGTAAGTAGGTCCCTTGCCCCAGGAAGCTGTGTTGGGCAGAGAGGTGGTGTCAGATCTTGTATTAATAGGGTCATCGTGGGTCCTAATAAGTGCTGAGTCTCCGCCAGAGGAGGGTTAGCAGGAAGATTTGTAGCCTCTCTCAGTCTGCCAGCGTGGGGGCCAGCACATCTCACTCTTCAGACTGGCTAGTCCTGCTCCTCCCCGCCGCCCACGACCAGAAGAATTGCAGAATCAGAGCCTGGTGCCCCACACACTTAATGAATATGACTTGATTGCCTGAATGTGGACACGCACTGCTTTCTCAGCGTAGTGGAAGAATCGTAATGAGCTGCCCATATTATTGCCATCTTGGAAGGGGTCCAGGACGACACAACAGATGCGGCATTGCTGGATTTTAAGCCACAAGGTACACACACATGTACTCTTTGAGAGTTTAAAACAGGCTATAACTCAGGCCTGTTGGGTATTAAACTTGGACACTGGGGGTCTGACCGAAGCAGAAAACACGCTCAGCTTTTTTCCAGCCTCCTAGTTGGAATATGCAACTCATTTGAAAGATCATCCTGGTTTTCGAGTAGATTCATCACATCCAAGATAACCACTGAGACAGAGTTCTATAGACACATGGCTTGGTTCCTAATGACCTGCATGCAAATGCGTCTACCTGCAGCTGTGTCCCCATCATGCCCTCTTCCTCCTGCCCGGCTCAGCAGTCCCATAAGCCCCTGCCTGGCACAGCTCCTTCCCCGTTGCACCCTCTACACGGCTTCCAGACTTAGCAGGAGGTGAGATAGCCCCTGAAACCAACCAGGCCGTGACCCCATTCCCTACCGTCACTCATCCAATTGCCCCAAATGAGTACTTGGGCTGTCCCTAAATCATGACCTCTGTGCATCTTTGTCAATCCATCAAGAGTTTCCTGGTGACCGCAGAGCGTTTGCGATGATTAATTAGTAAGCTGGTATTTATAGTACTAAGTGAGTGCTGCCCTTGGAGCCAACTTTATCTCCGATGGCCTCCCTAATCCCTTCTTGTTTTCCCAGCGCCTCAGGCTGGAGGGACCACCCAGCTCTGGAATGAGCCTGGATATCCACTCCATCTGCCTCATCACCCAAGAGCTCTTCCCAACCTCTCCTTGCTTCTCCTTCCTCTTTTTCCGAGTGCTGTTGTATTTCTTAATATGGCTTTACCCCTCCCCAAAAGACAGTTACACAAGTAGATGTGGGAGGAAGAAGAGAAACATTAAGTCAATGATGACTAAGCCTGCCTAGCTCCCTTGCCGCGGGAATACTGTCAGAATTGGCTCCCTCTCACCCCTGCCTCTGTAAAACTCCATTACCAAGGGTGTGATTTTTCCCTGACGATCATTCTTTCCACATGACCAAATGCTTTAATGCATAACCAGTCCAGGTCATTTCTTTCTGCCCAAATCTACGCTCGCGCCACAGAACTCAGGGTCATTCGAAAGTGTTTTCTTTCCTTAACAGGCAACCCACCGTTCCTGAGTTTTGCAATCTCATCGGTGCTCAGCAGTTATCTCTGCTTTTCTTTTCTTCACTTCTTCTTTGATTTTTGACAAAGTGCTTTTCCCAACGTGCAATGATCTCCAAAAAAAAAAAAAAAAGTTCGAATAAAACGCAGCCACCAGCATGCATCTCAGGCTTTAGAGCAGATCAACAGTTGTCTTTTACAGGCGGGGCCAGGCCCAAGTCCTACAAATGGGGCAGAGCGCTGTGCAGCTTGAGCCCTCATCCTGTAGTCTGAGCCTCAGAGCTCCAGAACCTTGAGAACCTGCGAGAAAATCACCCCAAGAGTTGTTACAAGTGCTCACCCTTCGCAGCGTTTCCTGAGCTCTGCCTGAGTATAAGAGCAACAAGGTCTGCTCCCCTTTTATAAGAGGCAATATGTAACGAACAAGATTTCATTTACCTGTGCCTTGTGGAGCCTGCCTGGCCTCCCGAGGGTGGAGTCCACACGGCCAAGTGAGTAATTCACCAGGGTGTTTAATATATACGGCCCGTGTGAATAATGCAAACCAAACCCCAGGTTTCTCATATATATGTAAGTTGTATTTGAAGAAGGCAAACCCTCACCTAATCTCTTCACCTGTATGTTTGCTCCCACGTCAAGCAGATGCAAAACATTCTATAATAAAGGCAGCCCTATTTCATGCAGATCTATTATAATTCATAGATTAAAGTAAGTTGAGGGTCACTAGATTTTTAAGTAATTAGCAGCTTTGTGAGACTTGGACAAATCCAAGCATCTGCAGACAGAATTTTTAAAGTTTCAATTTACATCATGTCCCTAGTCTTTTGCATTCAATGAAAAAAAAAAATTGTTGGATCCTTCAAGGCCGCTTATGGGAGATAAAGAAACTGCTTTTGGCAAGTAGCTAGGACAAACTGCTCGACCCCACAGAAACTTAATTCCAAACTTTAAAAAAACAAAACCGTGTCATTTAAGCTGAACATCTTTATTGGACTCAGAAACAATCTCAAAAATAAGTTAATGAAAAGTTCGTATTTTCTGAGCAGTTTCATTCTCAATTATTCCTTTTTTTAAAAATGCCTTTTAAATTATTTCGGCGATATTTGTAAACGATGGCAAATTGACAAATGTCAGTGGAGGGTCTGTTCTGTGCAAATCACTTTGTAACAGCTGCTGGCTTTACCTTCTCAAGGGCTCTCTGCCTACAGAGCGTTAGTTTTTTAAGCCCTGTATCTATCAGTTCTCCGCACTTTGACGTGCAGGAGCGGGTTCCGCATAGACGGCTTCAGCACCGTCCTAACATTTTAGAGAATGAGCATAAAGTACAGTCCTCCTTCTAGATGAGTGATTCTCAAACTTTTCAGTGAGCAGAACTCCCCTGAGTGCTGTTAAAAATGCAGAGTACCAGGCCCTACCCCAGAGATTAGTTTCGGCCGTCTGGATTGGAGCCTGGGGCTCTGTATGATTAACTAGCATCGCCCCCCACCCCGCGCCCGCCCGCGGGTCCTGATGCTGGGGATCCCGCAGCTTTGCAGTTTGAAAGTGACGGACCAGACCACAGAGAGAAACCCCACCCCGTGAGCCTGTGGAGAGGACATGTCTCCTCTGGGGCCTCCCTGAAATGGCAGCGTCAAGATCTCCCTTCCAGACCGAAAGCAGAGTCGCAGGCGACAGCAGCTATTCTGCAAAGTCATCCAAGTGCTGTGCTGGGCCGAGGGGAGAGGACCAGCCCCTTCCCCGGTTCGCTCTCCCCCTGTCTCGGAACATCTTCCAGGGCTGAGGCTCAGCGCCGTCTCCCTCGCAGCCGCTGGTGCATCCTTTTCCAAAAGATGCAGCAGCTCCCGCTGTGCTTAAATCTAAACGGGGGTTCCCCGCTCACCAGGTCCACCTTCTTCAGAGCCCTGCAACCCTCACTGACAACGCCGGTCTGTAACAACCAGTCGTCTCCATGGCAACCGACAGGGTGTCACGGACACAGGATGACGACTATACGGCGTTGGGATTCCAGAGAAGGAGTTGGGGGCGACCACCGCCTGAGCCCCTGACCCACACCCAAACTGCAGGGGAGGAGCCCTTCTCCCTTCCCGCCTCGGTCCTGGGCCCCCAGCTCGACCTCTCCCGCTCGCCGGGCGCAGTGAGGACCGAGACGGGGGATGGGTTTTTACGCGGCCCCCCAGTCTTACTGGAAGGATGGTGGCGGGCTCGGCGCCCCCAACACACTTGAGCGCCAGCGACCTAGACGGAGCCAGCGCGGGCCGCGCGGGGCCGGGAGCGGGGGCGGG
>NW_006436888.1:2528429-2541558 GCF_000325575.1 Pteropus alecto | reverse complement strand
ACCCCTGCTGCCAGCCGCGCTCCCCCAAACCCCGGCACACCCGCGGTGGGGACCCCGCGACCCCTTCCAGATAATCCCAAGGCTGCGGAACGCGCCGCCCACCACGCATGTGGATCTGGGTACCCCCGGCCCCTGGCACGCGACCCCAGTGCACCGTACGCGCGAACACGGAGTGAGGAACCCCGCGGCTCCTTCTAGATAATCAGGAGTCCCCGCGAGCCTCCACTACCACCGCATACACGGGTCCGAAGACGCTGGGTCGCTGGCCCAGGACCCTGCCGTGTTAGTGACGCTTCCCCCACCGCCCCACACCCGCGCACACCGGGATTGAGGACCCCGTGGCCTCCCTTCCAACCCCAACAAGCTACTCGAATTCCCCATCCCCACCCCCACCCCACACACGCTGGTCGCAAACACCCACCCCTTAGCTCCTCAACAAGGGTGACCGTCCCCTGCACCCCATGCCGCACACATTCCTTTCCTTGGGGTCCTTTCATTTCCTGTTTCTCTCACATCCCCCTCAACACAGGTTCTGGGCAGAGACCCCCTCTCCCTCTTCCCCTGCAGTTATTCAGCATCTGCCGGCCAACTCCTGTCAAAGACCCTTCAGCCTCTCCCACCCCTGCCCCCATCCACTGTTAGCCAGGACCCCAAGCCTTGACCCTCAGGTGGTCTTCCTGGGGAGGGATCCTTCAGTCCCAGCCCCCCCACACACACACACTTTGAGGTATATACAGCCTCCCTCCTCTTGCCCTCACCACCCCCCAGACCCCGCAGCTGGGTAGTCACGGCCCCCCTGCTTCCTGTCAGAAGTCTCCATCTCTCCTTGTCCCCTCCTGTGCCCAAAGCCTCAGACCTTCCTATCTGACTTCCCAGTTGCTCTCAGCCTACCCTTTTCTCCATGTAATTCCACGCACTGTGCCCTCAGCAGGTTGGACAGGTTCCCCCGAGCCCGTGGGCTCAGTCCTCGCCCCAGAACACCCATAATAGCTCTGTTGAGGGACTGGAGAGAAGGGGCTCCAGGTCCTCTCTGGTCCATCCCTGGGTCAACGCAGTGGGGATGAAATGGTCAGCCACCCTCTGCTTCAGCCTCGTTTGCAGGAGGGGGATTGAAGAGGAGGGGGTGATGGGGTGATGGAGGCACCCAACCTCCCCCCTCCCTTTGGTACCCTTCCCCACTTCCTGTTTCCAGTCACCCTGCCCCTGGCTTCTAGAGGGGACACAGCCCAGGGGTTACTGGTCTGGAGTGGATCCAGGAGGAGGTGAACCATCCTGGGGCTGAGTCTAGCTAGGGTGGAGGAGTCAGGATCTCTCTACTCCCCAGACAGACAGCCCAAGGCCGAGGGAGGGGCGCTGGGCCCACCTTGCCTGAGGCAGGAAGTGGGGCAGGCTGGGACTGTGTGCCTCAGCCCCGGACAGCTGACTGCCCAGACAGCGAGCAGGAGGCCCAGGAAGGCGGTGTTTTGCAACCCCGCAGCTTGAGAAAGGCTCTTCCCACTTACACTTGCTGCAGCTGCCGCTTCTGCATTTGGCCCCGACGACACAGGGGAAGAGGTTTCTGGTTCCCAGACTTGGGTGGCTGGGTGCCCTGTACTTTTCCAGGGGCCAGCCTGGGGGAAGACAGTCCTGGACTGTCTTCTGGGCCACTACGTGCAAGTCTCAGGGCCTGAGGAGCCTGCCTCTGTGACTCCAGGATCTTGGTTGGGAGTTCCAAAGTTTCTTCCCAGTAAAGACTGGCACAGTCAGGGGAACAGGAGTCCCAAGGAGGAAATTTCCAGGATTTCCAGGAGGTTTCTAAGATTCTGGCAGGATTCGATTGCAAGTTCCTTGAGTTCAGGGTGGGTATAGCTTCACTGTCTAAAACTTCCTTGTAGAGTCTGCCCCCTTCCCGCCCCCACCCCAGGGGAGTGCAGGCGAGATTATTCAAAGGCAGCCAAGATCCCTGTATCTGTAGTACCACGGTCCTAAGGAGCTCATCAGTTCCTCCCAGCAACCCCAGGGCAGAACCATCATCATTCCCATGGCACAGCAGGGGAGTCTGGGCACAAAGAAGTTAAGTAACTTGCCAAGACCACACCAGCTAGAAAATGATGGAGCCGGGATCTGAACCCAAGTCTGTGACTCCAAAACCCATGTTCTTCCCTTCTGGGTTTCCCATCACAGCCATCTGCTTCCACGTGGGAAAACACAGCCCTCCCACACCCCCTTCCACGTTCGTAAGTGATTTCCTGCCTCATGGACCCACCGCCAGCCTGCATCTTCCCCCAGAGCCTTCTCTCTCTGAGGCTTCCACAGCATCCCTACCCCACGCCCCTCCCAAAAAAGATGGAACTGTTTGGGAGAGCCCCGATGCCCCAAAGAGCAGGCACAGGGGAGGCTGCAGCGGGATTGCAAGGGATGCCTGACTAGGGGAATGGTCTTGAAGCTGCATTTGTAGAAAAGCTTACTCTTTACAGAGGCTGTTTTGGGTGTTAGTTTGACGAGGAGTACTTTGATGAAGGTTAGGGGAAGCTGAACCCCCCTTCAAGCCACTTCTTGGCACCACTGCAGTTTGCTGGGGGATTGGGAGGGGTGAGGGAGCAGGAAGGGGCCAGGGAGCTGGATTTCTAGGGAAGGAAGTGCTGCCCGCCGGGGGCCCTGGCAAGAATGAAAAGCTGCAGATTTTGTATTCAGGGAAACAAGGCTTCACTGTGCCAGCCGAGCCCAGCCCCGCCGAGTCCGGCTGTGAACAGCCGACAGACAGGCTCTCATGGAGGACAAAACCCCCGTTCTGCTTCTTCTGTCTGCAGGGCTGCAGCCTCCTGGGTCCAAGCAGGGCCTGAGGACACAGCCAGGGCTTTGCTGAGAGACTTCCACCCTGGTCTCCAGCTCTGTGGCAGGGAGGAGGGAGCCTGGCCCTCCTGGGAAGCCATCCACCGAAGCCAAGTGCAGAGGATGGGAGGTCAGAGGGAGCTGGAAGCCGGAAGCCAGCCTTTCCTTGGGGGCCAGGAGCCAGGAAGCCTGGGCTTCTGTCCTGGCGCTGAGTTACCTAGTCTGCCTGTGCTCCCCAGTTCTCAGTTTTCACATCTGTAAAAGGAACAGGTTCTATCCGATGATTCCCAAAGGTGATTTGGCAATGACCTTACTTCTGGGTGGCAGAACTGCCTTCCACGGTCTTGCAGTCCAACCATTCAGTGTTGGTCAGCAGATCGTTCCCGAGGGTGGGGATGGAGGGAGGAGAGAGAGGACGGAGGGAAGGTAGGCTCTCCGCCATCGCTGACACCTCGTTACCACCGTGCAGGTTCCAGCGGGGAGAGACCTCGAGGGCTGACTCCAGCCCTCTCCCCCTTTTACGGAAGAGGAAACTGAGGCCCAGAAAGGTGTAGTGACTGGCTTGGGGTCACAGGGAGGTTTTCAGTGGCCGAACCAGAGTGCTGTTGTCTGTACAGTGGGGAGAACAGTCCCTGCTTCTGGGAGTGAGGCTCGGAGGAGGTGACGCTCGTCTAGCTCTGGCACGATGCCAGGCACGTGGAGGCACCACATCAGTCTGTCAGTCCACGCTCCCCATGTGACCTCAGGCTGCGGCAGCCCCCTTAATCCCACCGTCTCTCCACCTCTCTGCCCAAACACCTAGGGCTGTCTCTGGAACTCTCCAGGCAAGGTGGGGAATGTTGTGGCCCCCCCAAGAGCTTCTAGGGCTGTCTCTGGAACCCTCCAGGCAAGGTGGGGAATGGTGTGGCCCCCCCAAGAGCTTCAAGGGGGCCCACCTCCGGGCTGGCAACAGCCTGCCTAGGGCTCTCTGGGGTTTTGTAAGCTGAGACCTGCCGGACAGGTAGGCAACCATGTAATTCTGAACCTGCTGTGGAATCTGAGGAAGATGTCCTAGTTCCCTGCCTTGCCCAGCCTCATCCCCAGCCACTTCATCTCATGACCCCTTGTGTCAGAGAGGCAGGCTACCCTCCTTCTGGATGCCTCTTCCATCCCCACGGTGCCCTCCCCTCCTCCACCTGCTCAGACCCTTGCCTCTCCCCATTCCCGTCCTGGAAGACAGCGTGGTACAGTGGTTAAGAACGGGGCCTTTGGACTCTGCAGCCCTGGGTTTGAACCCCAGCTGTGGGCAAGGGATTTAAACCTTTCTGAGCCTCAGTTCCTCATCTAGAATAGGGAGAATAATAGCACCCAGCTTACAGTGATTGTTACGAAGTACTCAGCGCAGTGCTTGACACAAAGTAAGTACTTCTTAAGTTCCTATCACCATCATCCCCAGCCCTGGAGGTGCTTCTCTGGGCCGGCACCAAGGTAGCTCCTCAAAAGCCACTGGCTGCCTCCACTTACCCACCCCCCGCCCCCCATGGAGCCGCTGGGCTAGCAGCAACCCTCTTGCTTTGGTCAGAAGTGACAGGAACCCAGCAGGAGAACCATTTTTTACAGACGCTTTGATTGACAGCTACATGTGGCTTTGATAAATAACAAAAATGGAGAAAGGAATTCATTATCACGTAATTACGTGGAAGGCAGGTGGCAGGAAAAAAGAAGAACACACAGCAGCTCCGAAGTACTACAAAAGTGAGACTCTAGTGCCTGAGCGCCCCGGCCCAGCTGGGTGACTCAGGCAGGGCGCTCAGCTTCTCCCAGCCTTAGTGCCCCCGGGGGCTACAGAACCTACCAGGCGAAGTTCTGAAGATTAAGTTTTAAAAGTCCTGAGCCTCTGTAGAGTCCACCACCGTGTCCAGTCTGCGGGCTGTTAAAAACCACAGATGATGATTCCGAAACAGAGACGATGACTCAAGTCCACTCCTTTGCTCATTGATCCCACAGATATTTTGTTAAGTTTCTGCTGCGTGCAAGTCCCAGAGAGCCAGGGGAGAATAAAGTTCCTACCCTTGAGAAGCTTAGTCTCCAGAGAGCAGCAATGTCTCGGGGCCCTTGGGGATAGAGGAGATGGGCCCCCAGGGCTGGGGCTGGAAGGTTCCATTTCCTTATTTCTACCATGAGGGCTGAATGTTCTCCGTGAGGAATGCTATGACGATGCGTTCTCCACAGCCAGCCCCCTCCACATCCTCTCTCTGTCAGGTCCAGCTGCTCCCGAAGGAGCCTGTGCATATTATTTCAGAAATCGGATTTAATCCTCAGACCCGTAGAGCGAGGTGGGTATGATCATTATCCCCATTTGCCAGATGAGGAAATTGAGGCTCAAGGAGGTCGTCACGTAGCCGAGGTTATCATAAGCAGCAGAGGCAGGATTAGTACCAGGTCTGCCCACAGGGAGCTCCAGAGGGCGGGTGAGGGCTGTGTTCAGGGTTGGGGAGAACAAGGGGACTCTGAGAGTCCCAGGGGAAGCCCTCTGGGGGCACAGGGGGTGCAGGTGCAGCAGCCAGGAGCCTGGCTTTCCAGCGAGGGTGGATTTCCTGACCTCAGCACTCAGCCTCAGCTCTTTCTTCTTCCCTTCTGATTCTGAGTCACCTTTCTCCTTCCTCCCCCAGGCGCTTTTTGTTCCCCTTTGCTATGTGCTTTCTGGCCAGTCTTCTCTCCCCGCTGCCCTCTGGGCCCAGGGCCTGGCTTCAGCTGTTAAGGGTCCAGGGTCTGGGAGACCAGGCCCCACTGCCTCGGAGGTCAGAGGCCCTTTCTACAAGGAGAGCCCAGCCCGGCTGGAGGAGGGAGGCACCCTGCCACCTCAGCAGGGACGGTCCCAACACCCTCCAGCAGCCCAGTTCCCACTGACTGCCGAGCAGCCTTCCCCTCGGCTGACTTCTGCTTTTCAAGGACTTCAGAGAAGTAGGGGTTCCATGCCAAAAAGGTGCAGCTAGCAGGGAGCCAGGCCCCAGATGCCCAAGCTGTGTGGAGACTGAGCTCCAGCCCTTGCCAGCACTCCCGAGAGAGAGGGCCACTGTCCTCTGCTCCATTCCAGGCACCTTATCTCTTGTTTAATCCTGTAAGAGTATCATCACCCATTTCACACATAAGTGATTGGGTCCCAGGGAGATTTATATGACTCATCCAAAGCCACACAGCTAGTAAGGCGTGGAGACAGGATTTGAATTTGGGCCTATCTGACTCCCAAGTCCCTTGCTCCCAGGAGACCCAAATAGAGCAGCATCAGCATCCCCCAAGAGCGGCAGACACTCCTCAGTGATGTTTACCCAGACGCTCACACTCCACCCCACACCTACTGGATCAGAATCTACATTTTAACAAGATCCAGCAGGCTACACTTTGTTTATGAAGTGCTAGGCCCCCCACGGCCATCTCCCCACCACTCACCTAAGGCTGACCTTCAGGTGAGGTGAGTTACTTAGTCTGAGCGGTAGGGGGGTAACCAGACGAGTGGGGGGAAGGCTAAGTTACATAATAAGCACTGGGTTCTCTTAGGCATTCAGTACGTGCCCTGTGCAGTCACTCCTATAACAGTAATTATTATTAAGAGCTGGCAGGAAACCCACAGCTGACGCTACAAGTGGAGGGAGTCGCCCCTCCCGGGTTGGGGCTCAGAAAGTGGTGGCTGAACCCCAGCTTAGGGTGTCTCCGAGCTCTGACAGGCCCCAGCAGATCGCCATCAGCCTAGAAGGCTCCCACTTGACCCTCAGAGCAACACATATGCACTTACGTGTGCACACGCTCGCCCTTCCTTGGCTGACAGGGTGGCAGATCGAGTTTCAGATTCCGCAGATAGGAGCGAGAGGAAGTGGTGAGCGGCTGGGCTTTCCCCACATGAGTCAGGCTTTCTCGGGGTGGGGGCGGCAGGAACTGAGGGGCACTGCTGAGCAGAGCAGTCGTCACTGAGCATGTGGGCATCCACCTGCGTGAGGAGGCGGACAGGGCCAAGCTGGCTGTAACAGCAAGGCCAGAATTTTCCTGTCTTCCAGAACTTTCCTGCCCCAGGGGACCTGCCTCCCCATTTTGCAGGACAAAGAGTAGGTGCCTAGGAGCCACAGAGGCCTCCCCAGACAGGGTAGGAGAGGACCAGGTCTGTGAGTGCTGAGGCAAAGCCAGGTGGGCCTGGGGACTCCTCGGTCTAACAGTCTGTTCTCCTGAGGACCCAGATGGACAGAGGGGCCATCCGTGAAGGCCTGAGGTGGGAATCAGCCCTCTACTCCCAAACCAACTGTTCTCACCCCACCCTCACACCCCCACCCCCTGTGCGGCTGTGATAACTCCTCCCCATTCTGCCTTCAGATTGTACAGCACAGCTGACAGGTGGGGAGGGTCATGTGTGAGGAACAGCTTTTCACTAGACAGTTCCAAAGCCAAAATGGGCTGCCTGCAGGAATTAGGGAGGCTCCCGTCCTCAGCGGTATCCAAGACACCAAGCAGGATAACTGCATTCAGAATCTGACCCTCACGAATGGCTAAACAAGGTGGCCTCCAACATCCCTCCCAACCCGAGCACCTCTGACACAGACTCTGTAGGCATCAGGACATAGCATAGTAGTTAAAAGTGTTTGTTTTTTATCAGGCCTGGGTTCAGATCCCAGCTACGTCCCTGTCAGCCGTGGCCTTGGCCAAGCCACTTCTTCCCTGAGCCTTAGTCTCCTCGTCTGTATTGTGGGGATATGTATGGCCACTCCATGGAGGTCTTACGAGGATGTGACACAGTGCCTGACACCTAGTAAGTGCTCAGCAAAGAGTAGCCCCTGATGATATTCTTATGAAACAGGGACGAGCCCTAGGTGCAGGGCCGAGGCATCGATGCTGAGTGCTGTGGAAGCCAGCCACGGCCCGTCCCCACGACTCCTGGTTATCAGAACTGGGGGAGGAGGAACAGCCAGCTGGTGGGCCGTGCTTAGCCCAAAGGGGCAAAGTCTGCCTGGGAGGTGGCCGGTTGCTCCACTGTCAAGGGCAGATGGGAGGGGATTTTATCACCAGCATCCGGGGCAGCAGCTGCTGAGCCCTCCCTGTGGAGGACGTTCAGGGGGAGGCGGGAAGGAATGTGGGCACGGTGCCAGGTGCAGCGCCTCCCTCCAGTGCCGGAGAAAAGTGCTGAGCTCCCGGCGGTGGAGCCTCATTGCCAGTCCTGCCCTCCCAGGCCGGCCCCAGGCCAGGCTCTCAGCTCAGCCTCCCCAAGCCCTGCAAGTATGAGCATTTGGGTCCCTCCATGGGACCAGGAAGAAGAGGCAGGCAGGGGGCAAAGATTTTGGAATCTTGTGGTCTGCCAGCTGTGTGACCTTGAGCTGGCTGCTGCCCACTCTGGGCCCCAATTTCGCCACATAACATGAAGCGGGGTGGGCCAAGCTATCTGGATGGGTCTTGGGTGCCCGCTCTTTCCTTGGATCCTCCGAGCACCCTGCAGCCTCCGGTCCAGCTCAGGAAGAGGGCTGATGGATGAGAGGGTCTCCCCAGCCAGGGATATGCCCGTTTCCAGCCAGCTTAGAACATCATTCTCTCCCGTACCGCCGGTCGTCCACCTGCTGGTGGCACAGTGACAGCTTCCCCCTTTGTCGCTTCCCTCCCTGTCCAGGCTGAGGCTCCTCGAAAGGCTCTGTCCTTCTGTCTTTCCACATCCTCGGGTGGCAGGGTCTTTGAATCAGGCCTGATGGTGGGGAGCAGGACCCTCAGAGGAGGGATAGCTACTGGAGGGTCCTCTGGGTCATCCTGTCCAGCCCCTGCCTCCGAGCCAGGCCACAAGCATGTCCGCCCAGCCATGCACCATCCAGTCTGGTGTCCTAGGAAGAAGCCGTTGTATTTTCTATCATTATTATTCTTATTGTCAGTTACCATTACGTGCGAAGTATTTAACATAGTATCTGGCACGCAAGTTCTCAATAGCCACTGTTGTTATTATAATGAAATTAGCAGGTTTGAAGCATCTGCATTTTATATTTATAATCTCATTTAATCTTTAATCCTAAAGGTAGATATTAATAATTCATTTTCATTTTATTATTATTGTTATCGCTTGTAGCTTGTATTAAATGCTCACTATAGACCAGGCTCTCTGCTAAGAATCGACTTGGATGGTCTCTTTGAATCTTTGCCTTAATCCTGAGATGAGTCCTTTGATCTCCATGATGTAAATGGGAAAATTGAGGTTTGTGGGGACAGGTGATTTGACCAGGGTCACTGAGCCAGCATGTGGCAGATCTGGGATTTGGATCTGCTCAGTCCCAGCAGCGTTGATGTGAGCACAGACTTTCAAGGTCATCTTCAATCAGGGTAACCCTGGTACCAGCCTGATCCAATGACCCAGAGCTCACCCACATCAGAGCCCAGGGTATATGGTAGGTGCCTGCTCCCTGGATCTCACGGTGTCACCTCTTCCGGGGGCCTCAACTCCCACCCCAGCACTCGGCCTCTCCCTGACCTCTGTCACCGCCCCTTGGCGGTTGAGCCATTGGCACTGCGGCCATCCCCTGCATTGTCCCCCTGGGGCCTGGAGCCTGCCCGGGATGGAGCCCAGACCCAGTAATTGATTGAGCCTTGATTGACGCAGGCGGCGGTTGAAGCCGCGGTTGGAGCTGCAGCCCAGCCAGGCCTGGGAGCTGCCAGAACCCGAGCTTCCGTCCAAATTTGGACACTTTATCTGTACTGTCTCTGAAACTGAGCCACCCCGGGCTGCGGGAGAAACCCTGCCACTTGAGCAGTAAATAAAGCTGGGCTCAGGAGAGAGGGGAGGTGGCAGAGAGGGTGGAGTGTGGGGATCGTAGGGATGGGGGTCTGAATCCCTGGCCTGCTATAAAGAGAAAAATGCCTGGCACATAGTAGGAGCTTAATAAAGGTAACTAAATATCCGTATAATGGTGGCAGCTGCCACTTCTAGAGCTAGCTCCGTGTGCCAGGCACTGTGCTAAGTGTTCGGCATGTATAAACTCCGTCCTCATAGTGACCCTGAGAGGGTCCCCATCATGCCAGCCTACTGGAAGCCAGCAGCCTGCTCCAGCCCTGACACGTCATCACGGACCATCATTGAATCCCAAGTTCAGTAAGTGGCAGGGACCTTGTTTTCCTGAGGGGCACTGAGGAGGGGGGAGTCCAGGTAACTTGCCCCAGGAAGGACTGACGCCCTCAGTAGGCCACTCCCCACAGCGCTGCTCCAGTACCTGTCAGGATCGGGCAGCAGCCGCCCAGCCCCATACCAACTGGCAAACAGGCTCCAAAGATGGAAGGGGGAAGGGGCTTCGCTGCGCCCCCCCCAGGGCTCCTCCAGCTCTAAGTGGAGCCTGACCATGGGACCACAGGCCTGCCTGACCTTCCTGAGTCCCTCAGCCCTCTACCACGTTCTCTCACGTCTGCTTCCGGCCCAGCTATGGCCACTGCCCACAGGGGCCTCTGGCCCGTCCGCCCCCACTCCAGCCTCTTACTGCATGGTGGGGAAAGAGGCCTCGGGACCCTGCATTCCCAGACACCTGTCTTCCCTGTGCTGCCTCCCTTCCAACCACTGACTCACTCGTGGACTATTTATACCCCAGTACAAATGCTCCACTCGGGGCTCCCGGCAGACGTCTCTGTTCTGCCGGCAGCCCCAGGACGGGTGGAGAGGGCACAGAGAAAATGTGCGGGTTTATGAGCTCAACAGATATGGGGTGGAAGCCCAGTGCCTTCCTTTACTGCTCTGTGACCTTGAGCCGGTCACTTAACCTCTCTGAGCCTCCCTTATAAAATCAGGTTATTCTGAGGATTAAGTAGAATAAAGTTCCCGGTACAAAGTCGGATTTCAAAAAGTGGTTGCTCTTAGATGTCCAAGTCATGTGAAGCTTACGTGTGACTAGAGAATTGGACAGGAGCCAGGGAGCCCTGTGTGGGGCAGAGGAATGAGGTCTGTGTTTGTGTAGCAACTCCAAGGCTCCAGGACATAGGTTTCTGGAACTCAGCCCCTCTATGTCATGCTGCTGCCACCAACTCTGTCACCCAGCCAGCTTTTGAGGCCTTGGTGGCTGTGCAAGCTTTTTTAGGCTCAAAGGGCCCCCCCTTTGCTAGCTCTGAGACCGCTGCCTCCAGCCACCAGGAGACAGGCAGGTGTTCTCTTAGCCTGATAAGAGGGCCCGCCTGGGCCATGTGACCAACGCCCACATCCACAGTGCTGTGCGCTCCAGGCACCAGCAGCTCCAGCCAGGGGACAGGGTATGGAGGCCAGCTCTGACGCAAGCTCCTGCCGCAGGGAGGCGAGTCTAGAGGGACATTTAGATTCCACCTCCCACCCCAACCCTGTCTCTGCCTGGCTGTTGGTGGCAGAAAAAAGAGACCTGCAGTGTGCAGGGCAGAGGTGATGCCCCAAGCGTTTGCAGCCCCCCCAGCCATCTCCCCACTGCCCACTGCAGGCACCCCATACAACTTGTTCCCTGAACACACCCCAGGCCACTTCCAGGACAATTAGAAGTGGACCTCCCTTCTGTGACCTCTGGCCATGCCCTTGACATGTGGTGCCTTCTTCTGCCTCCCTCCTGGGTGGGGATAGGGAGTGGGGAAGAGGTGAGGCCAAGGTGTCCCCCACGTGCCCGTGGCCGTGCTGGTAAGCCAGCCGGTCACGGAGACGGTCGGTGGGTGCTGACATCGGAGCATACCCTCCCGACCCACAACCCCATGGTACTGTGAATTTATGTCACATTCAGTGCAGAGAGGCTATGATTTCAGCTCCCTTGTGCAGCGGGCTCGTCCAAAACAGTACTGTTCCAACATGTAGAAGGCTGCCAGGCCAGATGGTGAGTCCCCCATTATCAGAGGTAACCAAGCAGTAGCTGGGCCACAAATCAGGACTCCACCTGGGCTGATGTCCCTTCCGGCTGTGCTAGGATGACATGTTGGTACGAGGTGCCCTCCGAGTCCTGGGGCTCCTTGCATTCCGGCTTGTGACCGCCCTGACCGATCAGGTATGAGGAGCCAGGATGTCCTTAGGCCTCTCTCTGTGCCCACAGGTATGATGCCGGCCGGGACGGCTTCATTGACTTGATGGAGCTGAAGCTCATGATGGAGAAACTTGGGGCCCCCCAGACCCACCTGGGCCTGAAAAACATGATCAAGGAGGTGGACGAGGACTTTGACAGCAAGCTCAGCTTCCGGGAGGTGAGCCCACTGCCCCTGGGGGGCTGCCCCCGAGGGCTTGGTGGCAGGGAGACACTACCCCGTTTTGTCACTGAACAACACTGTACTTGAACCGCGGCCGTTGAATGGCTGTGGCCGAGTGAGGCTCCTGGTGGGATCCTGGAGCAGGCACCGGTGGGGGTGGTCTGAGATGCCTTAAGTGAGAAGGAGGGACATCCATTTCATCATGTAGGGAGCCCTTATTGAGTGACCTCTGTATACCTGACCTTGTGTGGGCTCTGGGAATACCGTGAAAGGCCCTGTGCTCCAAGCATCCTGGAGTGGAGCGGGGGAGAAGCCCAGGGCAAAATGACACGATGCTGGGATGCAGGAGACGAGGGGGACAGACGGAAGGCGCGACACGTACTGTGGGTCCAAGAGTTGCTGTGCACTGTGCCGGGGGACTTCACTCAGTCCCCACTCTGACACGGCCCCACGGGCAGCCTGTTCTGTGCAGGAAGAAATGCAGGCTCACAGCCAGCTCGCGAGCGGTGGGACTGGACCGCAGGCCACGTGGGGACAGGGCTGCCTCTCGGGACCGTCGAGGCTCAGGCCAGGCCTCGGAGAGCTGGCAGGAAGCACAGAGCAGGGAGGGCGAGAGAACGGGGCCAGGCGCCTGGGGGAGGACAAGTGGCAGGGAGGAAGGGGAGGCAGCACAGGGTCAGGACATGGGTTCAACTCCTTCCCTCAATTTCTGGAGCTGAGATTCGGGGCGGGTTTTTTCTTGTCTCCGACGTTCTGTAAAGGGGGCATCATCGTGTCCCTTTTAGGACTCAGTAAGTGGAATTTAGAGTGAATTGGTTTGGGGAACAGTGTAGACAAAGATGAGAGGTGAGTTGAGGCCATGTCGTCAAGTCTCTTGTTGGGGGCTGAGTATGGACAGAGCGGGCTTGCCGTAGCCCTGGATTCTGGGAGGGCGGGAGACGGGTCCCCTAGCCTCCCATTGTACAGATGGGCAGACCGAGGCCCAGGGAGGGAGTGGCACAGGGCCTGTGCGGGGACACAGCGTGGAGCGGGACGACCTAGACCTCTGGCTCCCAGCCCCGGGAGCACACCTCCTTCTTCCCAGGGAGGCCAGGCCGAGCCCAGCTGTGGGCAAGGACACCGGCATCTTTCCCTCCCCCCGACACTGTGTGGC
>NW_006436888.1:2499121-2528364 GCF_000325575.1 Pteropus alecto | reverse complement strand
CCCTCCCCCCGACACTGTGTGCCTCTCTCCCTGCCGCAGTTCCTCCTGATTTTCCGCAAGGCGGCCGCTGGGGAGCTGCAGGAGGACAGCGGGCTGCACGTGCTGGCCCGCCTCTCCGAGATCGACGTCTCCACCGAGGGCGTCAAGGGGGCCAAGAGCTTCTTTGAGGCCAAGGTAAGGCATCGAAGGACACGCCAAGCCTAGGCTGGGATTCGACCTGACCCCGGCTCCAGGACGTTGGCCGGGGTTAAATAGGACCTCAGCTCTCGGGTCAGCACCTCCCCTCCCCGTCCCTGCTGAGGCCGTAGACAAGACATGGAGAGCTGACACCCCAGCTGGGCTGGGCAAGGCCCGCTGTGCTCCTTGGGTCTGTCTCCCATCCAGACCGTGATCCTTTCCAGCTTCCCCGTTTTCTCCCTGCCCTGGGGGGTAGGTGAGAAGTATATACTCTTGAAGAGGTGACAGAGACTGAGCTGCCCCTGGCATATAGAGGCACTACCCCGCAGAACGGGGCCCTGAAGGGTGGGCCTGGGAGAGAGCAGAGCAGGCCCAGAAACACTGGCTCCCGGGGCCTCTTGGAGACAGCAGCCCCTCCAGCCCCAGCCTGGAGGGAGTTTGGCAGACCCCAGAGGCCACCATCGTGCACAGCACCCTGCCCTTTCAGCACACGCTGACATGGAGGGAACAGGTGTGGCCCCTGGATCCTGCCCTCCCAGGGCCCTGGGACACCCACCTTCCTGTGTTTCTCCCTCTTCCCATGTTAGTTAAGAACATTCCTTCCAAAAGCCGCCTCCCACCTCCTTCTGGGCCTTGAGGGCTGAGGGGGTGTTTCGGGGTTCATCAGTGGGACCAGTGGGCAGCTGGACTCTCCCGGACAGGAGACAGGAGAAGGGTACATCAGAAGTTACAGGACCCATAGTATGCAACAGCCACTGAATGTATGTTCTCTCTTTCAATCCTCCCCATGGATCCATGGGGTCAGTTATTGAGCACCAAGCTCTAAATGGAGAAACTGAGGCCCCGAGAGGTAAATGGAATGCCTGACCCAGGGCCGGAGCTAGTGAGCAGGGGAGCTGTGTGGGCATTGCTGGGAGGAGCCCAGAGAAAGCCCACGCGGAGGCCCCTCACCCCCACTTCACCCCAGGTCCAGGCCATCAGTGTGTCCAGCCGCTTCGAGGAAGAGATCAAGGCTGAGCAGGAAGAGAGGAAGAAGCAGGCGGAGGAGATGAAGCAGCGGAAAGCGGCCTTCAAGGAGTTGCAGTCCACCTTCAAGTAGCGAGGGGCTGTGGCCAGACCGCCTGGCCCCCGCCCAGCGCCCAGTCTGGCCAGCGAGGGCAGGAGGGCGGACAAACTGGAAGCTGAGCCTGAATGCTCAGCTCTGTCTGAAGGGACCATCCTAAAAACCTACAGGTGTCTGTGAGCGAGGCCACGTGAAGGGTCTCACAGACGTGGCCTGACCTCTCCCCACTCCCTGCCACGGGACCCTGTCCTGAGACCATGACACCAGCGCTGGCTCCCTGCCTGGCCCAGACCTCCCTGGCATCCCCAAGTCTCTCTGGCACCCCCGCCCGCTCCAGGGCCGCGCCCTGCCCTGCCCATGTGCCTGCCCTCCACACACACCCCTCCACTCCCCTGTGCCTCTCCCTTTCACCTCCTCCCCTGCCCGGAGGCCTCCTGCCCTCAACCCACAGGCTGTACTGCCCTCAGCCCCTTTTTAGACTGGGGGGAGCGACAGATGGCAACAATCGTGGCCGGCTCCATGGAGTGGGACCTATGGAGCTGATCAGAGGCACAGGGGTGCCCCAGCCCCAGCCCCTGTGCCTCCAGCCCTGCCTCTTCTCTACTGGAGTCGGGGGGGTAGGCGGGGAGAGACTCCTATTTTTGTGAAAGGACCCAGGCCTCTGGCATGCCATGCAACCCCAGCTCTCGGGGACCCAGCCAGGCAGGGTGAGGGGGCAGCTGTGTCAATCTACCTCACAGGCCCACACTCTCCCAGCCATGCCATGTATCGTGGGCAGGGAAGGCTCTGGGGCAAACGCGCCACCCCCTCGTCCCCCTGGGACAACCGGGGATCTCAGGGGCTCTGGAGAGAGCAGCGTGGGGGAGAGGGATGGCTTCTTCCCGGGGAGGGAACCAGCGCTGTCTTCTCCGGAAGGCGTCTAAGAAGTGCTTTATGTGGTTTGCACGGACCAGACAGTGGGAAGCAGGGGACCTCGCCCAGCCCTTTCTCACCATCCTTCCCCAAGTGACATTCGCCGCCTTGTCACCAGCGACAGGACCTGTCCCATCATAGCCACCTCCTGAGGAAGCATGGGGACCCCAGCCCTCGCTGTGCCACGGGCCCGGTCCTGCGCATCTCCCGTGTGCTCGCTCGTGTGTGTGCGTGTCTGCGTGTGCCTGTCACCGTGTCGTGAAACTGTGCCCGTCACCCAGTCCAAACCAGTGAGTGGCCATCGAGGCCCCAGTTATGCAACTTTCGGTGTCATGACAGCGTCCACTGCTTTTTAAACTCGATAACTTTATTTTAGTAAAACGCTCCAAGAGTCTACGAAACTCCCGTTGGATTTGCAGAGGTTTTATTTTTTTGGCCTTAGAATCTGCAAAAATTAGGAGGTACTGACCCCCGTGAAGCAGCCTTGGCCCTGGATTGCGTTTGCCTTAGCGGATATGTTTATACAGATGAATATAAAAGGTTCTTTTTCTTTTGGCTTATTGCTCTCTTATTCCTCCCTTCTCACCTCCCCCCCTCCCCGACCCCCCCCAAAAAGCTACTTCTTCATTCGGTGGTACAATTATTTTTTTTAACTAAAATAAGATAAAATTCTATATTCTTATGTGTGTGTGGTTCTTGTTGGTTGGTGGGGGATGGAGGGGATGGGAACGGGGGGGAACAGGGATGAGGACACGTGGGTGCTAGGGCAGCATTTGCTCAGGTGTCTCCTGTGTCATGTCGAGCCCGGGAGAAGAAGGGACTCATCCTAATGGGACAGGTTGAGTCCGATGTCCACCCGCTATCGCCAGACACAAGTTACAGGTATTAACTCATTTAATCCTCAAAACCAGCCCATGACACGGGTGCTGTTTTATTCCCAGATAAGAACAGGGAGACGCAGAAAGTCTCCCAGAGGCACACAGGCAAGTGGGCCAACAGGGTGCAGGCCAAGGCCACTGAGCGCACAGCCTGGGCCCCTACCATCCAACCACGCTGCTTGGTGAGTTCAGAGGGGGCGTGAGTGTCTGGGGCCGTGGCACACAGCGTGATGGTCAGAAGTGGCACCAAGGCCATGGGAATTCTGGATTGATGCACCTTAGAGTCCCCCGAGACTCCCACAAACAGATACCCCAAACCTTCCCCACCACACACACAGAAAAGAGCCAGGGTGTTCCCGGTGTGTGTCTTGGGACAGATCAGGCTCCCAATGGGTCCCAGTCTCCATATGAGAGCTGACTAGAGTCTCAAGGTCTTCTCAGCCCTGTGGTTTCCGGGTAGGGCACCCCCATGTGCCACCTGAGTGGGGCTTGGGAGATGGGGTTTAGGCGGAGCATCACAGCCTCCAGGTGGACGTGCGTGGTACTACAGCAGCCAGGATACCGTTTGCCTCTGGCTTCCTCAGGGCAGACATGGGGAGGGCTGTATCCTTGTGTATTTCCTGGAGAATGCCACCCCTACATGCCACCTGATGCCTGAGATGCCACCACCATCAACCCTGCTTGTTAGATTAAGTATGGGAAGAACATCAGATTCCTAAACTTCTAATGAAAACAGTCTCAGAACAGAGGGAGAGATGCTGACAGGGAAGGGCTAAAATTTCAGCTCGAGTCCCCGCCTAGCTGGCCCGGCGATGGATGTGAGCCTCAAGCCCTCGGGATGCGAGAGATGGGCCAGCTGTCCCATGCCGGGGCCCTCTACTAACAGCTCTCAGCTGGGAGAGGGCCCTCGGCCTCAGCCTGCAGAAGACCCATCCACCCCCCTGACTCCCAGCCAGGGCAGAAGGCACAGGCTGAGGAATGAAGAGCCTCCAAATATTCAGGGACCAAGAGTAGAAAGGGAGACAGTTCCTTAAAACCCTCCCCAGGTCCCAGCCTCTCACCGAGACTCCCCCAAAGAGTCCCGGCCCCCATCACCAAACCCAAACCCCTCACTCAGCCCCCAAACCCTCTCTGAACTCACAGTCCTTCCATCTGGTTTTGAGGAGAAACTCAGCCAGCCCTCCCTTTGTGGCCTCACCTGGGATGACAGCTGCCACCGAGAGTCCTGTCCCAATGACTAACCCGGGCAGTGGCACCTGCCCTGTTTCTCAGGCCCTTCCAGCCCTGCCACTCCCAACCTTGGCTTTACTTCTATTAAGGTTCCCCCTCCCCTGAGCCAGCCAAAGTGCCCAGGGTCATTTTTCCAGCACAGTCTGACCCTGAGTGGCTGAGAGATATTGAGGGCCCAGATCCTGGGAGGCCCCACTGCAGCCCTATGGGGGCGGGATTCGAGCATCCTCACCCTCTCAAGTCCTCAAGTTCATTTTGGGCATGGGATCTGTAGAGAAGAAATCCTTTCTTCATCAAACTCTCACCCGGAACTAGCTTCTCATTCAGGGACACTCCGAGGAATACCTACCCCCCTGTCCGGCAGGGACCACCAACAGTCCCAGCCCTAGCAAAGGGCCTAGCCGTAGGAGGTGCTCGGCAGATGCGGGAGGGAGGGAGGGAGGGAGGGAAGGGATGGCGCCCATGTACATGGTAGGAATGAATGACATCCAGGTACATGGTGTATCAGTGCCCCCCAGTCTGGGCCAACGAGTCGCATCTTTAAGTACTCAAGTTTATCCAACTCCAAGCCCCACCCCTCAGTCACAGGAAATCCATGCCCCCAGGGCTCCCTTCTACAGTAGACACGAGCCCTCCCTGCTGGGGCCGCTTCTTCGATCTTGGTCACCATGGCCAGAAATTCAGGTCAGCCACTTGACCTTGACATTCAAATCATGAACCCTTAGGACTGAAAGGAGCCTAGAGTGCATCTGGTCCTATTTCCCCATTTCAGAGACGAGGAGATTGATGGGGCCTTGCAAGGAGACAACTGACCTGGCTCCAGGTAGGAATCTGGACAATCAGCCACCTGCCGGGCTGTCCCTGCTTCAGCCTCCATCCACGGCCATCCAGGGAGGAGGTGCTGGAGAAAAGGGGTACCCCAGGCCCAGACAATATTAGTTGAATGAGAGAGAAGGAAAAAGAGAGAAAACAACAAAAAGAGAGGAAAGAAAGAGATGAAGCTATAAAAACAGAAGAAATCGGGGTATCGCAGTCACGTAAAGCCCCAGACTAGCCTGAGACGTGTGTCTTCCAGTCCTGGTTTTGTTCTATCCCAGCCGTATGACCGTGGACAGTCACTGACCCCTGAGTCTCAGTGGCCTCATCTTTAAGGAGTGAATAAGCGTGTCTACTTCATGTTGTTGGGAGAAGTCAGTGGCTACAAGAAGCATGGCACACAGTAGGTGCCCAATAAATAATAACAAAAAGAACGAGTTATGGAGAGAGAAGGAGAGTATACTCCATGGAGAGTGGTGGGGGCACCCGAAACCTGCAAACCTCAAAATTTGCTCTGTCTCGGGATATCTGGGAAATCCATGCCTCAAGCCAGCCCTAGCTCCTGCCCAAATTAAACAGTAACCGCCCAAGGTCAGGGAAAGGGCCTTGTCAGAACAGGTTTCTCTCCGAGGGGTGGCTCAGCCTTGACCAGGTGCCACCCCTCACCCTGGCCTATAAGTGTGTGCCCGCCCACCTCCGTGGTCATTGGTCCTGAGCGACATGCTGGGCATCACAGTCTTGGCCGCGTTTCTGGCTTGTGGTAAGCTGTGGGTTGGGGACCAGCTGCAGCCCGCGGGCTATGAGTATGGGCTGGCCTCCCAGGGACACAGATAGGAACGGGGGGCCCTCTGCTCTCCCGGGCTCCAGGAAAGGAGCTTGGGGTTCCGATGTGGGTTCAGATACTGCCGACCAGCTATGTGTCAGATGAGCCCCTTGTCCACTTGGCAGATAGAGCTGATGATCTGACCTCCCGGGGTAAAGACTAGAGATGAGGTGAGGTGAAGGCCAGCGACGCCATAGATGCCTCATCCTGGGTCTGTCCAGGGACCACCGGGGTCTACTTTCGTCAGTGTTGGCATCGCTCCACTGGGTATCCTTTGCCATCCCTTATGTTTGGAGCCTTCTCCCAGATTAGGGATCAAGGAACCTGGCCTCAATGTCGCTTACTCTCACCAGGACCTGGACGAGCCACTTCACCTCTCTAAATCTCGCTGGCTCATTTGGCAAATGAGAGCACTTGATTAAGAGTCCTAGCTAACAACAATAACGGCAGTAATAATAACAGCATCTCTGTTTATTGAGCATTTACTATGTGCCAGGCACTGTACTAAGCAAACCTTCGATACGTAGGAGCTAATTTGATCTTCACAACTACCTCGAGAGGCAGAGCCTATTAATGGCTGCATGTTACAGATAAGAACACCAAGCTCAGTGACTCTCCCTATCTTGCCTAAGATCTCAAGGCCGGTTAGTGGTAGAGCCAGAATTTGAGTCTGGGTCTGCCTCACTGCGGAGTACGTGATCTTGACCTGACCGCTCCACACAGCTCCCAGCTCTGACGGTCTGGAACTCTGTAGACTCAATGCTCACGCACCCCCATTACACTGTGGCTTTCAAAGGGACAGCAGGGTAAGCGGAAAGGACATAGGTATAGCCAGGCACTCACGCGCGGGCCAGCCACCTTTCACTTCCTCCCAGGAATGAGGCATTCCCTCTGTCCTGGGCTTTTCGCTTAACTCTTCGTAGGCATCATCTAATTTAGTTCTTGCCAGGTTAGTGCTATTCTTCCCACATCACGTAAAGGGAAGCTGAGGCCCAGAGAACTAGATGCCTTCCCCAAAGTCACGCGGTAAAATCTGAACTCACGTCTTCCCAGCCCCAAAGTTTGTGCTCTCTCCCCCTCCCCCTTCCCCAACGGGGTGCCAGCCCCACTCACCTGTGCTCTTCCTCTCCTGTGTCCCCCCAGCCTCCAGCTGTGGGGTCCCCACCTTCCCGCCCAACCTATCAGCCCGAGTGGTGGGAGGAGACAATGCCAGGCCCCACAGCTGGCCCTGGCAGGTAAGTACCGCTGCAGGAGTGGGAGACGGGTAGAGAGGGTGATGGGGTAAGGGTCCCTGGGGACTAACATGTGGCCCTTCCACACCCTCCTCCAGATCTCCCTTCAGTACCTCAAGAATGACACGTGGAGACACACCTGCGGTGGCACCTTGATCGCCAGCAACTACGTGCTCACAGCTGCCCACTGCATCAGGTAAACAGGGAGGACGCCCAGAGGAGCAACTTGATAAGCCGCTTTTATGGAGCACCTACTACGCTCTCAGGCGCTGGACTAAATAAGCTGCTTATATCCAGTAACTCTGCTTTCGTTTCTCCATGCGACAGTATTTATCGTGCACCTACTATGTGCCGGGGAACATAGCAGTGAGGACAAAGTCTGTGCTCTCGGCTAGCTCATTTCTAGTGGAAGACAGAGCATCAGACCATTACACAAGTAAATATATAACATATCAAACAGCAATGAAGAAAAATGAGGCTGGGAGACAATAGAAAGTATAATGGGTTCTATTTTAAACGACGTGACCGGGGAAGATGCCTCTGAAAAAAGAATATTTGAGCAAAGACCTGAAGGAAGTCATCCGTCCGGGGAAAGGGTGCTCCAGGTGGAGGAGGGAGCCCACTCTGAGAAATAAGGAGGAAGCGGGTATGGCCAGAGCGGAGTCCAGAGGGGAGAGAGGTGAGTTAGAGAGCGATGCAGGCAAGATGACGCCGGCGGCTTGGACTAGCTCGTTCTCACAGTTGTCCTGAAAGGTCAGTCCCAATGTTCTCTTCACCTTAAAGATGAGGGAACTGAGGCCTGAGGCCGCCCACCTAGGAGTCAAAGTGGACCTGGCTCAGAGAACGGGGTCCTTACCCTGGGCGCTGGGAAGGGTCAATGCAGATGGATGTTCCCTTCTCCCGAACGATTCCCATGGTGGCCACAGAGCTGGGACACCAAAGTTCCAAGTTCCCTCTCTACCCCACTGGCTAGCTGGGGCAGGAGGCCACCCTGAACCGGTCTCCCTCCTCTGTTCAGCAACACTCTGACCTACCGAGTGGCCCTGGGGAAGAACAATCTGGCGGTGGCTGACGAGGAAGGCTCCCTGTACGTCGGTGTGGACACCATCTTTGTCCACGAGAAGTGGAACTCCTTCCTGCTGCGGTGAGTGCCCAGCTGACCATCTCATGGCCCCTGGGCAGGGGCAGCACTGAAGAAAGAGAGGTCTCTGCAGAGCCTGGCCTCACCCTGTCCCTGGACTCCATCCTCACTCTGAACAGCCAGCAGATGACCCCTTTACACAAAATGGCAAAACGCTAAGTGGAAGCAAACCCCTTCCATATTCATCATTGGCCAAGAGCCCCCGGAAGGTACACAGGGAAAAAAGACCCAGAGGCTAACCCAGGACTCACCTTTATTGAGCACCTAATGTCTGCCCACATTGCAATAAGCACCGTATACGCCATCTCTTATGTAATCCTCACAACAGCCTTAGACAAGGAACTGAGACTCAGAGAGGATAAAAAATATGTCCCAGGTCACTCGGCCCAGTATGTGTCAGAAGTAGGAATCAAACCACGCCGGTCTAGGGGTGCCAGCTTTCAACCTGGATACGTGAAAACATTTAAACTTGTATCCATACATCTTTGATCATTGTAATTTTTTAATTTACTTTAGCTTAATTACATAGCCTGCAGTGGTTCAAAATGTTTCCGCTCAAGTCTCCCTTCTGTTAAGCCTACCACGATGTGAAGACACAGGTGGGAGAAGAAGAAGAAGCGACATCTAAAAGGGATGGGTGATGGGATTAGAAGGGGGATCATCTGTCATCTGACATCCCTGTCGGCCAGCAGGAAGCTGGCAGTCAGGACGTGTCGGGAGGACCTCTGGTCACCCTTGGCCTGACTCTCAACTCACAGCCCAGGCCTGTTAGCATCGGCTGGGGGGCCAAGACCTCCTGCCCACTCAAGCCTTCACTTTGAATTCCAGCAACGACATTGCCCTCATCAAGCTGGCGGAGTCTGTGGAGCTGAGTGACACCATTCAGGTGGCATGCCTGCCCGCGGAGGGCTCCTTGCTGCCTCAGAACTACTCCTGCTATGTCACCGGCTGGGGCCTTCTCTGGAGTGAGTACAACCCCTGGCAAATCACAAGAGCCTTCCTGGAGGAAGCGGCTCCCACAATAAGCATACCACCCCCATTTGCCCATCATGTCTCCTTTTTGCCTAAAAATCTTCAGGTCTTTTTAACTTTGTAATGATAATAGCTGATATTTATTAAGCACAGACCAAGTAACAGACACTAACAAGTGCATGGAAAAGGTGCTGTAAGGATTAAACAGATTAGAATTTATCAAGTGCTTAAAACAGGGCTTGGCACATACTAAGTGCCACATAGGTAACTACTAAATAAACTAAATAAACAGTTTGAGGGTAGGGAATTAGATTTAATGGTATATCATATGCCCAAATAAATTAAAAGGTTAAACATGAATAAACCAAATTATGGAAGACTTAGAGGAAAATGCAGATTAAGACTTGGGAAATCTTGGGGTGAGAAGACCTTTTACTTTGTGACACCAAAGGCAGACCTATAAGGAAACAGATGAAAATTAAAACCCCAGAATCCAAATTAAAGAGAAATCACCTCAAAGGGCTATGATTAGTCTACCTCCAGCCTGCTCCCCCTCCCTGCCCTGGAGGGTCTCCAACCCAAACGGTTTAGGGTCCTTGGCTCAGAGTCTCACCTCTCCATCAGGGCTTGTGTGCGGTTCCCATAAAGTTTAACCAGAACTCGCAGGGGCCCTGTCCCAGCCCCATCCAGCCCTCTGTTCCAGAAGGCCTGGGCTGACTCCCCGGTCACCACCTGTTCTCTCCCCAGCCAACGGCCCCCTCGCTGACGAGCTGCAGCAAGGCCTGCAGCCTGTGGTGGATCATGCCACATGCACCCAGTGGGACTGGTGGGGTGCCTTGGTGAGGAACACCATGGTGTGTGCCGGAGGGGACGGCGTCATCTCAGCCTGCAACGTGAGTGTCCAGGCCCTGCACCCTATCCCTACCCCAGACGGCCAAGCAGAAGGGGGCAGTGAGGAAGGTGAAGGAGGGTGGGGAATGGGGAGACCCACATGAGTGCACCTTTCCCTGGGGGAGACTGAGCCCCACTTGGGCCCAGGAGGCTTAGGAGAAACTTCTCACCCTCACCTCCTTCCCTGCCCCTCTCCCCAGCACTGTGGTGAGAGCATAAGACTCGAGCATGAGCATCTGCATTCGAGTCCCAGGGCCTCCACTCAGTAACCATGGGACCTCGGGCGGGCTGTCTAACCTCTGAGCCTCAGTTTTCCCGTCTACAGTATAGAGACATAGTAAGCACCTCACAGGGTTGCTGTGAGGAATAGATGAGTCTGACGAGCGTAGACGAGGCTTCGTTAAAGTCTCTACACATGTTCTGTGGGCCACCATCTCATCTGTCCAGGAAGACAGAGGACTTAGGGAGGCTGACGCAGAACCAAGAAACAGCTAGGACAATCGGGGACTGTCCTGTTTTCAGACACGTGACCCCTCTTCCCATTCCCATCTGCCTCCCTTTCCCAGCTTTCCAGCCCGGCCTCAGCATCCTGACACATCTTAGACACAGCAACCTGAACAGCTAGGGAAACCGAGGCACAGCGAGGGTCACCATCTTCGCAAGATCACACAGCAATCCAAGAGCTAGTCTGACACCCTAAGACCTCCCCGACCCAGGCAAAGGCAGCCCCAAACCACATCTTCTCTGCCTCCCTCACCATGGAAGGCTGAGACCAACACGGGGTACCAAGGCTGAGGGGCCACCCCGAACCTCCCCTGCTTCCCAAGCCTGCCTCTGGGGGAGGCCTGGGGCCTGACACCTGCCCGTCTGGTGCAGGGGGACTCGGGAGGCCCGCTGAACTGCCAGGCAGAGAACGGTTCCTGGGAGGTGAGGGGCATCGTCAGCTTTGGCTCCGGGCTGAGCTGCAACACCTTCAAGAAGCCCACGGTCTTCACCCGGGTGTCCGCCTACGTTGACTGGATCCGCAAGGTGGGTGTCCGCCTCCAAGCTCTCCTTCCTGCACCCGCCAGCCCCTCCCCTGCCCTCGCCCCCCACTCACTCCTTCACTCACTCATTCGTTTGCTGGTTCGGTCACTCGTCCGTGCATGTATTTTGTCACGCATTCATTCATTCATTCATTCCTTTACTCAGTCAGGAAGTATCGAGCGCTTACTGCATGCAAGCCTTGAGTCGGGTGGAGTGAAGGAAACAGTGGTCAACTTCCCCGTCCGTTCGTCCACAGGCTTCAGCAAATACTTAGTCCCAGTTCCAGGCATCACACCAGTCTCCCCCAAAAGTGAAACATGGGCCCACGAGAGCCCCACAGAGGAGAAGGGGTGGCGTGGCTGACCACAGATATCCCGAGGGTGGGGGAGCAGAGGGTCACTCGTGCTCTGGGCTTTCACACTGGGGGCGGATGGGTTTTGAGCCCCATTTTCACAGCGGTCTGAAAGGCTGAGGGGGCACAGAGACCTTGAGCAGAGGCGAGAGACCGGCTCGTGAAGGCCCTGGGCTCCCTGCCACGTCCCCTTGTTCCTGGTCTCAGGGCAGAGCCTTGTGTGCACGCATGCGCACACACACGCACACACACGCGCACGCACACACACGCGCACGCACACCAGAGGGCCTCACTCTGTTCTCTGCTCTTCCAGAAAACGCAGCTGTGATTCATCCTCGGAAGCCGGGCAGCAAATAGATCCCCGTTACCGCAATAAACCTTGGCCCTCAAGCCGCCTGCCTTCTTGATTTGTGCCTCCCCTGCAGTTCCCACACCAGGGATTCAAAGAGAGACGCCCCAGCCAGGCCGGCTAGGCCTTGGAATTTGCTGCAGGGGGTACTAGTGGATGGGTATCCCAGGAAGACACCTGGCACCTGAGGGGATATGAGTTAAAGACACAGCAGACACTTGCCCCCCAACATCTCACAGCTGTGAACTGTTGGGGCCCTGATCAAATCACCTTTTTCTCGGTTCAGCCTCCACAGAGGAGTCTGGTGGGTCCTCAAGCCTCCCAGCTGCAGGGCGAGAATAGGGTCTCCCCTAGGGACAGCCTCCATGACCCAGATAGAGTGGCCACAGGAGGACACCCCCTGCTCAGTCACAAACATGGGAGGCCCTCCCACCCCAGAGCAAATCTCATGGACGCTGTTGGCTTGAGCTCTCAGAATCAAGAAGTGTTTAATGAGCCCTGAGATCATGCCAGCCCCGTGCTGGACACGGCGAGGGTAGAGGAGGAGGAGACCTCAGCCCAGCCCGCAGCGGGTGCAGGTTTCCACATCCGGTCACGGCAGGTCGGAGCTGGAAACACTTTCACTGTATTAGGCAGAAAGGGAAACTGGGCAAGTTCACAGGAATGGACGGCTATTAATATGTGAGCCACAAAGACTCAGGGAAGGGAGAGCCCCCCTGAGGCTGACTAGGGGGCAAGTGGGGCCAAAAAAGAGAGTGACCCAGTGTCCAGTGTCGGACAGCCCACGTGGGGCCCCCCCCGACCACGGTGCTCCTGAGAATGTGCCGATCTATAGCGCGAGGTGCCCCCACCCCAGCCGCCCCTGGTGGGTCTACGAGTTGTCCTATTTCTCCGTCAGACCTTGGCTCCCAGAGGTGGGGACCACGGTGTACCTCCCACACCTCACTATGCCAAGGCAATTCTCAGGAAAGACTTCATTTATGGACGAGAAAAACATCTCCAAGCAGCTGCCCCTGTTAGAGCATAAGGCACGTGGCGGGGGTGGGTGACCAACGGGCCTGGCACTGAGGAGTTTTCCAGGACACGAGACTTTCAGTGCTAAAAGCAGGACGGCCCCAGGCAATGGGGATGGTTGGTCACCCCAGCAGGGAGGGGCAAACGATGTGGCTGGAGCGTGAGCCAAGGGCTCTCCCAGAAGGCCTCGTAGCCATGGTCGGGGGTGTTGCGGCTCTGTGTAGAGGGCAATAGGGAGCCGTAGAGGGTCGTAGATAGAGGTGACCACTGTGGTCAGATGGGCACACTGAAGCGTTCGTCTGACAGCTGTGTGGAGAGTGATTTGGAACAGGCAAGTGTGACAGAGGGAGGCCAGCTGCAAAGGTCTAGGCCAAAATTAATGAGGTCCCATCCAACGCAGAGGGCTCGGGAATTCAGCAATAAGTCAGTACTTACTTAAGAGGCATCCGCATAGGGTTGAACAGCAGCCCCTCAGTTTCAAATCTGTATAAACCTTTAGGAATATGATTGAATCATCCGAACTTCTTTATTGGCTAATAAACTAATAAAGGGTGAAACATGTGCCATGGTTCTGTTTGTTCAACAAAATTCTCAGGGACAAAACCCACTGTTGTGTTCGAGAGTCGAAGTCTCTGAAGCGAGCGGAATAATGGCCCTCCAAAGACGTCCGTGTCCTCCGAACCGGTGAACCCGTGAGCCGTACGCGGCAAAGGGGATTTTGCAGATGTGACTCGTTAAGGATCGTGGCGTGGGGAGATGATCCGGGATTATCCAGCTGGGCTCCATGTCACCCCAAGAGTCTTTATAAGAGGGAGGCAGGAGGATTAGAGCCAGAGGGAGACGTGAGGACGGAAGCAGGGGGTCGGAGTCGGAGGGAGAGTCCATGACCTTCCACTGCTGGCTTTGTAGTCAGCAGAAGGGGCCGCAAGCCACGGAATGCAGGTGTCCTCTAGAGCCTGGGAAAGGCAAGGACACGGATCCCCCCGCTAGAGTCTGCAGAGGGAACCAGCCTGCCTTAGCCTAGGGATCGTGGACTTCTGACCCACAGAGCTGTAAGAAGAGACATTTCTGTGTTTTAAGTCACTGCATTTATGGTAAGTTGTTAAAGCAGCCATGAAAAATAAAGACATCATCCCTCCTCCCTTCTGGCAAAATCTAGAGCATGTGGTGGGGGTGCAGTGGAGAGGGGAGGGTGAGATCAGGAAGGGCTCCCTGGGACCTGGCTGAGTGACAACAAGCTTTTGTGGACTGTGTCCTAGAGGCCACACGCCAGTGGTTGGAAGCGAGGGAAAGCGGGCACTCAGGCACTGACCCTCCCACCTCCACCTTGCGCCTTGGCAGGGGGACTCCTGGCCTCGGGGGCTGAGAGCCTACATCCCAGTGACCGACCCATTAGAGTGTCATTGTGTGTCTGATGCAGTTGCCATGGCCAGTGTGCATTGAGCACTAGGGCCAGGCTCCAACCAAGAGCTTCACATACACGATCTCTTTTAACGAAAGCGGGCACTCAGGCACTGACCCTCCCACCTCCACCTTGTGCCTTGGCATGGGGACTTCTGGCCTGGGGGCTGAGAGCCTACATCCCAGTGACCGACCCATTAGAGTGTCGTCGTGTGTCTGATGCAGTTGCCATGGCCAGCGTGCATTGAGCACTAGGTAACCTGAGGGCCAGGCTCCAACCAAGGGCTTCACATACACGATCTCATTGAATAATCATGACAGCCCTGATTATCATCTGCCTTTACAGAGGAGGAAACTGAGGCTCAGAGAGGTTTAAAAAACTTTCCCAAGATCGCATATCTAGTAATGGGGCTCCAGGACTTAAACCCAGGTAGTCTGACTCCAGAGCTTGTGTGGCAACAACCATGTGATTCTGCCATTAATCTCCAAATCTTAAAGTCCCCCTCATACATTGAAGTCCTCTAGTGGCCATGCCGGGGCGGTGGGGGCTGAAGGAAGACTGTGGGTGCGCTAAAAAGCCTGAGTGAAGCTGGCACTGAGCCCAGATAGAACCCTGAGAGAAGAATTATTGCTCACAGATGTTCGCGAAGGGCTCACACCCACTGTACCAACTACTGCTGGTGCAATTAACAATGCTGCGTAACAACCAACCCTCAGCGGCATCCAATGACAAGCATTTATTGCTTGCACATCTGGGCTCAGTTAGGTTGCCTAGGATCACTCATATGTCTAGGGAGCTGGGGGGCATTTATTGCTTGCACATCTGGGCTCAGTTAGGTGGCCCTGATCATTTTGCCTAGGATCACTCATATGTCTAGGGAGCTGGGAGTTGGCTGATCAAGTCTGAGTCTGGCTGGAGCAGCTCAGTGCCACATATCTGTCACCCTCCTCCCGGGAGGACACTGAAAAGTTACAGGACAAAAGGCATGGATACGGGGGTGGAGGGTAAAGAATCGGGGCCATGTCAGCAATCTACCACACCCACATTATTTCAGGCACAAATGAATGGCATAAACGATGAGAGGGAACTCAATGGGCTGGGGCTCTGAACTCTGTTCCGTGGCCGTGACCGAGTCACTGAACCTCTCCGAGCCTCAGTTTCCTCATCTATTAGATGGGCACCTGCCCTCCCCCCGTCCCTGTTGGGAGCCAATGAAATAACAGCAGCTTGTGATAGAAGGAGTCTCTACTTCTGCTGACCTCGCACCCTGGATTCCTATTAGCAAATCTTCCCTCTCCCTCTGTTCCTTAGGAGAAAATCCCTGGTTCCCAGTGGGTCACAGGTGCCAGTTCCCTGAAGCTCCCTCTTATCAAGTTGGAGCACGTGTCTGCAAAAGTTCTCACGGTGGAGGGCCAGGGGGCCATGTAAAGGCAAAGAATCAACGTGGAGCATCTTCCGAAAGCACTGATTTTTCTATAGAGATTTGGTGGGAAGAAAAACAACTTACCTCAAAATAAACCCAGCTATGCTATAAAGCAAGCTACGAAATTCAGATCAAGCTTTCCAGACGAAGAATGAGACTTCGGAGACACTTCTTGTGATGACTGCTGCTTGCCAGACCCCAGATCATTACTGTACTGCAAACTAGAACCTGCAAACCAAATCTGTTTTGTAAATAAAGTTTTATTGGAATACGGCTATGCCCATATGGCTGCTTTTGCACTGCAACAGCAGAGTTGACTAGTTGCAACCGAGACCATATGGCCCACAAGCTAAAATATTTACTATCTGGTCCTTTACAGAAAAAGTTTGCAAACTCCTGAACTAGTAGGATTCTTTGATGGAAAAGTTTGAAGAGTTCTGTGCTATCCTGATATCTGAGGCCTGTAGGTCTAAGGATTTAAGAATGAACATTTAATTGAACATTTACTATTCTGTGTTTTGAGTAAATACATTTAATTCTACCGACAAACCTAAGAAATAGGTGGAATGACTATTGCTTCTATTTGATAGGTAAAGAAACGAAGGAAAAGAACGATGAAACTTACCCCAGTTCTTCCCAAATTTCAACATACAGAACCACCTGTGTATCTCGTTAACCTGCAGATGCTGAACTGGCAGGCGTGAGTGAGAGAGTCTGCATTTCTCACTAGTTCCTAAGCTATGCTGATGCTGCTGGTCCAGACCATACTCTGAGCAGCAAGGATCCAAACCACAGAGTCAGTGCACAGAAGCACCGAGGTGTAAACCCAAGCCCCAAACCATTGAACCATAGGGCATCTTAGAGGAAGGCTTTCGAATGAGTCATAAACCTCGTGAGAAGTTCACATCTGTGTGTCCCTGCCCCCACTGAGACCTCAAGGACCCAGCCCAGTTTAGAACTTTACAAACTACCTTATTGTCCAACAATACATAAATGGGAAACTGAGCCCCAGAGGGAGGAGTGGGCTCTCTGCCTCCCCAGCCTCCACTCCCTCTCCAGAAGCCTGGATTTGTTTCCGTGCCACCCCTCCCCCACTCGTCCTACACGGTGGTCGGGTGGAGCCTCATGCCCAGGTCTAGGAGTGGGACTTGTCACCTCCCCTCTCCCACCGTGAGACAGTTGTCTCACAGGCATATGACTTGAAGCAGATTCAATCAGACAGTTGGGGGACTTTCTGGAAGCTACTAGAAGATTCTCACTCAAGTTCAGTTTCAGGATGAGGGGATGTGAAGCTACAATAGCAAGAACTGGGGAAAGAGGAAGAAGGGGTGATTATGCTCCTTGGGGTATATTAGGCAGCACGTGGAAACATTTCTGGTTGTCATGACTTGGAGAGGAAGGGGAGGGGGCTACTGACACCTAGTGGGTGCTGCCAGGGGTGATATCAAACCCACAATGCAGAGGACAGTCCTCATAACGAAGAATCGGCACCTGAAATGCCAATAGTGCCGCAGCTGAGAAACCCTGAGCCAGATCTGTAGCCGTCTTGTTCCCGTGAGAAGAGAGAACCTGGAGCTGCTACGGGCCCCTCGATGGAGCCTGAGGGTGGACCCTCCCAGGGAAGAGCAGAGGCGAGGAGAAGCCGAGGCCTGTGGACATCATCAGAGCCTGGATCCAGCTGCGCCTGAGGTTCGCTCTGCTCCTGGGCTTTCCCGTTTTGTGGCCCAATCAATAGCCCGATGGCTTAAGCCTGTTTAAATGAGGTTTTCTGTCACTTTCGACTCCTCAGAGCAACGTGGTGAAACGGACTGGGCATACGTCCTTCTCTCTGTTGTCATAGATGGGCAATCCCAGGCAAGAGAGACTGTGTAACTTACCGAGGGTCACACGGCCAGCCCGCGCGCGGTGTGAGGTCAGGAGACCGCTTCCTATCACACACTGCTGTTTGCTCAGTGACTTCACACAGGAAAAACCTTTATATTAAAACAAACACAGCTACATGGAGCAGAATGCCAAATTCACATTAACTTTCAAGATAAAATAGGAGACTTCAGGAAGTTTGTTGTCGTAACGATTGCTACAGACTGTAAACAAGAGTCCCAGCACTTACGGGGAGCGAGGGGTGCAGCAGGAACCAGCGGCCAGGTGTTCTGATATCCAGCAGGTTCTGCCCCCCTGCCTCGCCTCACCTTCACGTGATCCGCGGGCGATTACAGAATTCCTTCATGCCCACATTCTCACCCACCCTTACAACGACCCTGCAATCTGCTCGTGGATTGTTATCTAGGAAACTCAGGTCCGGAAGGTAAGTGACTCATTCAAGATGTAACGTTCAAATCTGGCTGAGCAAGGATTTGAACCCAGGTCTTAACAGTTGAAGTCCACAGATCTACTGCTGTTCTGGCTGGGACCAAGGGTAGAACCTGTGGTCACAGAGCAGGGCAGCCTCACCAGAGCCTGGCCTGCCAGGCACTGCACTCTGACCACAAGCAAGGAGCGTGAAGGTCTAAGAAAGAGTGAGGAAACCCTGCTCATTTTCTCCACCCTCCCCCTCACAAAAAAACGGGGGTGTTTATTGTAGCACTAAGAGATTCAGAATGCCATCTCCAATGGCATCAAGCAGAGGGGCTTTGAACTCAGACCAGCCTCAGCCGGAATTCCCATTCTGTCTCAGAAGCTGTGTGATCTTGTGCAAGTCACCTTACCTCTCTGAACCTCCATTTCCGCATCTGAAACAGGGGCCCCTCACGCAGTGTTTCGTAAGGCTAGATAAGACGTGTGAAGGTGACAGATAGGTGGTGTTTAGCATCAGTCCCCCTTTCTAAGAGGCTCCTGCTGTGACCCCATCTGGAAGATGAAGTTTTTAGAGAAAGAAGTGCAAACGACTGTTGTCTGAGGAGCAGACAATAAAATACGTCTTGATCCATTCCGATGAAGTCCTCCCGAGCCAGCACACTCTCTTTCACCCCATCGCTGGGGCTGCCAAACCCCGACGGTGCAGACGTCTTATGCTTCTCCTCCATCAGCATGTCCCCTGCGCTTTTCAAATCCTCACCGCCATGTCGCAAACAAACCGGACACATCTTTCTCTCCCTGTTTCATAGATGGGCAGGCCCCAGGCCTAGAGGCTTTCGTGACTAGTCCAAGGTCACACAGCCAGCCATGGCCTAGAATAGGACTCCTCAGCCTCAGCACCATTGACCTTGGGGGTGAGATAACTCCTTGTGATGGGCTGTCCTGTGCATTGTAGAAGGTCTAGCAGCATCTCTAGTCTCTACCCACTAGAGGCCAATAGAATTCCAGCCCCAGCCATGACAACCAAAAATGTCTCCAGACACTGTCAAATATCTCCTGATGGCCAATCCAGCCCCACTGAGAACCACTGAGCTAGAAAGCTTTTTGTTCAGCATGCCAGCCTAATCTTTTCTTTGAAAACGCAACTCCAACGACCAGTAATCCATATTTTTCTCCTTCTCTAGCATATAACATAGTCTCTTGAAAGCAGATAGAACCCATCTTTCAATATCTACCTTTGGAATATTTTTCAAAGTATATCCACAGTGGCATGGGGGGAGAAAATGGGAAAAAAAAATATTGAAACACAGGCCTTATTTTCCACGGGGCTTTGAGAAAATCCCCACCTTGTGTATTCCTAGTATATCTCTGGCCGATAAGCCCGCTCATAAAACCAGGGCCTTGCTCAAGGCCACACTGAACAGGACTCTTACCGCTATCATGATCGGGGCCCTACTGCTGTTTGCGTTGGTGGCTGGAGGTTAGCTCTGTCTCCCAGAAGTGCTTTCCCCGTCCGTCCCCTGATGGGAACGGGATGGGACTTCCCTGCCCCCACTGGACTCAGTTCTCTGGTTTTAAGGAAGCCAGAGCGAAGTTCCAAAGAAGAGGAGCGAAGGGCAGGACACTATGACCTCCCGGGACCCTCCCAGAACGAGATTTTCTCTTTGGGGCTGGGGAACGCACGCAGCAAGTGTGGACTACACCGTTTGGGTCAGTGCTTCCCTGACTCACAATCCTCTCTCTTTTCACAGCTCTCGGCTGTGGGATCCCCACTTACCAGCCCCAACTGCCCAGAGTGGTCGGAGGTGAAGACGCGAGGCCCAACAGCTGGCCCTGGCAGGTGAGTCCCCCGCACTACACCTCCTCCCGCCCTGCGCCCACCTCCGCATGCCGCTCCTGTGCCCTCTGCCGTCAGATCTACCGCATCGGCAAAGATGGGGAAATCCACCCATAAAATGCACTTCTGTGGCCTTGGTCAACCTCGAGGGGAGGAAGAAGAGGTGCTTTCTCCAGCTACAATAAGGAGCCACCCACCCCACCCCACTGCCCATACCCATGGGCGTTCGTGTGTGGACATGAGTGTGCACATGTGCATGTGCAGCGTGGTCATACGAGGCTTCTTGGAGAAGGTAATCTTGACCACACACCTGTAGGAAGTGAAGGAGAAAACTGTGCTGATACCTGGGAAGAGAATATTGCAGTCAGGAGGAACAGCAAGTGCAAAGGGCCTGTGGCAGCAGTGGGCTCGGTGTATTTGCGGAACCTTCTGGAGGTCAGCGTGGCTGGATCAGAGGGGAGTGGGAGCCGATGATGTCCGGGTGGTCATACAGAGCCTTGTACGTCATACGGCGTAGGATTTTACACTGTGTAAAGTGGGGAGAGTCTGAGCAGAGGAGACGTAATCAGACGTACATTTAAAAAGGATCATTCTGGCCACTGCGTGGAGACTATATGGGGTGAGGGACGGGCGAGGGAGAGAGCGGGGAGAACAAATAGGAAACTATAATAATAATCCAGGTGGGAGATGAAGGTGGTCGGGAGGGGTAGCATCCTCTTCGTTGGAAAATCCCAACAAATCCCATTACAGAAAGATGTTCGGAACAGTTAGTTTTTAATCGTGTCTTTAAAGTTTTGATAATTTGTGCATCATGGATTTTTGTGTTCATTTTTATTTTTTTAACGTTGCATTAAAATGTTATTTATTCTGATTACTGAGTTTCCCGGTGCCCGCTTACATTCTGCACCCGAGACGAGTGCCTCGCTCACCGTACCCTCGCACTGCTATCGGGGATTCTGAAGGGTAGTGAGGCCCAGCTCGTTCAGCTACCAGAGCACCCACGCTTCCTTCCAGATCTCCCTGCAGTACTACTCCAGCGGCCAGTGGCGTCACACCTGCGGAGGGTCCCTGGTGGCCAAGGACTGGGTCCTAACAGCTGCCCACTGCATCAGGTAACTGCTGTTCCCCTGTCACCCAGCCCGCTCATCCCACCAGCCAGCGCTCGTCATCTAAGAGCTGGAACCCAAATGGCCTGAACCACCCTCTAGAAGGGGGCCTTGCAAATAACCATTTGCCTGGCCGAGAAACAAGCTTTAGTTGAGAAACAAGCCTTATAGATCAGTCTGTTGGCCAGTTGAAGGATCAATACATGACATCAATTGAGTGCCCTGTGCGGGACACTGAAAGGGAATATGGGGGAGGGGAGACCCATTTCCTGTCTTCTTGGGGGTACTAAATGCGGTCTCCAGATCTGAAACTGGGTTCCCTTAAACGACTTGAATGACTTCCCCAAGCCTCAATGCCATCACCTGCAGAAGAGCAGATAACGAAATAGTCGTATGTGGCAAGTGGCTACTGAATGGGACAGCACAGACAGAGTAAGCAAAATTAAAGTAAGCTTTCATTTTCAAGTTAACAAAGTTATACCTACTAAAGAAAATAACCAAAACAAAATTCCATTCTGGTCTCCAGGTCAAAAAAAAAAAAAAGCAGATAACAGACTTTAGTGTGGATTGAATGAAATGATGCGTTAAAGAGCCTGGCACTTAATATGTGCTCAATAAAAGTGAGCTATTACCATACAGGGCCCACAGGGAAAGAACAGTTTCTGAGACAGTCATTGTTCACCTGTCCTTCCCTCCCAACGTAAGACCTCTGCTTATCTCACCCAGCTAGCGCTTCCTGGAGTTTCGGGGTGACTCTTGTGTTGGCCGAGGCGGTCCTTTCTCCCCACCTCATTTATAAGTTTTATGAGGTGGTGGGAAAAATAATAGAGGTCTGGGAGTCAGGAGTCCCGGCTTCTAGTTCTAGAGTCTCACTAACTAGCTGTAAGACTCCGACCAGTAACTCCTCTCTGAGCCTCAGTTTCCCCATCTAAAAATGAGAGGTAGGGGATTAAACTAGAAAACGCCCTTGAGGGTAAATGACCGCTGTGTTCTCTGCATTCATTTCATTTCCCTCATGATAATCCAGAGTTTATATTATACATTTAGGTTACATTATAGTTTATAGTTAGTATAGTGTGGTTATAACTGCTATATAGTTATAATGTTATAATGAAACACTTGCCCCAGAGAAGAAAAAGTCTCCAGTGCCAACTAGTGGCTTATGGGGCCCATCCATGCACTGAGGAGTCCCTGCCCATGGGGGGCCAGATAGAGGACAGGACATCCTGGAGCTGACCCTCTCCGTCCGCCCGGCTTTCTTCCAGCTCCTCCAGGACCTACCGCGTGCTGCTCGGCAGGCAGAGCCTCTCCACGGATGAGGATGGCTCGCTGGCTGTCCAGGTCTCCAAGCTCGTGGTGAATGAGGACTGGAACCCCAACAAGCTCACCCAAGGGTACTTTCTGTCTGAGTGCACTTGGGAGTGGGTTGGCAGGGTCATGGCCAAGGGGAAGAGTCCCAGCCAAAGGCAGCAGGAGCCACCCTGCCCGCTCCTTGGCTCCTTCTGTAGGGAGGAGGAAGTAGCTCTGGTTGATTCCACACCTTCCCTTTCTTCGCTCTCTCCCCATCACCCTCCCCAGGGAGACCGGACCACCCCTGTCCCAGGCCCTTTTCTAAGTGTCTTACGTACATATCTCATTTAATCCTCACAACCACCCTAGAGGCAGGCATCGCTATTGTCCTCATTTTAATAGAGAGGGAACAGAGGCACAGATAGGCTGAGGAACTCGAGTAAGTCACGCGGTCACTAGGGAGGAGGAAGCTCTCCCCAAAGATGCCTGGGCTGAGGGTGTGAACTGGAGGGAGGGAGAGGCAAACACTGTCAGAGCCACCTAGGTCTCCCGCCAGTTAAGCCTGCAGAGCGAGCCCCTGTCCACCCCAGGCACTCACTAACACCATACCTACTCTACGCCAAGCCCTGGGGATACAGGGATGGGTCTGCAGACCCCACAACTGTCATTGGGGTAGGACACAGCGCCTCCTGCCTTCCCCCACCCTGTACGCACTCCCAACAAGGCTTTTTACATTTTCAAAGACTCCCTGAGACCATGTAGGGACAGCCTAGGGATAATATATACAGAAAGATGACAAGAGTCTCAGCGCTCATTCACCCACCAGTAATGGTCCCCTACCCATGAGAGGGGAATGACAATAGCCCCATCTCACCTTCCTCTCAGATGATCAGATACCATCCTATGCCCAATCGAAGTCTTTACTGAACCACCTCCCCTCTACGTGCCATATGCCATGTTGGGCACTCGACTCTGAGTACTGAACACACAGAGAAGTGCAGGGCATCGTGCTACCTCTCAGGGAGCTCATGGGCCTAAGGATGGCAGTGAGACAATGCGAGGTACTGATTGGGAGCTGAGAGCCTGGAGCCTGATGGCCTAGATATAAATAGTGACCGTGTGACGCGCGAGTTCCTCAGCCTTTCTGTGCCTCTGTTCCCTCTCTATTAAAATGACAATAGCGATGCCTGCCTTTAGGGTGGTTGTGAGGATTAAATGTGATATGTACGTAAGACACTTAGAAAAGGGCCTGGGACAGGGGTGGTCCGGTCTCCCTGGGGAGGGTGATGGGGAGGAAGTGATGAAAGGGAAGGTGCTCTGCAAAATCAACCACTCACCTGTCCCTTCCTGCTCTCAAGGGACAGGCCCGGTCATGGCACGTAGCCCATTAGAGATTAGCTCATGTCTGCTTCCTCTTCTAGATGGAATTTTACACAGGCTGAGCTGTGCCTGATTCACCCCTGAAGCTGCAGCCCCTAACCCGCGGAGGGGCCACATAGTAAGGCCAGAGAATATGTGCTGGAGCATTAGGTTTCTTCTGCGATTACTAATCCTGAGCTCCAGGTGGTAATCAATGAAATTCAGAGCCATAGATTCATTCACGCCCTGATTCCAGAAATATCTGTTGAGCACCTACTATGCACCAAGCCCTGTTCTAGGCACCCGGGAAGCAGCATCACTGGGACCCCAGGGACACCCAGGGACCCCAGCCCCATGAGGTTTATGGTAACCCCTAAACCTGAGCAGCTCGTTGCAGCTGGGGAAGCTCCGCTTTCTAATTCCACAAGCACAGGCAGTCCAGCGCCCACTGGTGTCTGTGCCCAGCCAAATGCAGTCATCCGTGAAAACCGGCAGGAGTGTCAGGGAGCCCCAACCTTCCAGAAATTGCAATCCAGGATGCCTGCCCCATGCTCTCCGTTGACTCCAAAAGCTGGTTTACACAATCATACATACTAACATTTATCGCTTCCCTGGTAACAAATGTTTCCCATGTAGCATCTTATTTATTCTTCACATCCGCCCTAGGAGGGTGGTACCGTTACCCTCCACATTTCACAGATGAGGAAACCATGACCTAGAGAAGTTAAGGAACTTGCCTGAGGTCAACAGATCGAGAAATGAGCATTAAATGAAGTGCGAGGCACTGAGCAGAGAGCCTGATTCTAGCAGTGCTTCGGCACGCTTTTATCATCGCTGCGATCAAAAGTTATCGTCCCTTCTCCATGCTTCCCCATCACCTTCCCAGAGCTCAAAGGTGTCCGTCATCCTCTCCTCTCTCAGTTCAGAAGAACAGGTCTGCAGTTCCACAAAGGCCTCTAGGAAGAAGTACCCGGCAATGCTACAGATTTGCATCATTTATGCACACGTGTGGCCTCTTCTGCAGCCCAAGATGCCACCCCTGAATGGCTGCCCAGAGAGCTCACTCTGCCAAATCTTCCAGAAGACTCCTCATCACAGCCCCAGTGAGCACACCCTGTGGCCGTAACACTCTGTGTTCCTTCATCCAGTACAGCCAGTGGTCCAGCGCTGATGATGCTCACAGAGGATGCAGGGGGTCCGTGCGTCACGAGTCAGTCCCTGCCCTCAGAGGGCTTGTCAACACACACACAAGACATGGGAAAGTCGTAACAGGACAAGGAAGGCCTTGAGAGATGGGGAGGATGTGGGTAGACAGAAAGTACAGAAGGGGCTTTTCAAGTTAGGAGAACTGCCAGGACAAGGGATGGGTCACAGAATGGGCAGGTGGTACAGGGGCAGTGACCAGAGCAGTCCAGCAGGCATGGGAAAATGCGAAGAGGATTATGGGAGAGATGGCTAAGAATGTGTATTAGAACTGAAAAGGCCATCGGCCCTAAGGACCTTTAATATCTGTCCTATCAATGACTGTCACTCTTCTGGTTATCTATTGCTGTATAACAAATCACTCCAAAACTTAATGGCTTAAAACAGCAGCAGTTACGTATTATAATTCTCTCTCATAGTCTGACTGGACTCAGCTGGACAGCTCCCACTCAGGTGTCTCGTGAACTAGACGGTGTTGGCTGGGCTGCATCATATATAAAGCTTCCTCCCTCACCTGTGGAGGCTGATGCTGGTTGTCCAGACCATCTGCACATGGCCTCTCTGAGTGGCCTTGGCTTCTCTGCAGCATGGAGGCTGAGTTCCAAGAACAAGTGTCCTGGAGGACAAGACAGAAGCTGCATCTCTCCTCATGACCTAGTTTGAGAAGTCGTATGGTATCTCTTCCTCTATATCACAGGTCTTTGGGGCCCCCTTCCCAATCCATGGGGAAGAAACCCAAAACCCACCTCTTGATGGACAGAGTGTCAACATCACATCGTAACAAGTGCCTATGGGATGGGCGATCTCATTACAGCCATCATGGAAAACACAATCTGCCAATCACTAACAGTTTCCTAGACGAGGGCGTGAGACTAAGGGCTGTATCCGGGGGCGGAGTCGAGGTGGAGGGGAGAGTAAAGAGTAAAGGCAAAAGGCCTTTCCATCTGAGCATCTACTGCCATTTTCTAACTGAACGCGGAGTTTATGGCCAGGACAGACATCATCAAGCAGTCATGGATTTCCTTGCTGACCCTGGACAGAACCTCAGAATCTTTGTCAACACAGCCCATCAGGCAGCCATGGCTAACCCCTCAGAGTGGACATTGCAAGACAAAATCTACTTGCCCATCCTGTTCTAAACAGCCCCCTGAAAGGGCTCGGGGGAATTTAGGGCTCCGAGCTCTACTAGAGACAAAAAGCAACCCTGGGATTTAACCATAGCCGCCCCCCTATCCCTCACAGCCCTAGCAGAGGGAAGATTCACAATCGGACTGGCCGAGCAGGAGGTTCAGTGGTTCCAGCTGAGGCTAGATAAGAAATGAAGCTGGAGCAGGAGCAGTCAACCCTCTCTTTATGCTCTGCCTCTTTACCAACCCAGGAACGACATTGCCCTGCTCAAACTGGCCAACCCCGTCTCCCTGAGCGACAAGATCCAGCTGGGCTGCCTCCCTCCTGCCGGCAGCATCCTACCCAACAACTACGTCTGCTATGTCACTGGCTGGGGAAGGCTGCAGAGTAAGTGGGCACTGGGAGCCCCAAGGCTTGGAAGGGAGGGAGGCGATGTCACCCCTGTCTACTCAGGGTCTTTCTCTGCACTCATCATCTCAAGATATCTGGAAAAAATGGCGGCTACCTTGAAGAGGCAGGATAGTGTAGACTAATAAGAGGGCAGACTGCCTGGGTTCGAATCCCAGCTCCAACACATACTATCTGTGTGACCTTGGGCACATAGCCTTTCCATACCGCAGTTTCCTCATCTGCAAAATGGGAATAACAACAGCACCTGCATCACAGGGCTGTCAAGAGGATTGAAGGAGATAATCCATGGGAAGCACTTAGACCAGTGCCTGGCACATAGTAGGTGCTCTGTGTTAGTTCTGTCACTATGATGGAATGAGTCCCTCTGTATGACCCAAGGCTGCAGTCCAGAACAGCATTCACTCTGTGACCTCAGGCTTTAGGGGTTCCACAAAGGACCCTACTCTCCCCACATCAAAACTTACTTGTCCCACATGCCACCTAACCCTGCTGCTCAGAACCTGGTTGCATGAGTCTCCTTTTGATACAAACCGCATGGGTCAGAAATCCAATGATGCTAGGCCACCAAGAAGGAACAGAGGACCTGCCCTTCCCTGGTAATGTTACCAGAGGTTTAAAAAGTCTAGGAAGGTTCATGCAAGTGACTTTTCTTTTCACAATGATATAAACCTGTAAGTATCAATGATATATTTTTCTGGAGGTACATCAACATATATACACTCAAATAAATTAGTATAGCCTTCTTGAATGACTTATGTGCACAAGCAAGGACACATGTAAACTCAGCAGAAGTGATAAGGGGGAGGCATCTTATACTTATCGAGATACAAGCACAGCCTCTTGTTAATTTACTAAGCAAACATCGGGGCAGAATGCATTCCACTGGAGGCAGTGAGAGCCAGGGAAAGTCCAAATGCTTGGCTTTTAGTCTTAGCTGTTGGTTAGCTCTGTAACCTTGGGCAAGCCACTGTAGAGCCTCAGTTTCCTCATCTGTAAAATGGAAATACAGTTGGCGAAATTAAAAGAGATGACAAAAGAGATATGAAAATGCTTTATACATTGTAGAATATTATACAAGTGTTAACTACTTATTAATCATAGTGGTTTGGGGCAAGCTGCTTGACCTCTCTTAGCTACAATATCCCATCTGTCACATAGGAATAAATATTTACTGTGAGGGTTAGCATGTTTTGAAAAGCCTAAGAAAGTACAGTGAAGAATTATAATACAATTAATCCTTGCCATTAGTTGCGATGATAATCGTGACGGAGGCGATGGTGACAGTGCCATTAGAAGCCATTAGGAAAGCTCTACCTTCACCACATTCGAATGTTTTTCGTAACCTGGGGCTCCAAATGCCAGCAGGTTCACTGTCAGTATTAGAGGTAAGTGATAGAAACCCATGAAGCGAGCTGGCCTCAACCAAGGGCAGAGACACAGCCAGGTTTCAGGAACGAGATAGAGTCAGGGGCTGGAAGACAGTAAGAAACTCCAGAAACCCTCTCACAGAATTTCTTTCTTGGTAAATCTACTTCGTTCTTCTCTCCCTAGAAGAAATGGCAGCCACTGCCAACAGCTCCAGGTTTACATCCTCTCTGGCTAGAATTTCTTAGTCCCAATGCCAAATTCCCAGAGAAGGAGCTCATTGGCTGAGGTTGAGTCAGATGTTCACCCCCGAACCAATCATGTTAGTGGCCCGAACACTAACCAATCAACTGTGAGGACACAGTATACACAAATATGGCTGCTCCCATTTGCAACCATAGATGGATGGGAAGTAAGAGTGACCAGAAAAAAAGGGGCTGGCCAGAAAACCCAGTACTTCTTTAGTCTCAGGAGTCCCTTTGTCCCTGTAACGCCTTCTCTCTCATCTCACGCAGCCAACGGGGCTCTTCCTGACATCCTGCAGCAGGGCCAGCTGCTAGTTGTGGACTATGCCACATGTTCCAGCCGTGGCTGGTGGGGCAGCTCCGTGAAGACCAACATGATCTGTGCTGGGGGTGATGGCGTGATCTCCAGCTGCAACGTGAGTGTAGAAAATCGGGTGCTGCGCCTCCACAATGAAATGGGGCTGGGGGTAAGAGGAAGCGCTCGGGGACCTAGAATTCATCCTCCTTCCTGCTGGCAGAACTGGAAAACAGCTCCAGACATTTGAGACCCTGACTTTTGTGCTCGTAGTCTCCAGAAAAGATGTTTTGAGATTTTCCTCATAGTATCCACACCGCTCACTGCTGGGAAGGCCTTCCTTGGGTCTCATTGAGGTCCCTCATTACTCTCATCTCTCTTAATCTTCCTTCAGTGTAGGAAGGGAGCCAAGGGGATGTATTCTCTGGGTTAGGGCCTTTCTAAGGAGATTTGGAGTTTATCTCTTGAATTAACCCCATTAATGGCCCAATGTATTCCCTTACGGTAGCTGCCACAGAGCCTTCCTGGGGACGGTGTCTTAATCAAGACGAATTTGCAGCAGAATGAGGACAAAGCAAGAAGGAGCCTCATGTCCTTAAGATCACACTGTGCCCCTAAACTCTCTGTCCCCACACAGACTGCCCCCCAGGAAAGTCCCTCCCTATGGGTGGAAATGGCCAGTGGTGGCTGAGCGCATGGCATTGTGACTGTGAGATGCAGCCTCAGCTCCTTCACTAACTGCCTGCACAGCCTCTGAGGGCTTCAGTTTTCCCTCTTCAGCGAAATGGAATACAAACAATACTTAGCTCTCCCGTTTTTGTGAGGAATAAATGAGACGAGGCATAGAAAGTGCTCGGCTCAGTTCTTGGCACACAAAAAGGATAAATGTCAGCTCTCGTTAGTATTACAAGAACTATGACCACAAGGACTGGTCGGAGAACATGGCGAGTTGCAGTGGATATCAATCCACTGCAATCATGGGGTGCTAATGGGCTGCCCCTCCCCCTC